>NC_046164.1:49496275-50098544 GCF_011064425.1 Rattus rattus | reverse complement strand
CACCAGTGAAGGGGAAGCCCTGGTCCCTACTGAACCCCAGTGAACTAGACTGTTATGGGGGGGGTAATGGGGAGGGTCGAGGAAACACCCATAAGGAAGGGAGGGGGGGGGGATGTTTGCCCGAAACCGGTATGGAATAATACTCAAAATGTATAAAAAATATTCAAGTTAATAAAAAAAAAATTTAGTTTTTATCCAGATTGATGATGTACTCACAAAAGCTGAGAAAATATAAAAGATATATTATTCACATAGCAATGTCTGAGGGAAAAAAAGGACAACGCCACAAAGAGTTTTTTTTTTTTTTAAAAATTGTCTTGAAATGACAGGGAAAGAAGATGACCTGACAGGTACTGTGTGATGAGGTTGTGAGGACATGGAATGAGAGTTTGAACTAGCTAGGAATCTCCCACTACAGAGAAAAGAATCACGCAAGCTATTTTACTAGAATTCTCAGAATCACAATATAAAGTGACAAATTCCAGGGAGATTAGACTTAACAGATGGGTATAATCTTGAAAATATAAATTTACACTCTTACAGTAGGTTAAGATAAAAAAAATTGCTATATTATAAATGTGACAAAAATCTTAGAAAAAGCTAAATTCATTAGACTACTTAATTCTTCCACATAGAATTCAGGACCACATAGGGTCCTGAAAGGGGAATGGAAAAGCTTCAGGTGGATTTGTCTGAATGGATGCACTTGAGAAATATTGAAGTTTTCCCTGAAGCTTCTAGGTTTATACAAGTGGTTCATCTGCCTTGTTAGAATTTCCTCAACTCTGTCATTTGAAGGCTGTATAAGACGTATACATGGTCATGTTTGCCTTTCCAAGGATCTAATTCCACTTCTTATACATGTAAGATCAGGAATGTAATGGTACCATTCGTTAACCAGCAAAGAGATAGAACTGGTAAGAGAAGAAAGTGACAAGCACAGCTAATAAGTATTGACTGACTGTTTGTGAATGGAAGAGCAACAATGATGTTCTGAACTAAAGAAGGCACAACCAAAGGTTAGGTGAAATATTCGAGTGAATGTATATGTTATACTACTAACTGCCTCAGGAAGACATGTTGATGATAGTCCATGGATCTGGATTTAATATATTACTAATATTTTAATGTTTGGAACACTGGTGGGCTCTCTTAAACATGAAAAGAGTTACCAAAATATTCATAGTAAGACTGGTAATAAAAACTGCCAAGTATTTTAGAAATGTAAATATTCTTAGATAAATGCTTTATGTTGATTTGAAAAATGTGACCATTTGACTGGTTCTTTGAAAGGTATAGACAAGACCATCTCATTATTAATGTATACTCTTTACTGTGGAAATAGATAATCACTACATTTCTATTTTATATGTTACCAATAGCATCTCCCCAGTTATAAGAAAAAAATTACATAAATCCTGTCAGCCAGATCTTGAATAGGGTAAGAATCATTTACAATAGCATTATTTTGGAGGACTCTATACCAAATTGGTAATGTGCATGGTCATGAAAAATGGTCTGACAGTGATGAGAACAGCAATTATTTTCCAGAGAAATCAGAGGCAGACTGTAAGACATACTGCTGTCAACCTATAACATGTATATGGAATTCAATCCAGAAATGAAAAATGGGAAATGGCAGAGAGAAGGCTTATTTCTTTCTACAGTCTAAAACAAGACAGGAGTGGTATTTTTTATAGATCACATAGATTAAAATAATAAGATAGATAAACACTAAAAATGGAAATTCTTAATGCCTATACAAAGTTTAACAAGAATTAATCAGACAAATGTTGAAGTCAAATACCTCAGTTAGAATTCACTTTTGTTCTTTTAAAATATTCACTTCTCTTTTATTTCTAAGTTTAAAGAAAACTGCCTAAAGAAAGTGAATATAATGTAAAAAGTTAAATTCTTGACACAGTTGTTTCATAAAAGAGTAGAATCATTCACTAATCAATGTATAGTTACTATTTGAAAATTATATACTAAAGAATAATGCAATGACAGATTTCAATGTGTGTGTGTGTGTGTGTGTGTGTTAGATATCTAATTATTAATATTCATTATATCTGCCTTGACATAGTATGGGCACAAAAAATTTCCAAACATAAAAGTTGCTTGGCCAACATTTGTTTCCAAGAAAATATACTAGATCCACAAAACAATGAAGCGATCAGTTTTGTATTTAGTAGATATATAATTAAGACAGATATGCTTAGCTGTTGGCTACAACTTATCTAGAAAAAGTAAGATCTGCTGCCCTTTAGACATTTAGGTGGAAACCTCTAAAATTGTTTTCTTCATGTAAAATAACAAAACATCAACAAAGTCACAAAATTGGAAAATATGGGTCCCTACAGAAAATGTATTCATTTAATTCTTCCTACTAAGACCAAAACATAGTTGAATTAGATTTTATAACATAACCGTGTTGAAGATTGAGGTGTGCTTGACAGAATGTTTATGAGAACAAAGTTTCATAGTCTTGTGTATACCATGCTGATTTTGATGCAACAGATGTCTTCTTTCTATACACATTGAAAGGAAGGATAATAATATTTTATATTCCCAGTATATGCATGGTAGTAAACTTGAGTGCCTTTCACTAACCTAAAAGCATTCTATACTACAATTAGTTCTTCCACTCATCTAATGAGACAAAAATGTCAAATAATCTATAACCATTGTTAAAATGGTTAGGGATAATACAAAGAACTGGATGTTGGCCATGTTACTAAACATTTTTAGGTGTATAGAACAATCTAAGCTATTGAAGAAATTGCGAGGGTGTTTATAAACCTTGCCGGGGTAGAAGGCAGAAATATAACTCAGTAAAATACTTCCTGACATATTTATTTGTCAAGGTGAATGCCTGCCAAGTTTGATGGGAACAGAGCAAGGAGGAAGTCTGGAACTTTGCCAGGCTATTGTTTAAACCATTAAATTGCTACAATTCACAGAATTAACGGTTTTAGGCAGAGGAACAGATTAAATATTAGACATAATAATGTAAGTCATGAACTTACAGATTCATGTTGGACTAACAACAATACTTGCAATTCAAAAGTGATAATTTTAAGATGAGGGCCATGGTATTTTAATGAATGACAATACCCGCAGCACCAATACTGTAAATTCTCTGTTCTCAAGGACTATCTGGAAATGCTTTCCTTCAACTCATAATTTTGCCCTCAATATAGGTATCTTTTTATCCAGATGCTGAAAGAAAGGCAAAACAATAACAGCTTCATGAATAGAATATTTAATGCTGTCTACAGTATGTTTCTATGTGTAAAAAATAGACTATTGCTTCACTGTGTTTCAAGGGAAGGAACAGAAGTATAACAGTAAACCCTTCAGACACTTTTTGGAGAATATTACATGATTCAGGTGAGATTGTCAGAAATCATTATTCCAGGCAGTGATAAATCTCTCAGTTATTTGAACTAAGGGGTAGAGGAATTTATATTGTAATCACTAATACAAAGATGGCTGATGAAAGTGCATGCTAGTGAAGTTACAGGAGTGGGTAGAATGTGCATCCCTTTATTTCATCTACTAATACTCCTTGGGGAAGAAGTACTAATGAAAAAGCAAGGCTGTTCTACCTCATTGGTAGAAACCAAGGGTTTAGAGGGCAAGAGATGGGAACAGGAGTAGCCCTAATCTTCATGAGTAAACATTCTTAGTTCTGTGTTTTGACTTGTTATTTTACAGGCTATAATTCTAAAAGACTTTTTTTCCTCCCAGAAGACAGATGACTCCTTCTAATGTACTAAGAACTTCATTCAACTTCTCTAGATGCAGCTTCTTCCAAGTGATCATGCTAGACCCCTTGTGCCGAAAAGTTACATAGCAAAAATACTAGAAGAATAATTGAGTACGGGTATAATATGTAGGAAAGTTTATACATATTTGGAGGAGGCATACTTTTTTAATTATTTTACTTATTCAATTTACATTCTGATCACTGCCCTCCAACTGGTCACATTCTCCCCAAGTGGTCCCCTGCCTTCCCCTCCCTTTTCCTCTGAGCAGCTGAGGCCCCACTGCTAGGTATCTCTCCCACACCAGCATTTTAAGTCTCTATGAAGCTAAGAGCTTCCTCTCCCACTGAGGCCAGACAAGGCAGCTCAGCTGGTAGAACAGAATGTATCCCACCCACATACAGGCAACAGCTTTTGGAAAGCCCATGCTCCAATTTTTCAGGACATACATGAAGTTCAAACAGAACATCTGGTATTATGAGCAGGGAGGCCTAAGTCCAGATCATATAGGTTCTTTGATTGGTGGTTCAGTGTCTGAGAGCCCTCGAGGGTCCCTGTCAGTTGATACTGTTGGTCTTCCTATAGAGTTCTTATACCCTTCAGGTCCATACTCCTTCCTCCTACTCTTCCTTAAAGGTCCCCATGTTCTACCTACTATTTGGCTGTCGGTATCTGTAACTGTCTGAGACAGCGGCTGGGTGGAGCCTCTTAGTGGGCAAAATGAGCTTGTCTTCAAGTATAACATAGTACCCATAACGTGTATCATTGATGATTGGTGCTTGCCCAAAAGATGGGTCTCAACCTGGGCAAGTTACTGATTGGCCATTCCCTCAGTTTCTGCCCCTTCCTTCATGCCTGTATTTCTTGTAGGCAGGATAAATTTGGAGTTGAAAGTTCTATGAGAGGATTGGTGTCTCTTACTACACTGAGGTTCCTGTCTAGCTATAGTAGGTGGACTATTCAGGTTCAATATATTTACAATACTTAGATAAACTAGGCAAGGTTTCAAATTCTGTTTTAGCTATATGTGAGCATATAAAACAGTATAATCCTGATAAGTATATTGAAAATGTATGGTCAGAATATTAGAAGTTGCCAATATGTATTTACCAGACAAGGAAGGTATTAGGAAAGTATTATTTGAAGAGAGAATTTACAGTAGATGGAAGCAAAGGGAGTTATATGGGCAGGAGTGATGGGGTTTTGTGAAATGAATAGTTCTATGTAGTTAGTTACAATTGCTCTTTTCTTAGTCAGCCTTAGAATTCATGATCATCAATCCTGTAGATGTTGAGGGTACTTACGCTCATATGTCAGTAGATATGACCATTGGACATTATGACACATGTTTTTATAACTTCTCCCTTACCATTTTCTGAGTATTTTATACTGTACTTCCTTCAAAGTGTTGAGATTGTTAATGAACCTCATTAATACAGTACTAACTTGAAAGAAAGAGATTTCACTCAGATCTACCTGTTCATAGATGCCTGATGGCATCTTAACTCTTAAAAATGTCCCTAGGCAATGCAAGTCATAGACTCACCAATTAAGACTTTAGTAACTGATGAAATATCCCCAGTGATATATAGGAGCATGGGTGTTAAGAGGTAACAAACCACTTGGGATTTTATTTCTGATTCTATAGAAGGCAAGTTCATGTCTGAAAGTGTAATCCTGCCCAAAAGCCCCTGTTTTGGGAGATTATAGAATTATATTATAGAATAGAACATGCTGTATTTTGCTGTTAATTTGCCATCTAAACATTTATGTTCATATGCATATACCTAATCTTCTCTTGCCATTGCTTAGTTTGGTAGTGACAACTGTCAGGTGAGAGTACAACTAAAGTCAAAGCATTGAGAATAAAGACTATATTTCTTGTATAAAAAGGAAAACTGTGTTAATGCACCTTATACTGTACTCAGGCTAAGGGACCACCATAGAAGGGGTATACTGATATAAAGAACTGACTTGTCAATAAGAATAGCCTACAGAATCACTTAACCTGCAGCATTTTAAGTGTTATGCAAAAGATCTGTTCGCCAAAATTCTTGCTGAGGTAGAAAACATTATCACCAGGTCTCATCCCGTATTTGGGTAGCATTTGCAGTGGATAATTTCTGGTGAGCAGAGAAGCATTCTCTTTCAAGCATGTGGCCACTGATAGGCTTCTTCATGCTGCCTCAGATTCTTGAACTTACTTATATATGGTCGGCACCAACTAGACTAGACTATTTTAATTTTAAAAACATGGCATGAAGTTCACAGAAGAGTTGCCAGGGAAGTATGTGAAGATGTTTAGAGAAAGAAAGTGAGGCATTTATGATGAAAAATTAATATATATTTTAGGAACTCTAGTTTTTACTTCTTATATGGAAGTATGCAGTACATATTTTGCCATAATTGAGATTGGAAGGAACGTTAGCTCTTAGAATCTACCTACTCATCCAGATAACCTGCCAGTCCTAGAAGGTGCAAGTTAAGTCTAACATTCAAAGTTTTGTTATATAAAGATATTAATTGCATTTTTTTTTGTGATGGAGTCTTATGTAGGCCCAGTTTTCATTAACCTTTCCAGATAGTCAATGAGGTTGACTCAGAACTTTTAATCTTCTTGTGTTCACTTTCTGAGTGCTGAAATCACATGCCCATGGCAACACCAGAATTATTTGATGCTAGGCATCACATATAGTGCTTTGTGCATGCTAAGCAAGCACATTATAACCTGAGCTATATCCCCAAGCTCTTAAGGTGTTTTTCTCACTTATAAATATTTTTATTAAATTATCTCATTCCTTGACAAATACTTAAAATCAATACCTTCATTTTTTTATCTTTATTAACTTGAGTATTTCTTATTTACATTTCAATTGTTATTCCCCTTCCCGGTTTCCGGGCCAAATTTATCCACTTTTATGTACCATGATAATTTCTTCAAAATATGTTCGGCTTTCAAAAAGAATCTGAAAACACTTTTGAGTGTAAAGGTCACAGAATTATTGCTATAAAAATATCACAGTTTTCAATAGTCCTTCATTCTTTTAAACAAATTGCAGTTGCTTATATAAATCACTGCTGCATTATTGAACAAAAATGAAAAGAAAAACATCACAAGTTTTTCAAGACCAAGTAGACATTGTTATCCTTCTCTAACCATCCATTCCACTCACTCTCTAGCTCAGTCTGTCCTTCTTGCAGTCTCGTTTACACTTGCCAAAGAATAGCAAGCACCACCTACAGTTCTCAATCCAACCTTTAGTTGCAGAATAGAAGCTCCCCTTGACTGTGGCACTTACAAGAGCCTTACCTGACCTGGAGTGATCCTCATGGATGGAAGTCAGTAAAAAACAATCTTCAAAGAATCAAAGTGGCCAGGAAAGGAATCAGTAAGGGGATTAAGTGGAATAAAAAGAGTTTCAGAGCACCAGCATTGCAGGGCCCCTTCCTTATACACTTGTTAAACAGGGAGAGCATGACAGCCTCCTGAAGTTCCTAAACCACAGTTTTAACTGTGAAGTCTGATATCTCAGTTACTCCTTTGGCGAAGTAATATTAGTTTTAAAAATGTCAGTCAATAGAAGTTGCTTTTAAAGTACCATCAGTGACTGACACTTGATTTTTTTCCCTCATTGCAGGAGAAAAATGCCATTCTGTCTTCCATTTTGACTAAAATCTCATCCAGTGTAATAATGTCATAAGAGAGAGAAGATAATAAAGAACATAGTGGTGCTGTCATTCTTTGCTGTCTTTTATACAGAGCTAGGAAAGAGGTTCAAATGTTCCTTCTTCTTAGATGCCTTCTCGGCAGAATAGCTGTTCAGATAATTCAATAGTCATCTAGATATCATTTGTATACCTTTCCTTTCTTCATCATGTTATCCTTCTACGTTTCTCTTTCCTCAGTACTTTCGTTCTTGCATTCATTCCTTCACTTTTTTCTGTAGGTCAGAAATGCCACCAGCAGCCTAAGGAATTCCTTCTCTACTCAGTTATATCCAAATATTTATTTCACAATAGAAAAGGTTTCCAATGTGAATATGAATCATAGTAGGAGTTCATTAAAACGAAACTGTTAGCATCAATATAAACATAAGAGCTGTCTTAATTGTGGTTTGTATTGCTGTAATATAACACCAAAACAAAAGTGTTGTGGGAAGGAAAAGGTTAACATGGCTTATTCTTCCACATTTGGACTGTGTTATGTATATAACGATAGTAATTAATTATTTTTTTGTGAATTTAGGAGAGAATGAAGGGTAGAGGAAGGCTTTGTTTTGTGTTGGTCTTTTTATGTTTCTTTTCCCTTTTACAGGGTTAGAATCCTGGGCATTAGATTCCTGATCAAGGGAAACAAGAGTGTTCTCTCCTTAGAAATAACTCTCCATCATTATAAAATTCGTGTTTTGAAGTCATTTTCCTGTACAAAGAGTGGATACAATGAAATTTGTATGACATTTGATCTTAGAAACAGGCTTTAAATATAAATACTAGATAGCTGATACTCTAGACACTGTTGTCACCTGGAAAGCAAGTATGTGGTTTGACACAACTAAACAGAGGATCCAAATGAGGCCCTTGAGAACAGTTCATTCTCCTTCAAAGAGGTAATTTATTTTGCTTCTCAGTAAAAGTAAAGTCCTTGCACACTTTTTATTTTTATTGCACATAACAAAATACAAAGTCCATATTGAAAGGATGTCAAAAATATCAAACATTTATTCATCTAAAACAAAGTGCCAAGGATAGTCAAGAAAGAGGTAAGTGATTATTAAATCAAAAAGAAAAAGATGGAAGGAAACCTATGGATTACTTGGGATAAATGTTTCATTTTAAAATTTCATGTGATGTTATTTGTTTTAAGAAGCATTTATTATGCAAATGATTGTTAATTATGTTTGTTAATTATTTACAAATAAATTGTTAAATATTCTTCTAATACTTATGGTCTGGAGCATAAACATTAAAATGAAGATTGCAGGATGCTTTTCAACTGACTTTGACCTTGAACTTGTTTTTTTTTAATTTAAAAGAATATTTTATGTCTACTGTCAGCATTAAAACATAATAATCTGTTGTAATGATCGGGGAAAAGCACAAGAAAAGAAGAAATGATACAGGATAGATCAGAATAGATAGGACAACTCAAGGTATATGGGAAGAGAAAGGAGGTTCTCCCTGATGTGTAAATGTAATTTTTATTCATCAGATGTAGTTATTCTCTCAGACCTTACTGCTGAGTAAAGTGTTCACTCTTCCTTTCTTTCTTTCTTTCTTTTTTCTTTCTTTCTTTCTTTCTTTCTTTCTTTCTTTCTTTCTTTCTTTCTTTCTTTCTTTCTTTCCTTTTTTTTTTCTGAACTCTGGCTGACTGGTTCTTTTTTTCTGAACTCTGGCTGGCTGGTTCCACTCAATTGTAATGGCTTAAACTTCTCTCCAGCTGACTGATTCAATCTGACTTCTCTTTGATTCTCATTGAATTGCTCTACAGAGCCTCATACTAACTCAGGCAATTTTGTTCTAATCATCTGCCTCCTTCTTATTCTCTGGCTTTTTCTGTCTTCACCTGTAATCTGTCTTTGTAAAAAGTTCTGCACCCCTCCAAATCCCCATAACACCCAAAATCTGTGTCTGCAGCAGGGGACTATTGAGACTCACAATGGAACTTACCTCCACTGCACTAACTGAAAGAATTCATCTGTATTCCATTCTGAAAGGAATTCATCTGTACTCCACTCTGAACTTCTCTGAACTAACTCAATTCCATTCCAATGCACTCTCCCTACACTACACACTTTTAAGTAGACTTTTCCCTGTTTCTTCCCATGAGTGTTAGGTATATTTTACCTCTGATTCTTGTGGTCAAATCTTTCTCTGATCCATTACTTTCACTGTCTCTCAATAAGACATCATTGTTTGGGATTAAAGATATGTACTATAGAATTGAATCGTCCATTGTCATGGAAAGGACAGCATGTCATGGTCCCCACCCCTGGAACAGAGCCAGCTGGGTGTAAGCCTCCAAAAGGGTTGACATCTGCTGGGTATGAGGTTTGTAAAACAACACACACACACACACACACACACACACACACACACACACACACCACACACTTCATTTGGGAAGTATTCTGTCTGCCAAAGTCATTAGGAAATGTCCTCTCTGCCAAGGTTAATGACTCCATGATAATTAGAAGTAACACAAGTCCAGTAGCCAAGAGTGTGTCCATATCCTTAACAGAATTAATAAAAGTTGTGACTTTTTCCCTTAACGCTGTGGAAAGAACTCTGAAAACATGAGTTTAAAAATATATAAACAGGATTTCTGAACTATGCAAAATATAAGTATGCAATATGAATCATATGAGGGGTTTTCTGGACCTAAAAGAACAGAGGCAACTAGTTGGACTATGGCAGAAAGATAGAAAAGTAGGCAGATTCAAAGGCATGCAGATTCCTGAGTTCAAGGTCAGCCTGGGACAGAGGTAATTTAGGTCCAGGTGTGATGGGAGCAGTGATCTCTGAGCTGCATCCCACCCAGCTAATTTATTACGTGTGCTTATTCATTTGCAATGTTAAGAAAAATGTGCTTGCTGTGTTTTCTTAGAGTCAAGGGGCTAAGGACTAAGGTCAAAAAATGCCAGGGCAGTGAGGTGGAAGTGGGTGGGTAGATGGGGCACCCTCATAGAAGCAGGGGAGGGGGGTTGGGAGATGGGATAAGGGGTTTGAGGAGGTGAAAGTGGGAAAGGGAAAATATTTGAAATGCAAAAAAAGAAAAAAATCAAATAAAAAAATGCTGATTGGTGGGACAATCAAGAAGAAACCTGAGGAGGACAATTGAATTGATATGTAAATAAAAGACTGGACTTAGGTCTGCAAGAGCGGAGCTGTCTGGTAATCTCCATAAAGCTATCTCTACAGGCTGTCAGATTGTACCCATGTTTTGACATTGTGTTATTCTTATGTCACTACTGAACAACCCTTTCTCAGAACCCCTCTTCAAGCTGAGGCTGATCATTGGCACTACAGTTATGTCTGTATTTTAGCTGGATCACACAGACCTAGAAGGTGTTTAATGTGAGCCAATGCCAGAACAGTCATGTTGCTGAATTGGAATTACTCTTACATTGATGACTCTAGTTGAAGTCTCTTGCCAGACAAGACTTTAGAATTATAGGAAAATAGAATTTTTTCAAGAATTCTCTAAATGGGCATGACATTTTGCTTATATGGGAATAATTTAAATAAGAATGTAAAGATAGTGACTAATCACATTCTAAGTCTTAAAGTATGTGACCTTTCAATGTTCTAAGCTGTAAACTTTATTTATTGTAGTTTTATTAGAAACCTCAAGTTTAGTACAAGATGCTCTCTAACCTCTTGGACATCCTTGTAGGTAATGGTGTCATTTGTAGATATAATCCCTTCCAAAATATCTCAAATGACAATGGATAAACTTTAGAAAAGAGAGCAAAGAGATAGAAAGTTAAGTTTCTTCTAAACCCTTTAGGTTATATACCCGTAGACCTCCAAAATACTATATATGATTAGCATTAAGATACTTGAGTTACTGAAGACCATGCCCACACTCTTAGGTATTCCTTATTCTTTCCTTCAGCAACTCTCTTCTTCAGCAATTCATGTGTTTAGCTAGTCCTATGTTAACGTGACAAAAGATAGTGCGAGAAGACCTAGCCCATGGTAGGTGGTGTTGTTCATAGAACAGTGAGCCTGTACTCTGACAAAGCAGGCTGAACAAGCCTCAGTAAGCATCACTGTTCTATGCCCTTTTTATAAGCTCCTGACCAAGGTTTCAGGCTTGCTTACCAGTTACTGTTTCCTGCTAATATTGATATGAAAAGTTTGAGAAAGCCTCAACTCTCTATATTCTTAAATCTTTATTTTAAATGATTTGTTTTATGCTTATTCTATATGCATTGGTATTTTGTCTGTATGTGTGTGTGTGAGGGTGTATGATGCCCTGGAACTGGAGTTACAGGCAGGTGTGCGCTTCCACGCTGCTACTGGAAATTTAACCTGGGTCCCTTGAAGAATAGCCAGTGCTCTTTACTGCTAAGCCATCTCTCCAGCCCTATATTATAAACTCTTAAACAACACATTTTAAGTAATTAATTTATAGCTTTGTGTTCCATTCTTGACAAAAAAATCAGTATGTTATAGTACTTCTTTGGAATGGCATAATCAGACAGTAAATGTCTCCTGGAGCAACTTTTCTACATAAGTGAAAATGAAGTCTTTACTTTGAATCATTTCACATCTTTAATGTTCTCCTATGAATTATTTGTATTATATTCAGACTTGTTTTAATTTGGTGTAAGATTCATAGTTCTGAAAAGGAATATGGCAGGGAAGAAAATTTTTATTAATTTTATAAATCCCAAGAACAAGTTGGCAAAGCCCACTACTGAATGGTTAAAGAAAAAAAAGCACAAAAGCACATAGAAGAGAGAAGTGAATCAGTAACTCTAGAAGTAGGGTTCTGAGATAGATAATTTGAATCATTTTGTTAGTAAGACCCAGGCACTGCACCAAACAATGAGGTGCTTGGAATGGTTGCTTTGCATAAAAAAGACAGATCATTTACCCCGAGTTCTGTACTGACTGTTAGAATATACTGTGTGAAGGTACAACCTTGCAACATTTTCTGCTAGGACAGCAAGGCACAGGTACCTTAACATCACATAGAACATAGATACAGTATTGCAAAATTATGGAAGGGAAATTTATTTCTTATATTTTTGATTGTGAGCCTAGCCTTTAACGGCTGAGCCATCTCTCCAGACCGAAATTTATTTCTTAAAATTTCATTTTGTGCGGATACTTCCCTCCTTCTTTAAAAGGGGAACAAGAATACCCTTAGGAGGGGATAAAGAGGCAAATTTAGAATAGAGGCTGAAGGAACGCCACTCAGAACCTGCTCCACATGTGGCCCATACACATACAGCCACCAAACTAGATAAGATGGATGAAGCAAAACAGTGCAGGCTGACAGGAACCGGATGTAGATCTCTTTTGAGAGACACAGCCAGAATATGGCAAATATATAGGCAAATGACAGCAGCAAACCACTGACCTGAGAACTGGACCCCTGTTGAAGGAATCAGAGAAAGGACTGCAAGAGCTGAAGGGACTTGGCGACCCCATTTGAACAGCAATGCCAACCAACCAGAGCTTCCAGAGACTAAGCCACTATCCAAAGACTATACATGGACTGACCCTGGGCTCCAACTGCATAGATAGCAATGAATAGCCTAGTAACTGGACCAGTGGAAGGGGAAGCCCTTGATCCTGCCAAGGCTGGATCCCCAGTGAACAGGATTCTTGTTGGGAGGGTGTTAATGGGGGGAGAATGGGAAGGGGAACACCCAGCTAGAAGGGGAGGGGAAGGGATTAGGGGGATGTTGGCCTGGAAACCAGGAAAGGTAATAACATTTGAAATGTAAATAAGAAATACCCAATTTAATAAAGATGGAGGAAAAAAACCTTCATTTTGGCAATTATCTTTAACAAGTGTTTTAAGTGGAAAATTATTTTATTTTAAATTGTTATTGTAAATTTCAATGAGCTCATACATGTGATTCAAATGTGTGTGTGTGTGTGTGTGTGTGTGTGTGTGTGTGTGTGTGTGTTTAGGAATAAAAAGTTATCTAAAAGAAAAGTGATCAGATATGCTATTCCCACATATGATACCTTCCTCAACATGAGCAGGAGGACAAGCTCTTCTTTTGGAATGCATTTGCCTGCATGGCAAATACATCCTACATAGGATAAATGGCTTCAATATTATGTATTAATTTGGTAAATAAATATAAAATTGATTAATTTAAAGATAACTTAAAAAGAACCATGTAACAGACTAGACTGAATCATATTTTGAGTTATGCAATCCTCTTAAGAATGTCAATCGATATTTAAGAATTTCTTAAAGAGTAGAATAAATCTATGTTCCACTATTACTTGACACAGGTGTTCTGTTGATGATAAAAAAGATGATCAGATATGCTATCACCACATATAATAACTTTCCACAAGGTGAGCAAGGTGAGCTCTTCTTTTGTGTTGCCTTTTCTTACATGACAAATACTAAAATTTTGGAGACATTTACTAACTTCTTTGAAGTTAGTTCCTAAAATCCCAATTTTGAGACATAGTCTTTCTGTCTGTAAAGGCGTTAGAACTCCATTTGCTAAGGATCAATATTCAGGTCTTGCCAGCTTTGTACATTTCTTATCAAGAGGTACATCCATCTCATCCAAATCCATTTCCTCAGCAACAACCACTATTGCTTAGAACTAAGTATAAAAACACAGATTTCTCCGTTTCTTTTAGATTTCACTCATCCAACAACCATCCCATGAAGTGGTATTAGGTACATTTTATAATTTTCCTTGTCGTTATCTTTAATGGCATAGTCTTCAGACTTAACTTTCAGGTATGAAAGCAATGTTTTGTTTTGTTTTTTATGATGTCCATGATTTTTCCCCTAGTTGATTTCTATAATTTACATCATCTCCTTTTTATATCTCAATTTATATCCTTTTCAGACATAACATGCAATTCTTTGACATGTACACAATAAAGAAGTTTTTCATATAGTCAATTGATCTACTACACAGCCCCTGTCACCGCATCTATTTTTTTCTCTTAAGCATACAAATAGACACAGCAAGAAAATACTCAAAACCAGTTCAGGTTTAATGTTGGATTTTGTTGTTCTACAATATGGTGTTTGAGAAAACCTTTAATATACCAGAATTCTATGTTAGGCCCAGGCTTCTCACTCCACAAATAAGTAAAGACTGTAGATAAACAAGAAAAAGTGATGGCATTGAGCAAATATGTTTTTCTTTGTAGGTTTGTGCTTAGGATTTCAAAGACCTTCTAGTAATCTGGTATGAACCACATTCAACACTAAGCATATTTATATTTCAGAATAATTTAAGGTGGTGGTGACAGTCTGTTTTATCACAGGCAATTCTGTAAACAAAATGTAGATTTCAACAGGGACCTATTAGAGCAACATTGGAAAAACCAAATAGGTCTGTAAGAGTGTGAAAGCTTTTCCCATGAAATGATGCTAGAACAAACTGAAGTGTTTTGCTACAGTCTTATCTCTATAAAACTTGTTCCTCTTAAAATACTAAATGAGACATAATAGTTACCTTTTAAATATAACTAGAATAAAATAGGTTCACCATATGAGATCAATGACTTACTATCCTCATTAATAGATTGGTTGTCTGCTATAAGAGACAATTTTATTAGGACTCTGTACTGTCTGTCTTTTAAGATCCTAAGCAAACTTCTAACTATGCCAGAATGAAGGCTACCATCAGGGCTAGATTACCAATTCATGTCAGATCTCTGACCTGAAATAAAACTCTTTATCTTTCTAATTCTTAAGCTATGTCCCAAAAAGAAAGATTACATGGGAATATGGTGGGAGGTAGTGGCAGTAAGGGGGATATATAGGGAGAATACCTGTATGGGGGAGGGGATGGGGACTTATGGACAGGAAACCGGGAAAGGGAATAACATTGGAAACAAGTAAAGAAATATATCTAATAAATTTTAAAAAAAATTTAAAAATGAATGAGTCCAAAGAGAGAAAAAGATGGAGAATTACTTAGAACTCTTCCATGTGTTATCACATGGATGTTCCCCTAAGGGCTTTAGTAAACATAGATTTATAATCATAATGATTTAATATTCTATCTAAAATATTATCAAGAAGCATATATATATATATATTTCATTTCTTCTAAGAAAGAATCACATGAGAATGCAGAAATTATGGCTGGGTTACTTTTTTTAAGGACCTTTATATAGTAGCACCTCTTTATTTCCAATGACATTACCATATACTAGAAAAATGTACATAAATAGGAATTGAATGTATCGTTATTTTTAGTTCAATTTACATTTCTCATCTTGCTTTTTCCCGCTTTTATTTCTTATTGGTTTGTTCCTTTGTTTGTACAGTTTCTCAGTCTATTCATGTAATAAATATGATTTAAGAATTCTCTTGAAAACCATGACCGTGTTAGGCATGCTATGACTGCTGTACAAATAGGAATAAAATAAGCTGGTTCACTCAGTTTACATTCCTCTAGGAAAAGACAAAGAGTACAACCCAGAATCATAAAGAAGCTACATATTTCCCACATTCAAAAATGATATATATTTTGAAAAAACATAAAATGGAAGGATATAATTAAAAAATAGGGCTTCTGGACTGGAATAATTTAGAATTGATAAGAAGGTGATAGCTGAACTGAGATATGAAGAAAGTACAATAAACTGAATTTACCAATTGCAAATTTAGAAGACAGTGCTCCAGGCAAAAGTTCAACGAAAACAAATGCCCTGAGGGTGGAATGCTCTTGTCCTGTCCAAGGACAAGAGAGACCAATGAGAAGGAACAACAAAAATAGGAGGACTAAACAGGTAATGCTCAGATATCTGGAAAGAACCTACAACAAGAATTTAATCAATTTGTCCTAGGGATGAAAGATTACAAATCTTGTTTTGATAAAATAGAACAGTAGTTGAGTTTTGAACAAATCAGTGAAACAATGCAACAAATTCATACGTATATTTGTGTATATTACATACAACAATACATAATATCATTCAGTGTGCATATATATATGTAAGAATATATGTATATATATGTATGTATTTGTATATATGTATGTGTATTTAAGATAGTTTCTTCTTGGACTAATCTATCCATTAAAATCAATCATAAATGTGCTATAAAAATCTTTAAAAGAATATTAAATTTTAGTGTCTTTTAAAAAAGTCTTATCAAATTCTCTCCAACTTTGAATAGCAATTATGAGATGGAAAAAAAAAGTCATACCAACTCTTCATCCTATCTTTAGCTTTAATGTCAGGTGATAATGGGGTTTTCTTATCAGTAACTACTTTCAGTTGAGGTTTTTCTTTTTAATCCTATTTCTGACTTTCTCTTGTCTGATGAGAGAGTTGACTTTGATGCACCCTTTGGGATTTTGATCATTCATGTGACAGCCATCACATCTAAGACAACACAGCTAACAATGGGGAACACTGAAACACAAATCTAAGACTGCAACAATGTCTCCAGAAGGAGGCATTATGGCATTCAGTACAATGAGCATCACTGTCATTGCTAAGTATGGCTTTGAAAATGGTAGGACCATTCAGAGCTTCAACGAGCCATTTTTAATCCACAGGTGATTGGAAAGTCATGCAAACCGATGAGAGGTCTGATCCCACAGCAGCACTGGATCTTGTAGACAGAACATTCACTGAGGGTTATTTGTTTAAAGTCAGAGCAAAAGAACTGGCTCAAGAGACTATGGGAGGAGTCCAGTAAGAAAATACCTGCATTATATTGAGGTGGCAGAAAATAAAATAAGAATCTACATATATATATATATATATATATATATCACTAGATTCAACTATTTCAATAAATGAACATAAAGAATAATATAATTGTCAAAGTCATTCATCTGAGTGTCAGGGTCTATATATGTTCTGGATGAATTTCAAAGTTTTTAATTTTTCTGTTTTTCTGACCTATGCTGAACCTATTTTTTGCATCAATTTTTTATAAAAATACTGCTTATATTTACTTTGATATATAGTATTTATATTATTTTTTATTACTCATACAAAGGTAATTATTATGCATATACTCTAGGTCAGATACAATTGCTGAGATAAATAATGTGTTTGGTTTCATAGCATTTATATTTTATTTGCTACCATAATTAAGTAAATCAATAAATCAGATATATATATATATATATATATATATATATACATATCTGAGTATAGGATAAGTCTTTAAAGTTTCTTTATGAAATACTTCTGTTAAAACAAAACAAGACTGAAATTTGAGTGAAACCCTGTACAAAACAGTATTCATGAGGCTTAGAGAAGACTGTGACAGGACAAATTAGAATATTTTTGAGGAAGACATTTTGTCTTTTATGCACGTTTTTTGTTATTGTAATATGAACTCAGTGAGGAAAAAACAGTGATCGGTGGGGAACTGGAGAGACACCAGGGACCTGCCCATATTGGGACATTAAGAAAAAACCAAATCCCTGAGGTTCTTTTTCTTCTAACTGCTAAAGGAAGCCACCGAGAATACCATGAGTAGATCCACAGTGGAAGAGACTCATTTGTAAAAGCTAAGATGATGTATGCAGAGAGGAAAGTCAGGAAATGAGAGACCACTTGAGTGATTTCACTTGCTATATTTGTAACAGACCTGGCTTGGAGGAAACTGATATATGTAGAAAACCCTTACATGTCAAAGTTGGCCTGAGGATTGAGAAACTTCAAGGTTATCTCCAAAACGTTTTGCCCACAATCACTTGAAGATCTTATTCAGAACTGTTCTGTGGAAAATTGTTTTGAATTGGTATGAAAAATCAAGGTAATATTCCACTATACATGTTCCACAGAAAATAATTAGTAAGTACATGGTTATCTATGCCTGGATTAAGTAAATTTATAACAATTCATGGACTTAAAATGAAGTATATACATTTGAGTTTTCCATTACAAAAGCTCTAGAAATGTTGAGTAGGAAATAAAGAGAATTAATTTTAAAAAGAAACAAAGAAAGAATGCATCCTTCAACATAAATATAGAATTTCACAATTTTTCTAAATGTGTGGAGTTTTGACTATATACTTCTTTGCAAATCAGTTAAAGATACTTGATTTTTAAAAGATATTTGATTTTTATAGTTTGATAATTGTTCCAAGATGAAAGATTACAGCATTCATACCAGGGTTACCCTTGAAATTCTGTAGAATAGAAAGGTGTTTAGGCGGCAACATAAATCTTATAATCATTAGAAATCTGTTATAAGTCTTCTTCATGACAGACAATTACTAAACTAAAAATATTTATACTATGTAATAGGCTTCTGAGATTTAAAATTTACTGAGGAAAATGGTTTTCCATAATAAAATGTGTAGTATTTCTTTCCACACATGTGGGAACAGACGCACAAGGGTCTGTTTAGAAAACACTCAAGTGCCTCCCTGGCTGTGAGGACGAGGTGCCTGGTACCCTGTAAGCAAAGGATTTGGTGAATTTCCTCACTGTGAACTAGTGTTTCAACCCTCATACTTCTGATATATAGGGTCATCTATTCTACTGGTAAAGAAAGCCACTTTGACAAATGTAAAACAACTATGTTTCATCAACATTGAATTACAGACAT
Source organism: Rattus rattus (assembly GCF_011064425.1). NCBI lineage: Eukaryota > Metazoa > Chordata > Mammalia > Rodentia > Muridae > Rattus > Rattus rattus. The sequence goes on along the minus strand of NC_046164.1, from coordinate 50,079,521 downwards.
AAAATATTGTATGGGAATTATGCTTTGATAAATGGCAACATTCTGGTCCCAGATTGAGGCCAGATGGTTACAGTGTCTTTAATACATGTAAGCATTTGGTGTGAGCACAGTTGTGTGTCTCAGTCTCTTCATTTCTGTTTAATGATGGATATGTTCCAAATAATACAAGATGTTCTCCCAACATGCTAAATTTCTAGTAAGTGAGCAGACCATGAGCTCTTCCCACTTTACCTCAATCTAACTAGATTCATCAGAAAATGATCTGAGATTCAGACTTATTAACTCATATGTTCTGTCCCCAGGCATAAAGAACAGGCAGCACATTCTTCCTACCCAAGGAAAGAAACGTTATTAATCTAGACTAATGTCTTCAGGTTGTGATGATAATGTCACTATCAGCATTTTCTGGGCATTGGCACTTTTGCAAATATGTCTGTACATATATTAGGATAGCAGAGAACCATTGCCTTCATTAAAATTAGCTATAATTTTCTGTAGAATACCTGAAATATAAAGGTATCATTCAATTATTGGTAGCTAATAAGAGCATTTCAAATTTGTTTATCACCAATGGGAATTTAAGCTTTACAAAATATCTTTTTTCTTTTTTTTATCCATCTTTATTAAATTGGGTATATTTCAATTGTTATTACCTTTCCCGGTTTCCAGGCAAATATCCTCCTAGCCCCTCCCCCCTTATATATGGGTATTTCCCTTCTCCCTCCTCCCCCCATTATCGCCCTTCCCTCAACAATCCCGTTCACTGGGGGTTCAATGTTGGCAGAACCAAGGGCTTCCCCTTCCACTGGTGCTCTTACTAGGCTATTCATTGCTACCTATGTATTGGAGCCCAGGGTCAGTCCATGTAGAGTCTTTGGGTAGTGGCTTATTCCCTGGAAGCTCTGGTTGGTTGGCATTGTTGTTCATATGGGGTCTCGAGCCCCTTCAAGTTCTTTCAGTCCTTTCTCTGATTCCTTCAATGGGGGACCCATTCTCAATTCAGTGGTTTGCTGCTAGCATTCACCTATATATTTACCATATTCTGGCTGTGTCTCTCAAAAGCAATCTATATCCGGTTCCTGTCAGCCTGCATTTCTTGGCTTCATCCATCTTATCTAGTTTGGTGGCTGTATATGTATGGACCACATGTGGGGCAGGCTCTGAATGGGCGTTCTTTCAGCCTCTGTTCTAAACTTTGCCTCCCTATTCCCTCCCAAGGGTATTCTTCTTCCCCTTTTAAAGAAGGAGTGAAGCATTCCCATTTTGGTCATCCTTCTTGAGTTTCATGTGTTCTGAGCATCTAGGGTAATTCGAGCATTTGGACTAATATCCACTTATCAATGAGTGCATACCATGTGCGTTTTTCTGTGATTGGGTTACCTCACTCAGGTTGATATTTTCCAGTTCCATCCATTTGACTATGAATTTCATTAAGTCATTGTTTTTGATAAAGGAGTACTATTCCATTGTGTAGATGTACCACATTTTCTGTATCCATTCCTCTGTTGAAGGGCATCTGGGTTCTTTCCAGATTCTGGCTACTATAAATAAAGCTGCTATGAACATAGTGGAGCATATGTCTTTCTTATATGTTGGAGCATCTTCTGGGTATATGCTCAAGAAAGGTGTTGCTGGTTCCTCAGGTAGATCAATGTCCAATTTTCTGAGGAACCTTCAGACTGATTTCCAGAATGGTTGTACCAGTCTGCAATCCCACCAACACTGGAGGATTGTTCCTCTTTCTCCACATCCTCGCCAGCATCTGTTGTTGCCAGAGTTTTTGATTTTAGCCATTATGACTGGTATGAGGTAGAATCTCAGGGTCGTTTTGATTTGCAATTCCCTTAGGACTAAAGATGTTCAACATTTCTTTAGGTGCTTTCTCAGCCATACAGCATTCCTCAGCTGCGAATTCTTTGTTTAGCACTGAACCCCATTTTTAATAGGGTTATTTGTCTCCCTGCCATCTCACTTTGTGAGTTCTTCATATATTTTGGATATGAGCCCTCTATCAGTTGCAGGATTGGTAAAGATCTTTTCCCAATCTGTTGGTTGCGGTTTGTCCTAACCACAGTGTCCTTTGCCTTACAGAAGCTTTGCAGTTTTATGGATCCCATTTGTTGATTCTTGATCTTAGAGCACAAGCCATTGGTGTTTTGTTCAGGAAATTTTCTCCAGTGCCCATGTGTTTGAAACTCTTCCCCACTTTTTCTTAAATTAGTTTGAATGTATCCGGTTTGATGTGCAGGTCCTTGATCCACTCAGACTAAACTTTGTACAGGGTGATAAGAATGGATCGATCTGCATTCTTCTACGTGCTGACCTCCAGTTGAACCAGCACCATTTGCTGAAAATGCTATCTTTTTTCCATTGGATGGTTTTGGCTCCTTTAAAGAGCAGTCAGTGCTCTTAAACTCTGAGCCATCTCTCCAGCCCCTTTACAGTAGATCTTAAAATTTGAAGTCTTCCTATCAGTTCCAAAATAAAAATTCACATTATGTGGCACATGACAAAGTTCTAAAATGTGCCTACATTACTAGATTTGTGTGTGTGTGTGTGTGTGTGTGTGTGTGTGTGTGTGTGTTTGTATCCCATGGGATGAACTACAAATTTAACTCCTTAACATGCATTTTAGTAATATGTTACAATTAGATATTATGCTGATATAAGGAATGACATTTTATCACTAAGGCAGAGTATAATTTTACCTTCACATACTTTGAGTAGATTTCGCACTTGGAATTTTTTCAGATCCATCAAACCAAGGTCTGTCGTGGCTAAATATCAATGTGTCTCTCTGAATGACAGAGAAGGAACAACAATGTAAAGCTCTCTATCTTAATTAAAAAATGACGGTTCTAAAATAAGCTGTATGATTCATTTGTTTATCAATTTTAGGTAAAGGTTGTCTGAATGGTAGCAATTGTTCACATTGTTGTCCAACATTTTGTGTACCAAGCATAAAATATGGATAAATATATCCACACGTTATATTTCTGCGTGTCTTATGTTTTAATGAGACCCAGTTGAGAAACATTTTCCTGATTACAAGAATTTAATTGAGAGAAATTTTAACTTTTCTTATTGTAATTTACACTTAAGGGATAGTTTACCATCAGTGAGATTCCTTTGAAAATGCCCTGCACCTCACAGAAATATTTATGTAACTAGAAGCTTTGGAACTGACCTGTGTGACCTGTGGCAAGAGTATACTTAGAAAAACACCAATTAATTAATATAATTAACATAATTAACATGCTTCTGGTTACATTATTAGTTTTACCTAGCAAATTATTTAAAGAAAGGTATACCCTGATGGGAACAGTAGTTTTCAAATTCTCACCATACTTTTCATCTTGGACCTGTTCAATCCCAGTACAAGGTTATTCATAGAAGCTTGGACCTGAAGTCTGGAAAGCTCACATTTGGAGATCTTTCCTCATTATGGCCAGAACTATTAGGCTATTATGACAGTCTCTTGCTGCACAATTCTGGCAAGCTTGAAACCTGTCATGCAGATATGCCAAGTGCATATTTGCATCAATACTGTCTCTGGATCCTGAATCCTGGGATTTTAAGCTTGGATGAAATAAGTACCTTGTTTTGAGAGCAATAAAATATTCTTCTGTGTGTGATTAAGTAAAAGTAAGCTTGTTTGATGTCTCTTGAAAGCCCAAAGGTGTGTAGGTCAGATGGTCAGCAACTCATCTCTAGAGACATCACCAAACCAAGAGGGGAACTTACTACTAGTCTTTATCCAGATTGATATAGTATCAAACAGCCTTCATTATTTCTAGGTTTATATCCATAGACAAAAGTTAGTCTCAGCCTAAATCATAGAAGATTCTCTCTTACAGGGTAGGACTATGAATGCAAAGATTTATAACTGTCCTAGTAATGAAGAATAAGAGGCAGTTGAAGGACAAGTCTTAAACAGGACACTTATATCACACCTAATCATCTGAGAAAAGTGTAGAAAAGATGCCATTATAAATATATGAGCTAGGAAATAAGAAAGAGAACCATAAAATGCCACTGTTTAGGTAGGATGGAATTTTCAATGCATGTTTCAATGTAATGTTTACTTTACAGCAACTGTGCTTACTTGCAAGGAGACTGAACATGGCTGACCTGATCAATAATAATCGACAGGTTTATGGAGACTTATCCTTTACATCTGAACTATTGACTCTTGATTAACTCTGAGAAATGGCAGGGATGATAGGGGTAACTCTTGATCTTTAGTTTTGCATCTGCTACTGAGCCCTCCAGCTTCCCTTATAGACTTCAAAGTTTATGGTCAGAGAGATACTTCTGGCAAAAACAAAAACACAGTCATGTGAAAAGGAATGTGTGTGTGTGTGTGTGTGTGTGTGTGTGTGTGTGTGTGTGTGTGTGTGTGTGTGTAGTGGGAAATAGTAAAAAGATTTTCCATCTTATGCTAGCCCCAGCTACTCTCTGGGCCCAAAGGTCTCACTCAGCAGACTTTCTGGCCCAGAGCTCCTGAAATATCTATACCTGATGCCCTATGTTCCCATGATGGGTTGCTGCCTGTCAGCACTATGCAGCCATTAGGCCCTTTTGGTTATAGTCACAATTTCCAGTAACCTGGCAAAATCAAAACTCTAGAGGCTTGTAACATATCAATCAGATTCGTATCAATAAATTATCACCTCCCAAAAAGTCCACTCAATAGACTAAGAGTCAATTGATATTGATATAAATTGCCTATAAGACAAAGTGTCCTATAATTATCCTTATAAGGTATTCATAGCTACCTGTGGCAATTTAAAACCATGGGGATCTGGATTTCCATTCTCTTCCTCAATTTTTCTTCCTTCTTCCTCTCTGTCTCTCAGTCCTCCTCCTCTCTTAACCAATCCAACCTGGACGTGGTGTCTACTCCTCATACAGTGATAGGTCCCGTGAAATCTTTATTCATTAGGGGAAGGTCCTTGCCACATGAATGTGTGTCTGTGTGTAGAAGTTTTATGTGGATGGAAACAGAGACAAGGATGTGATTATTTAGAGTAATTAGCATGTATTAGATAAATATGTTAAAGAACAAATATAATTTTAAAATCCATTTTAAAATGTTATGGGTTAAAACTAACTCAGACTGCTGTATCCTCTTTTCCTTAAGTCTCCCACTGTTGCATCTGCTGCTGTTACAATTGCTGCTACTGCTAGCATTGCAGGAACCTCAATGCAGTACCGACCAGGATGCGAACTCCACCCCCACCTGTAGGCAAAGCAACCCCACCTCCAAGCATTATGGCTCCTTTGCCTGGTACTAGACCTCCTATGGGTCCACCAACTGGCCTTCCTCCTGCTTGAGAGACACCTATAGGCATGCCAGCTCCAGGAATGAAACCCGCTCCAACAGGGATTAGAGGCCCACTTCCCCCAGAAATGCGTCCGCCAAGACACTAAACTACAATTAATATATGTCAGCCCTTCATTTTCCCTACAATGCTTCTTGTGAAATTGTGTAGCCTGCAAGATTTTTGACCCCTCTTAATGCATTAACTATAGATAATAAATACATAGAGAAATTGACAAAAGAAGTCTCCCTCTTTTGTTTTTAAATTGAGTGCGTACTTAAGCTTTTGCGACAATTAAATTTGAATTTGAAAACTTCCCACTCTATCTTGTCTTTATCATTCAATTTAACTTTCGCTTTATTTCGGTTATTTCCGGGATGAGTTACTGTTATTTATTCCCGGAACTTCTTTCTTTTTGTTTGCTTTCTTTATCTGCCTGCCTTTATTTCATGTTCAGAGCCGTCTGTACAGCTTTTTCCCTGCTTTTATTCTTCCTTTGTTGATACTGTGCTGCTCTTACTTTGCTGCCAGAGTCTAAACGAGATGTGAAACTCCTATCTCTTGTGGATTTACTCAGTGCGGCACATTTTTCTTTTATGTTTTTGTTTGTTACAAATTATCATGGTTTATAAAACCTTCCAGGCTTTTCAAAGGGTTTTATATTACTAAACATGAAAAATAAAAGGATGTTGCAATTTCAAAGGGACAAATTCCCTTTCAGGAGTCACTGAGGATGCAAAGTGAGGCAATAGAATGGCTATTGGATGTATTCTCTAGCAACATGAGGTGATACAATAGCTCTTGGAATGTCACAGAAGTTAATGAGGCAATTTCCTACAGAGACATGGGACAGTGCAGAGAAAACCTTGTGGTGCCTTCTGCACAAAAAACAAAAGACACTTTCCTCACTGCAAATTATAGTTTCAAAATAATTCAGAAAATAGTGTCTACTTATGAAAAATTGAGTCACTCAGCCAAGTTTATTCGGTGTCTCAGACATCAGAGAAGAAAGTATATTTTTGTACATTTTTAGCTGAATGTAGTTTTTTTTCTAGGTTCTCATGTCAAATTTGAAAGAAAGACCAAAGCAGTTTCTACCTGACTTAAGATTTTTATTTTACAGGAAATATAGTCTATGAAATACTAGGAAAGATAGAAATCACCTCTGAGTTATTAAGAAATTATTCAGAAAATATGTCTTTTCACAGGGAAATTCCAGGAGATTTATAAATAAGTGTTCAAAGAAACAGAAACATCAGTAAAATAATGCATGAAGATCCAAGAAAGCGTGGGTTTATCATCAATTTCCCTTTGTACAAATAGGGAGCTCCAGGTACTGTATTTTAAGTGGGTCAGCCTAGACTCTGAGCTTTTTACTTTTGTGTCAAATGGGGGTAGAAACAAGAGTGTACCATATAGAAAGTTTGGCACACGAGATTCTCAGGGTGAAACATTTGCTAAGTTAAAGCTAAGTTAATGGCTTCATATTTTCTGTTTTATGTGTATATCCTGAAGCATTATAATTTTGTTTACTTTCCTTTGTGTTCATAAAGTGGACTTAAAATATGTGCCTTTAGAAACTCCATTCTTACTGAACACAATGTTTGTGGGATGAACAATTTGACTTTCAAAGCTAGATTTATTTCCAAATATTAATATTTTTCATCCCATTGTCATATCACAGACGATGTCTCCTCTTGTATGATAGTGTATCTATTCATCTACTTAAAATGCTTCCAGAGTTTAATAACTATAAACAATCACTTTCATTCTTTCATATGTCCCATTACCCAGAATATTTAATCAGCATTTGAACTTTTAGGGTTTTGGAGTATATGGTTACTTTTCTTTTAAATAGGTGCTAACAGCTCTCCAAAATATGTAACCAATTAATTTGTAAGAAGTTCCAAAATTATCTTGCTAAAAATTTGTCAGCAAACTCAGTTGTTTATTACATTGGCCATATAAATTTGCATCTGTAGACTCTCTTTGCTTTATACTGCTGCTGCATAACAGCAAGTCTGGTCTATGTGAACCGTGCAGGAGGCTATCAGAGTCTTCCTCTGATGATTACAGAGGATTTTAAGAGTAAGACTTATATCAGGATATAATTCTTTTTCATTGCATTCATTGATATCCTACTGGAGAATGAAAGACATAGGCTAAGCCTCCTAAGCTACAGCACTAAGTTCCCAGGGAAGACACACCCTTTGGTGATGTTGATGGGTAGCCAACTGCCTTCTTGTTTTTGAGTCCAATTCTAAATTGGAATCATCCATTCATTATACTGTAAACCTCATCAAAACCCTATGACTAGGAAACTCATACTATTGTTCACTAAATGGATGTGCCATTAAACTCACTTCAAATATTTGTAATTATACCCAAAGATCCGTATTCCTCTCAGCAATGGTTAGATAACTTTTCTTCATGGTGTTTGGTGGTTAATGTGGAGAAAGAGAGCTGTTCAAATTGGTGGGAATAAGTGAAGCCATATGGACATCTAAACAACACTTCCAATTTTTTAAAAGTTTATGACAGAGAAGACAGCAAAAATGGGGAGGAAAACTAAGATACCTGGACTTCTGAATAAGCAACTCGGGTTGCACTATTGAACTCACAGCAGGGGTAGTTATCTGCTCAAGCATTGCACTATGGTTGGCTGGGAGGCTCTTGATGTCTTTTATAAAGCTATTAGAAGTGAAGAGTTTCTGTTAGAGAGGAAGACATATTCTTCAGTCATTGTGACTGCTGTTAAGATCCATTCGCTCAAGGGAATAACCTCTTACCACTTGAACAGACCATTCCTGTGAGCCATTCCTACATCTAAGGGGTTGGGGGATGTTGGTCTGGAAACCTGGAAAGGTAATAACAATTGAAATGAAAATAAGAAATACACAATTTAATAAAGATGGAGGAAAAAAGTACATAAAAAAAGACTCATGGGAAAATCATAGCAAAGAGGAGTGGAAAGACAGTAAACGCCACAGGTCCAGGACTTCTGGTGTGAGATAGTGTTTCCTAGACACAACAGGGAGATAATACCCATGATACTTCAACAGTAGGTTGCCTGTATAAGAACAGCATGATGACAATACCAGTTGACATACCATTATGGACAGGGAGGATGTCCACCAGGTATTATTCCTAGATGAAATGACACAGATGACTAAAATCAGAGAAAAATCAGTTTACTTTATGCCTCCATAATTCCTCACAGATTGTCTATTCACAAAGTTGTAAACCCTGGATACATGTACATGTGACCAAAACTAAATGATCCCAGCAAGTAATGTATATGTATATGTTTATATGTATGTGTATATGTATATATATGTATCATATACACATATATACATATATACACATATATAGACACACACACATATATATTCATATATATACACATACATTTGTACATACATAAATACACCTTACATATACACATATGCATATATAGGCATATATCATACATACAAACACATATATAGACACATATGTACACATATATGTAACTAAAATCATGTCAAAAAAATTAAGACAATTAAAGGAGTAGCACTTATAAAAACTGGTATTTTCCATCTGTAGAAGAATGAAAAGATAATAGCAAGTGATGGTAAGGAGTAAAGTGCATTATATGCATGTGTTAAATTATGAGAAAATACATACAAAATTTTAAAAAAGAAAGTAGAAACATTGAATCAGTAAGTTTTCATAGACATACAGTCTCATAAAAATTCTTAATATATTTTAGAATGATATTTTATTTTGGCTGTAACATGATTTTTCTATTAAGGCAAAATGTGTTTTACATATTTGTATGTGCACATGTATTTGCATGTATACATGTACTTGTTCTTGTATATAAATGCATACATGTGTCTATGGAGGTCCCTAGGTAACTTCTGCTATTGCTTGCCTCTTTAGTCTCATGTGAAAATGTCTTCTGCTAAACCATAAGCTTCCCATTTGAGCTAGGAGAGATGTCAGGATCTTCACTTCCTGTAGCTCACCAGTCTCTATCCACTCATCACTGGAGCTACATGCCTTACCTAGGGATTTATGTGCTGAATAAAACATAGAGTTCGGGTTTTCATGCTCACACAGCACAGATTTAACATATCTCTTTGTATCATTGTTCCTTTAGTCAAGTGCTAAATGATAATTTTCACCCTTGTTGATCCAGCACTCCTGCATCGGAAGTCATTGTATAATTTGCGAATTGTCTACCAATGTGTATTTGTATTGAGTAGCATTCCATTTTATTTTATTATAAATGTTATTCTGGAATTACTTTTGCTGATTTCTGAATAAATGATGCTTTTGTAATGACATCTTCTAAACTTTTTTTTAGGAATTAAAATTTAGTTTGAGCATAAAGTGAAAAAAAAAGAGATGAAGAAAGACTAAATATGAGACGAGGAACAGCTCGATGCAGGTAATAGATACAGGCATCCAAGACCATAGAAAGCTACTTTTTCTAAGCCTCATGCTGTCATGCTTTTATCGTGTAGTAGAAAACTACATAAAAATATGTTTAACAATGAAAGTGAAAATTAATATAATGCTTAATAGCTTCCATTTGGAATGTCTCCTTTAACTGTATAGTTTTATAGCTTTTGATTCTGATTAATTTTGGTGAGTGTTGTCTTCATTTACTTATAAGTATTTTTTATAATAAAAAGTTTATAAAATTAAAAAGAAAACAAAGATGTAGTGTGCAGTAGAATATATATTTTTGCCTAACATGTATAAAATTCTGGATTACTTTCCAAACAACACAGTAACATATGCTTTTGTGCATGTGTGTGTGCGCGCACACACACACACACACACACACACACACACACACATACACACTTTTTGAAAAAACTTTACTTCATTTTCTAATGTAGTGATCTCATGCATGCATATGAAAGAGTTTCTTGATTCTTGTTTTGGAATTTCTATGTACAGAAACATAATCTCTGTTTTTTTACAGTCCTATTTTTACTTTTGGAGTTTTGTTACATTTTCTTTACTTGCTATACTGAGCTACCTATTTATTAAGTAAAATACTGTAGTGAAGTAGATCTAGAAGGATATTTCACTTTTAAATAGCACTTGAAAGGGAAGGTTTCCTACATTTTATCATAAGTTTTCTCTGAGATTTAGAGAAACTTTCACATTTTGAAAGTTCCCTCAGGTTCTTACCTTTTAAAATTACATGAATGACTGTTTCATTTTACAAATGCTTTTATTGTATCTATTTGAAAAGACTATTTTAGATTTTACTCTTTGTTCTTTCATGGGGTTACATGTGATTATTTTTTTCAATGTCAAATTAACTTTTCATAGCTAAAACAGTAAAAAAATTATACATATTATGATATATGTTGAAAGATTCAGTTTAAGAAACTATTAAGAATTCTATGTCTTTGTGATGAAGATTCAGCTCAAAATCTGTGCTTAATTTTTTAATTTCTAATAGTTTTTATTTTCAAATGAAAAAAATCAAGTTTTTCTCTCCTAAAATATAATGAAATATGTCAATAATTGACTTTCTAATATTTTATATTCTTCTCTTTCTCCTACAAGCAGAGCTCTTAGACCACAATTGTCATATCTTTTGGGACTCTGCTATTTAGATGACTTCAGAAAGAGGAAGATATAAGAAGTGATAGTTGGAAGAGGCCAAGTGATAGCTGTGAATATCCTTGGCTTTTCTAGACACAAAGAAGCCAGTGTATATTTTCCTATGTTAAAGCTACAATTCTCTTTCACAGTTTGGCATTTCTCATCATCTTTCTTTCAAGCATTTCAATGCTTGCTAATTACTAGGCACCTCAGTATAACTAATATTTTAATATTAACCTCTCACAGATTTAGATTTTTGAAACCCTTTTAAATGTTTTAAAATTCTATTTTACATATTAATGTTTGCCTGAGCATATGTCTGCTTGCCACATGTATGCCTGGTGCCACAGTGTCTACGAGAGTTCACCAGATTTCTTGAAACTTGAATTACTGGTGCAGGTAACTGTTTTGTGATTGCTGAGAATTAACTTTTGGTATTCCAGAAAAAAATCATTAGTCTTATTTACTGATCCATCCTTTCGCCAATTTTTAAAACTCCCTTTAACTATTTAACTCAACCCAATTACAATATATACTATTATATGTTTTAAAGACACGCTAATTCAATTATTTTTTCAAAAATATTCATGAAGCATTTAGAGAATAGTATGACACTTATATGAAAAGGACATATATCACTGAACACTGTTGAGCAGGCTATTTAAGTTATATCTACCTTAATAACTAAAAATTTTTATTTCTAGTAAAAATATAGAGAAGACAACCTGAATCATATGCGTGTTAGGAAAGAGATTGTTTCTACACAACTGAGACTAGACCTAGCAGACTGAAATTTATTATGATAGACAATAGTATGTTATTTTTAAAATATTGTAGAAAATATCTGTGAAATATTAATAAGTCTGAAAAATGTGAGTATGTATTAAATTCAAACCCAATACTAAATTCCCAACAAATCAGTTTCTTTCAAATTTATCATTTTTATACAGTTTTTTGTTGTAGTGTTTTGAATAAAATAGTATTTTTCCATTCAGTATAGAAGATAGTGATATCTTAAATCTGTTGTACAGAGTTCATGTTTATTTTCAATACAGCTTAGATACAACTTGTCATGTAAAAAATTCAAGGAAACAAGGTATGAAAAAGTAGATAATTTTGTCTGTCAAAGATGAGACTTATTATTTCAAATGATAGTAACTTAATCTTCAAATGAAGAGAAAGGGGAAATGGAAGAAGGAAGGAAGGAAGGAAGGAAGGAAAGAAGGAAGGAAGGAAGGAAGGAAGGAAGGAAGGAAGGAAAAGGAGCACAGGGAAGGGGAGGGATAATGGGAAGGGAAGGGAATTCTACCATGCCTGAAGTGCACATGGAAACTTCAGGAATGTAGGTCTTGAGTTTTCTGGTGTACATCTTTTCTTTCTTCTCACTTCTTTTTATAGAAAACCAAAACCAAACAAATCTCCAGTAAAAATCAGGAGATACCCGTGTCTTTAGGTGAAAACAATTTGATATTAGAGGTATAGGGTAGTGATGAGGTGGAGTATTGGTGGTTAAAATCTTTTCCTTTAGCATGCATTATATAAACACTCATTTCCCATGGTTGGAAATTTTTTAAAGCCTTCTTATGAAAAGTCTGGCAGTTTCTTAGCAAGTAGTATCAGTATTATAGTTGCTAAGTCACTTCTAACCGAGAAGCCAATTTAGAGGGGAAATGGACATGCAAGCTGCTAACAGTAGGGTAGAAGCTTCAGAGGTGTGGAAGGAGAGGAAGAGGAACAGCAGGTTTTCACATTAATTTGGCCGATCACCTTGACACTAAAGTGATGATGGAAAACTCATAAGGTGTGAATGAAGGTCCCCAACCAGTAAGTGTTATAGTTACATAATACATCACTTATAATGACTCTTTTGACTACATGGAGAGTGACTGTCTCATTTTTAATAACAGTAACTCTACTGGTGTAGTGTAGTGAATGGATGAATTTTGAAGTCAGATGAGCTAAAGTTAACTGAGTGCATTGGATGAACCATTTAACCTTTCTTGATGACTGGTTTTTCCTCTGTAAAACACAGATATTGTATCAGATCATGTGAAAATTTCACTGAACTCCACAAGGTCTATTGGTATATGTACATTTAATGACAGATTCCCAATTTAGACATCTATTATATAAAATCATTTTATGTCAATGTAAAAGATAACTCAAAATGGAGCATTAAAATTCTCAGGTTTTCACTACTTCCTTGAGAATCTTGAGTAACTGACAAGTTAGTATTTCACATAACTCTTTATAAAGAGGTGTCACAAAAGAATAAAGGAAATATGTTAAGCAGAGCAAATTTATTAGGCACTCCACAAGTCAGCCCCCTCACCAAAAACAGGTATATGTTCATTAAAATCAGGAATTCAACTTTTTATTTCATTGATACTTATTTTCTTGACACTAAAAATTGACATGACTTCTTGCTTTCTACCTATTGTCATCTATTTTTAATGTTTTTAAAATTTTTAATTACCTGATTCAAGTTTTTGACTTGAAAAGCTTATGGAGCAAGCAAGCTCCCTGCTAACAAGAGCTAGGCAATCATTTCATTGTTTTATTCTCTATATCATAACAGAAAATTAAGTGTTAATGTAATTTCATCATATTCAGATTTTCATAGAAATATAGTGATCAGGCTTAGGGAAAAATACTAATACCAATTATTGAGATATCACAACACTGAAAGAAGATGATCAGACACTGATGGTAGCCATCTTTGTGCCTCAAGGATCAAAAGACGTAAGTAGCTAAGACTGTAAGGGAGTTTGTTGAGGAGCTAAAATGGTAAGGCTTAAAGTATTTGTCTTCAGAACACATATATTTCATAAAGGTCATTGGATTTGACATAAAATATACTCATTATTAAGGAACCTGAATTCAGAAATAGTTGGAATGTTAGGCCACTCTTTGTCTCTAGAAGTTGTCCATATTTGAAAAAATCTCTCTTGGGAACAGAACGGATCTTTATTCATAAACAGAGATTTAAATGTTTTTACAATATTGTGACTTTATTTGAATCACTGAGGAATCATTAGTCAACTTCCCTTTATCTCATCATATCTTGTATCTCTATGACTGATCTTATTTTTTTCTCAAGAGACTATAGTGTTCTCACTCATAAACAAACTAGTTCCCATGCCATTCAGCTTAAACTCCTTTTCTTATTCCTCATATGCATTTGTTTGCTTATTTTTTATTTAGTTTTATTCTCAGGAATGTCTTCCTAAATTGAACATTTGATTTTGTGACTTTTGGTCTTTTCCCACCTATCACACTTTCCTATTATTTAAAACACTTTCTCTGTTAATTTTGCTTTCTGTTTTTTACTCTGCTATTAAAGTTCCATGAAACCAACAGTAATTTCAAGCTTTTTAGAAAATACCCAACAAATAATAATATTTTTTTGAAAATTAACAATGAACCCCAATGTTTATTCATTCACACCTACATTTCCTTTAGTAGAATGAATTGAATTAAATGCATTTCAAGGTGTAGTTTTATAATTCACTTAAACTGAAGAAATACATCTTGAAGTTGAGGATAAGATTATATGAACATACAACATTTATGCTTTTTAATAATTTCCTTAGAACTTATATAAAGTTTGAGATTCATAAGATCATAGACACAGCCTTAGTGATATTATGTAGATTAAAAAAATGATTTTTCCAGACATTCATTCAACTCTGAAGTTTGAGAACCTAACCAGCAGGAAGCCATGAAAAAGAGTGCAGTGGGAGAGATGAAAGAGAATACCAAATGAATGTTGATCTCATAAGAATAAAGGTTGCTTTTTTGTATATGACATCCACACACCAAAGTCAGACTTTTACTGACAATGAATTGGAAACTGTTAAAATATTCCAAACTAGGCTAAGGACCACATATTCTTAATGAGAATATACCACTCTTAACAAATATACAGGTCTTGACAACATATATTCACAAGACTGTCTGTAATCACCAACTTCTCTACAGTTAATATTAGAAATTTCACGACTAGTAAGAAAGTGTAACTAAATTTGGGACTGGAAGTTATATAAGCACAAAAAGTTTTTCTCAGCAAGTTCTGATTCTGGGTATATTTTTCAAGGGGAAACCATAATTTCTGTGACAAAATAAATCATATTCTCAATGCTTGTATGTAGAAGAGCTATACAGATTAATTAGGTTCTCAGAAAAGCAGTATAGCAGAGAGTATTTTTATATACTGAACAGTTTCTCTGGAACCATTTAATTTGCAGATGGCTTTGCAGTTATAGAGTTATGTGTAAATGTTCTGCATCATTTCATTGTTGTATTTATCATTTGAGGTGGTCCACCAAAATATAAACAGATCTAGAAGTTGATACATACTAGAATTATGACTTGGGATTAAAAAATGTAATTTGATTTTAAGTAGAAATATGTGAAAAGCTACTAGTGTTTAGAATTTTTAACTCAACATATATACACTATCAAATTCCATGGTACCTCAAGAGGCAGTAATGGTCCAATCAGTAATTGCTCAGTTCTTTATGAGTAGATTCTTGGAGATATACATTTTGTACGTATGGATAATTTGCTATAAAATAAAGACAAGTGAAGGCTTTTCATGTTTGAAGCTCATACAATAGTAAATCTCTTATTTAAGAAACTGAAAACAAATTTAGAATTACAAAATCAGTTCCATTTCAGTAAAAGTAACTCATGTACGTCTATTATCTAGAAGCTTAAGATTCAAAGATTCATGATAAAATTCACTACTGAATTCATATTAATATAAACTATTTCATACAGATAATTGTTCAGTTTTAATGTATTTATAGCAGTTCACAATGAATATCTATTTCTAAAATTATTGAAAATTGAAGATTCTTACATTGAAATAATGTGAAATTTGTTTTATGCAGTCAGTTCCTACACTAATTCTTTACTGCTTTTGTGGTTCAAATACTTTTAAAACCATACCATAAACGCACGTTTTACATATAATTTGTATTTTGAAAAATAACTTAACCCAGATGTCCTTCAACAGAGGAATAGTTACAGTAAGTGTGGCCCATCTACACAATGGAATACTACTCAGCTATCAAAAACAATGACTTCATGAAATTCCTAGGTAACACAATCACAGAAAAACATACATGGTATGCATTCACTGATAAGTGGATATTAGCCCAAATGCTCGAATTACCCAAGATACAATCCACAGACTTCATGAAGCTCAAGAAGAAGGATGTCCAAAATGCAGATACTTTCTTTCACTCCTTCTTAAAACGGGGAAAAATATCCATAGGAGGCAATATGGAGGCAAAGTTTGGAGCAAAGACTGAAGGAATGGCCATTCAAAGTTTGCCCCACATGTGTAATTGTGTGTGTGTGTGTGTGTGTGTGTGTTTGTGTGTATTACAGCCACCAAAACTAGATAAGATTGATGAAGCTAAGAAGTGCATGCTGACAGAAACTGGATGTAGATGTCTCCTGAGAGACACAGCCAGAGCATGTCAAATACAGAGGTGATTGCTAACAGCAAACCACTGAACTGAGAACGAGACCCCAGTTGGAGGTATTAAAGAAAGGCTCAAAAGAGCTGAAGGGGCTTACAACCCCATAAAAACAACAATGCCAACCAACTAGAGCTCTCTGGGACTAAACCACTACCCAAGACTATATATACATGGACTGACCAATGGCTCCAACTGCATATGTAGCAGAGGATAACCTTGTAGGGTACCAATGGAAGGAGAAACCCTTGAACCTGCCAAGGTTGTACCCCCAGTGTAGGGGAATGTTGGGGGGGTCGGGAGTGGGGGAGGATGCAGAGTAGAATACCCTTATAGAAGAAGAGAAGAGGGATGGGATAGGGTTCTTATATATCTGTGAAACCAGGAAAGAGAATAACATTTGAAATGTAAATAAAAAAATCCCATAAAAATATCTTTACAGATGATCAGATTTATTTTATAAATGTATATTAACAAATATTGTTTGGTAATAAATATGACAGGGGATAATATTTTTATTTTATTGTAGTCAAATCACAGCCTTTATCACATTTTCTGATGCTTGAGGTTCAGGAAAACACTATTAGTAATTAGATTACTTCTTTTCTATAAATTCTTACCTTTTTCTATTGTACACTTTGTGAGTGAATCAAGAGAGAAGAAAATACTTTTCAAAATCAATTTTTATTTTTCTCTTGGTGAAAATCTTACTCAATTTTTATAACCTCATTAGTTCTTTAAATTTATATTTTCTATATAACTATGAATCCCTTCCTACTTAAGACTATAGCTTAGAATTCATTGAAAGTTTAATGATCATTAGGGAAAAGAATTAGCAAGGAAATTATCCACTCTTAGACTTGAGGGGGAAATAAAGAGAATTAATTATTAAAAATTAATCATTGGCAGCACAGTTCACAAAGAAGATCATTATGGTCCAGGTTGAGTTCTTCTACAGACACTGCTTGCAAGAGATCTGAAAACCCTCAGAAGTTTGAGTGCCCTTCCTGCTTCTTGGGTTTTTATGTAATTATATTAATATTTAGATTGAAGGTAAGTGAACAAAAACAAGGTTCTTATATTAATGCTTAGTGATTTGAGTCAATCTTTGCTGACTTAAATACTACTCCAAAATACTCAACAAAAATCAATCCCTATAATGCTGGGTGTTAGATTTTTAAGTTTAAATATCAACAAGATAGGAGTCTTAAATTTCAACTTGTTCAATGTGACTTTGAATTAGTTTTAAGGTTCTTTTGCCTTCAATTGTAGGAGACTTTGTAATAATGATGTGGCACCACTAAGAATAGTACGAATTATCACAAATATAGTGGCCTTGAACAGTAACCAAATGTTTATCATGCCCAAGGATGTGATAGCTCTTGTCAGCCCAGACCAGTGCTTCCTGGATTTTTTCATTCACTATGGCTAGAGAGCAGGTTGGTAAATGCTCACTGATTTGATCAGGTTTCAGTCTCCTGACACACAGTTGACAGGCTGGTAAACCCATAGTTTAGAACATTCACTTAACTACAGAATGTTTAAGAACATTCATTTACAGAAAAATCTTGAATCATTTCATCAGTCTATTATAGTTCTTTTTAATTGATAACTTTATATAGCATTGATTTTGTTTAATTTTAATTTTTTAACTATTCACTTTACATCCTGCTCACTGACACCAACCTGGTCACACTTTCCCACAATACTTCCCCCATGCCCCCTTCCCTTCTCCACTAAGCAGGACGGGTCCTGGGTATTCTCTAACACACACACACACACACACACACACACACACACACACACACACACACACACAGACACTTTAATTCTCTGCAAGGCTAGGTGCTCCTTCTCTTACTGAGTCTAGATGAGGGAGCCCAAGTAGTAGAACATGTCCCATATATAGGCAGCGGCTTTAGAGACAGATTCCATTCTAGTTGTTCAAGACCGACATGTAAGTCAAGCTGCACATCTGCTATATATAAGTAGGGAGGCCTAAGTATGTTCTTTGGTTGGTGGTTCAGACTCTTAAAGTCCTAAGAATCCAGGTTAGTTGACTGTTGATATTCCTGTGGAGTTCCTGTGACCTTCTATACCCACAATCCTTCCTCTTTTTCTTTGGTAAGATTATACATGCTGCATCCATTGTTTAGCCATGAGTATCTGTATCTACCTGAGTCAGCTGCTTGGTGAAACATCTCTGAGGACAAGATGCTCATGTCTGCAAACATAATAGAGAATCAATAATGATGTTAGGGTTTGGTGCTTACCCATTGGATGGGTCTCAAGGTGGACTGGCTATTGGTTGTCCATTTTCTCAGTCTTTGCTCCCTTACCTGTGTCTACATTACTTCTAGACAAGAAATTTGGGCTTGAAAGTTTTGTGGATAAGTTGGTGTCTCTATGGCTCCAATGAGGTTCCTGAATGACAACAGGATGTGGCCTCTTCAGGTTCCATACCCTCAATGTAATGACTCATAGCTAAGGTCACTCCCATTGAGTCTTGGGTCCCTCCCTTATCCCAGGTCTCTATATCATTCTGGAGATGTACTTCCCCTACCTTCTTTCCACTGTCCATTGCAGATTTCCATTCAATTTCAAGACTATCTAGCTACCACTGTCCTTCCCTATACCTGAACCCGAATGCTACATTCCTCTCACCATCCTCCCTCCCTCCCTCCTAATTCCCACACTCCATTCACCTTTTATAACTACTGTATTCCCCCTTCTATGTGAAATTCAAGCTTCCTCACAGTGACCTTTATTTTTGTTTAGCTTTTTTTGGGGGGGTCTGTGGAGTTTAACATAGTACCTTTATTTTGTGGCTGATATCTACTTACAAGTGAATAAGTACCATGTATCCTGGGTGTGCTTTTGGGACTGTTACCTTACTCAGGATAACATTCTCAAGTTCCAATAATTTGCCTGAAAATTTATGATGTCCTGGATTATAGTAGCTGAATGCTATTCCATGGTGTTGATGCCCCATACTTTTTTTACATCAATTTTCCAGTTGAGAGACTTCTATGTTTTTTATGGTTTCTGGCTATTATGAATAAAATTGCTATTAACATAGTTGAATAAAGGTCTCTGTGAGATGTTGGAGAATAGTTTGAGCATATTTCCAGGAGCAGTATAGCTGGGTCTTGAGGTAGAACTATTCCCAATTTTCTGAGAAAGCACCAAATTGATTGCCAAAGTGGTTATATAAGTTTTCACTACCACCAGCAATGGAGGAGTATGGTCCTTGGTCCACATTTTTCCTAGCATGTGCTATCTCTTGAGTTCTTTATCTTAGTCATTGTGATAGGTAGATTATAGAACCTCATGGTTGTTTTGATTTACATTTTTTTATTTTTTTAATCTTTATTAACTTGAGTATTTCATATTTACATTTCAATTGTTATTCCCCTTCCCGGTTTCCTAGCCAACATCCCCCTAAACCTCCCCCTCCCCTTCTATATGGGTGTTCCCCTCACCATCCTCCCACCATTACCGCCCTCCCCGCAACAATCTCGTTCACTAGGTGTTCAGTCTTGGCAAGACCAAGGGCTTCTCCTTCCACTGGTGCTCTTACTAGGCTATTCATTGCTACCTATGAGGTTGGAGTCCAGGGTCAGTCCATGTATAGTCTTTGGGTAGTGGATTAGTCCCTGGAAGCTGTGGTTGCTTGACATTGTTGTGCATATGGGGTATCGAGCCCCTTCAAGATCTTCCAGTCCTTTTTCTGATCCCTTCAACGGGGTTACCGTTCTCAGTTCAGTGGTTTGCTGCTGGCATTCACCTATGTATTTGCTGTATTCTGGTTGTGTCTCTCAGGAGAGATCTACATCCGGTTCCTGTCGACCTGCACTTCTTTGCTTCATTCATCTTATTTAATTAAGTGGCTGAATATGTATGGGCCACATGTGGGGCAGGCTCTGAATGGGTGTTCCTTCTGCCTCTGTTCTAAACTTTGCCTCCCTATTCCCTGCCAAGGATATTCTTCTTCCCCTTTTAAACAAGGAGTGAAGCATTCCCATTTTGGTCATCCTTCTTGAGTTTCATGTGTTCTGTGTATCTAGGGTAATTCAAGCATTTGGGCTAATAGCCACTTATCAATGAGTGCATACCATGTGTGTTTTTCTGTGATTGTGTTACCTCACTCAGGATATTTTCCAGTTCCATCCATTTGCCTATGAATTTCATAAAGTCATTGTTTTTGATAGCTGAGTAATATTCCATTGTGTAGATGTACCACATTTTCTGTATCCATTCCTCTGTTGAAGGGCATCTGGGTTCTTTCCATCTTCTTGCTATTATAAATAAGGCTGCTATGAATATAGTGGAACATGTGTCTTTGTTGATTTACATTTCTATGATGGCTAAGGACTTTGAATATTTTTAAAAGTGCTTTCATCAATTTGAGATTCCTTTGTTGAAATTTCTCTGTTTAGTTCTGTTCTCAATTTTCAATATGGTTGTTTGGGTTGTCAGTTTTTGCCTTCTTAAGTTGTTTATAAATTTCAGACATTAGTCCTCTCTCAGATATAGGGAAGATCCTCTATCACTTTCTGAGCTGCTGATTTGTCCTATTGACAGTATTCTATGCCTTACAAAGCTTTTCACTTTCATGAGCTCCCATTTATCAATTGTTGTTCTGAGAGCCTGAACCATTGGTGTTCTGTTCAGGAATTTGTGTGCTGAACCAATTTGTTCAAGGGAATTTCCCGCTTTCTTTTCTGTAAGATTTAGTGTATCTGGTTTTATACTGAGGTCATTGATCCATGTGGACTTAAGCTTTGTGCAGGCTGATAAGAATTGATCTATTCAATCTTCTATATGTATAAGTTAGTCCAACACCATTTGATGAAGATGCTTTCATTTTTCTCTTGTATCTCTTTGGCTTCTTTATCAAAATTCAAGTGTCCATAGGTGTGGATATATTCCTGGGTCTTCTATTCTATCCCATTGGTTGATCTGTCTTTCTCTGTACTAATATTATGCAGGTTTTATTAATATTGCTCTGTTGTAGAGTTTGAGGTCAGGGATAATAATTCATCCCAAAGTTCTTTTATTGTTCAGGAAAATTTTGCCTATCCTGAGATATTTGTTTTTCCAAAAGAAACTGAGAATTGGTATTTCAAGATCTATAAAAATTATGTTGCAATTTCGAAGGAGATTACATTGAATCTTTAGATTGTTTTTCCTAAGATGGCCACTTTCACTATATTAATCCTATGTATCTAAAAGCATGAAAGACTATATCTTGTGATATCTTTTTCGAATTATTTCTTTTGGGACTTGAAGTTCTTGTCATATGGACATTTAAATTGTTGTTTAGATTTACACTGAGATATTTTACATTATTTGTGGCTATTTTAAACATGTTGTATTCTAATTTCTTTTTCAGTTTAAAGGAGGGCTACTGATCTCTTTTAGTTAATTTTTTATCAATCTACTTTGTTGAAGGTGTTTATCAGTTGTAGGAGTTGCCTGGGAGAATTTTTATAGTGGCATGTGTATATATATATATATATATATATATATATATATATATATATATATATTTATATATATATTTATATATATATATCTTCTGCAAATAGAGATACCTTGACTTCTTTCTTTCCAATTCTCATCTCCTTGATCTTCTTTAGTTGTCTCTTCACTCTGTTTAGAAATTGTTAAATATATAGGGAAAGAGTAGGCAGCCTTATCTTGTCCCTTATTTTAGTAGAGATGCTTTAATTGTTCTCTCCATTTAGTTTAATGTTAGTTATTGGCTTGCTGTATATATTGTTTCAGTTATGTTTATATTATACTTTTAAATATATTCCTGATTTCTATTATAGCTGGGTCCCCTGGGTTTTCGAAAAAGAACAAAAAAAAAAAAAAAAAAAACATGGAGGGCTATTGGATTTTATCAGACCTTGTTTTCGGTGTCTAATGAATTAATCATATGATTATTTTTTTTCAGCTTATTTACATTGGTGGGTTTTCATATATTGAATCATTCCTGCATCCCTGGGATGAAGCCTACTTGATCTTGATGGAGATATAATTGACATGTTTCTGGATTAGGCTTGTGAATATTTTATTGAGTATGTTTACATCTATGTTCATAAAATTTGGTCTGAAGTTTTTTTTTTTTTTCTTTGTTGAGTCTTTGTGTGATTTACGTATCAGGATGACTATTGCTTCTTAGAACGAGTTTGGCACTATTCTTTCTGTTCCGGTTTTGTGGAACAGTTTGAGGAATATTAGAATTAGATCATCTGGTAGAGGATCTGGTAGAATTTGGCCCTAAAATTACCTGGCCCTGGTCTTTTGGGTGTTGGGAGACTTTTAATGACTGTTTTCATTTCTTTAGGGATTATGGGGCAGTTTAGATAGTTTACCTGATCTTAATTTAACTAGGTTAAGTGGTATCTGCCTGGAAATTCATCCATTGTGTTCAGATTTTTCATTTCTGTGGAGCACCATCTTTTGAAGTAAGAATTACAGATTCTTTGAATTTCTTTAGTGCCAATTGTTATCTCTCCTATTCCTCCTCTTCCTCCTTCTTCTCTTGTCTAGAGCTTTCAGGTGTACTGAGATGGTCTGCTTCATATTATAATCTGCAATAGATTTCCTGTATAGATAAAGCCCAAAAGAATTCATTTTAGGAAAGATTAATGCTATTAATATGCTTTTCCTGTTGTTACTAAACATATATAACTATCACTGTATATTAGCCCACCCATTTTGAGCAGATCCACAGATCTATGAAGATGTACTGTCTTGTAGTGATAATATATAGACAAATAGATGACTTCTTAAGTCATAATCATGATGCTATAAGAATATCAAAAATTATATCAGTGATTATTAAGCTCTGCTATAGACAGTTATTAGATCTTTTTCTGATAGTCAAAACTGAAATGAGAACTCTTGTCAGTCTCCCATGTATCACCAGTTAATAGTCTCTTAGCAACCAGACTTTCTTCTACCCAGAGCATATTCCAAGAGGTTGTAAAACAGTTAACCAAAGGTCATAAAATGGGAACTAATGATTTACTATAGGTGCTAGAACAGAAGATAAAATGCCGACTGGATTTATCTATACAAAAATTCACTAATAAATTAGTAGTTATGGTTTATAACTTTCAGTGAACCTATGGAACTGTGACTGGTGTTACATGTTTAGCCTGATAATTACTGCTAATGAATATATATGTAAACATTCTCTGTTGTCAACTTATATTTCAATTTATGATTTGAATTTTATATGTGAACTTGTGATAAATCATTTAACATGTGATCACATATTCTGAAAGATGTGTACTGAGGACAAAGAAATGAGAAGAATTTTTACCTTTCCCTGCTTAGGATATTTCCTCTTTTCTTCTTAGATAGCTTTCATAAGAAACTTTTTACAACTTAGTAATAAACACTATAATCACTTCTCAAAGAGTCCCTTTTTGTGCAGAAAGTTAGAGCTGCACAGTTCCTTTGCTGCATACATAGAACAAAGGCTGTTAACTTAATCCTTGGCTGTTCTAGGAAGGATGCTAAGTGCTAGAAATGGCAGTTTCTGGCCTCAGAGAATCATAAAAGGCATGTCAGATACAGTAGCAAAGAAACTTAGACTTGGATAGGTAAACATTTTATTATTATATAGTAACCATAAGTATCATGGAAGACTGTCTTACCCTCCACAGATATTCTTCCCCCTCCACTACCTCAAGAAGAACTGACAAGAAAGAAAACTCCACAGGGGCTGGCCCAGGCAATTAACTTTTCATTCACTACGATGTTTCTATATGTATGTTTTCAAGGATCACTTTTTAAATAGCACTTTGGGAGCTCTTAGCCAGAGAACACCATACTATTCCCCTTTCGCTCAACATTCCTTAGTAACCTATAGTTTTTTTGGATAGAGTTGAAGATTCATGGTTTACTGAAGTGTTTATTGTAGGTTCTTCTCCATGGTTCATGATTTCAGTCTCTCTGGATACTAGGCTAGGTTTCCTGTACTAGACATGATTTTGTGCTTGTTGAGTAGATTTAAATCCCAGGTATATATGCCTGTACCCTTAGGGTTATCATGTAATGCTGATAATTATTGTCGTTCATATTTATCATAGTTGAGTAGTACTTCTAGTTTCCTGCATCTCTTTTGAAATCTGAAAGATAGTTTTTGTACCAAGAAACCAAGTCCTCAAGGAGGAGGTTTTTAGGTCAGTTTAGCTCAGAGACCATCTAGCCCTTATTCTGAAGTACATAGTATCTTCATCAATGGAGAGTTACCATTCATCTATAGGAGGCAACTAAGTAATTTTAGTGATATATTCTTTTAGCAGAACAGTAGTATTTGGTGTTCCATTGGGTTTCTGACATTTCACGTCTCATTCTCTTGGTCATCAACGCAGTGTTAGGCATGGATACCATCTAATGAAGTGAACCTTAATTTAGATCAGATATTGAGTGGTTACTCCCCCAAATTATGTGCCACAGTTATACCAGCATATCTTCCATTTTAAATGGAAGGTTTTGTAGCTGGGATGGTGTTTACCATTTACCTCTAGTAGGATGTAGAATAGCTTCTATTACAATGAACACTGGCCAATAAAGGTGAAAGTTCTACCTAATTAGCAGTATAACTTTTTGGTGTTCAATGAGATATATAGATGTTTTCTTCAACATAGGGCCTTATCAGTTTGTGAAGATCAACCAGTATTATTGGGAAAAGCCTGGAGTAGATTGTTAAAACCTTTTCCATTCTGAACTATCTTAGTACTGGGTACCTAATAGTAAGATATCCCATTATCCTCCTTTCAGATGCACACAGAACCTAGAGAATATTAAAGAAACCATTGACTACATTCTTAAATACAAGTTACAAGTAGTATTTTATTAGAAATTTGTTTATATATTCTGGAATTGTTTTTTTTGTTATTGTTTTTTATTATTCTTTATAAGCTGATATATAATCAGGGCTTGATGGAATCATTACTCATACAATCATAATATAATGTAGGTTCTATAAGGAAATATATCTATAATAAATATTATGGTATCTTGTGTGTCTCTTATTTTGGATAGTTTTTGCATAATAACGGTTATATATGAAAATCCCATTGTTCTAAGGAGAAATTACTTGAAAGAATTTCATTGAAACAAGAAATAGCATCTGGCTATCCACTTTGTCCACCACTGTTAGACAGAATGCTCAGAGCATTAGCTGATGTTCAGAAGATTAGGTGATGCTCAGAGGACTAACTGTAGCAATAAGACAAATTAAATAAATATAAATAAGAAAAGAAGTAATCATAGTATTACATTTTCATATTGTATGATTCCATATGAAAGTGACACTAAAGACTACACCATAAAACTGTTAGTACTAATTTCAGCATAATGAATGAATGCAAAATTAACATGCAAAACAAAATTTAAAAATCAAATTCTATTCACAAAAGTGCCAAAAATATACTTTTCAGAAACATTACCAAGGACGTATAAAGGTCTAGTGCAATGAAAACATTAAAATTCTGTAGAACTAAATGGGGTTAGAACGAGATGACTGAAAGACCTCCCTATTCTTAGGTTGGAAGTATAAATATAGTGAAAATGGTCATACAAACAAAAGTCAAGCGAATATCTACTGCATTCTCAATATAAATTACAGAGCTAATCTTCACAAATACAGACAAATCAATCTCAAGTTTTATATGTGATCACAAAAGACCAAGGGTAACAAAGCTATCTTTAAAGGAAAGAATAAAGCAGAAAATATCACCTTTCCTGATTTCAAGTTATACCTTAGAGAGATGGTAATATAACAAGTACAATTGACACATAAATGGTGTGTTTATTAATTAAATGAAATAGAAGACTTTCATGTATCAGTACATATAGTTCTAGTCACTTGATTATTGATGAAAGTGCCCAAATTATTAATGGAGAAAATTAATACAGAAATATTTCTGGGAAAGCTGGATGCCAAAAACAACAATAAAACACTAACAAAATATCAATAAGTAAAATAACACCAAGCCCTTAAACAGCTGCAATAACACAATTCCAAATGGACCAAAGACTTCATTTTAAAACTTGAACCTCTGAAAGTATTAGGGAAAAAAGCTTGGATTTATCATATAAGAAAAATAAATAATTAATGATCAACCAAGAGTGCAAGAGCAGCAGTTGCCATGTTATTTCATTAAACTGTTTCCGTGTAATAAAAGAGTAAAGAGTCAGCCTACACAATGGGCAATTTTTTTTCTGGCTATGAATATCTAAAATTAATTCCAGGAATACACAAAGAACTAAAATAGACAAAATATTAACAAAATTAAATAAGCATTTAAAAATTAGGGATTATATCTGAACAGAGAATTCTCTAAAGAAGAAATACAAATAATTAATAAACATTTTGCAGTATTCAGCATCATTTGCCATTAATAAGGAAATGCAAATTTAGATCATTTTCTGCCTGATCCTCATCACCAAAACATGGCTTTGGAGAGCTTTTGGAATGAAAATAGTAATCAGTGTGCCACCATCTCTGGGACTAGAAGGAGACATAAAAGTGGAAGGCACGGAGGAGTCTACGGGGATACCCTAGCTGATACATCAAGAAGCAGGGAATATGGAGACTGACCTGGCCACCTCCTGTAGCCCAGAGAGACTTCTAGTAGAGGTTGGGACACATTAACTCATTCACTAAACCTTGATTCCTAGAACCCAAATTTGTCTTTATTACAAGGTGCACAGGGCTAAAGAGGGAGCAGATACTGAAGAAACAGTCAACCAATGACTGGCCCAAACTTAGTCCCATCCGATGTGCTCATGTCCACTCCTGAAACTATTATGATACTCTGCTATTCTTATAGACAGAAGTCTGTCTTCTGAGTGGTTTCATACAGCAGTTGATGGAAACATGAAGAGACTCATACCCAAACATGAGAAGGAACATGGAGATTTTTTGAAGGTGTAGGGAATAGGATTGAGTGAGGTAGAGGGGTCAAGAACACTACACAACCTATGGACTCAACCAACCTATATTCTTGAAAGCTCACAGAGCCTGACTCACCAACCATTGAGCATGGATGGGGCTGGACCTCCTACAAATTTGTAGCAGATGTGCATTCGTATTCATGTAGGTTCCTAACAATTGGAGCTGGGATTGTCTCTGAGTTTGTTCCTCCCCTTCCCCTACCTGGACTACCTGATTCTGCCTCAGTGAAAGAGGATATGCTTAGTTCTGTTGCATCTTGATGTCCCAATGCAGAATGGTACCCAAGGGGAACCTCCCTTTCTCTGAGAAAGGAAGGGAGTACTGGGAGTAACAGGGGGGGAGATTTGTAAGGGTGAGGCAAGGATATTTAAAGGGGGTCATGGAAGAGAGGAGGAAGGGGATTGTGATTGGAATATAATCAACTAAAAGTTATTTGTAACTAAAATACAGATGTAATTTTCTATCAGGAAAAAAATTAGCCTAGTTGATGATTCCATCTCAACCAAGTCAGAATGACTACCATTCAGAAGAAATGACAGCATTGATGACAAGAATTCAGGGAAAGAACACTGTTTTTGTCAGTGTTGGAAGGAGTGTAAACTGGTATAACTGCTGTGAAATAGGTGTTGACATTCCACAAAAACCCTAGAAATAGACTTTCTAAATAATAAATTAATACCATTGTTTATATCCTTGGATCACAAGAATCTACCCAGTGATACCTGACCATCTCTATTCATTGCTTTTGAGTCATTTACATTTTAAACAGAACACTGCTGTGTAACTCCAAATAGTCAAGAAGACACCATATAGTTCAGATTAGCTGGAAACCCCTGTAAATCCTCCAGCCATAATTTCTTCTATCCTGACTACTAAACTTATTGTTTTAAAAATCTTTAATACTTTTTTTCATATTTGAGATTATAGTAAAACTATACCATTTCTTACTTTTTTCTCTTTGTTCAAAGCCATCATATATACCATCTTTGATCTCCCTCAAAAGCATAGCTCTTTTTTTCATATTCCATATATGCCTGTGCAATTATATGTATATAGTACTGTCTTTATGTATCTGAAAGTAATAGTATTTAAATATATATATTTCCAAATCTATGTATCAATTTCATATATATCCTTATATATTTATTAAAATTTTATATACTGCTATGTATAAAACTAGTAATTGATACAAAAATTCAAAATTATAATACTCAGACCTTTTTATACATATTTATTAAGCTCTATTTATACATATTGATGTCTTCTATATTTTCTTTTATTGAAAATTGACTTTTTAATATAATATAGTTTTATTACAGTTTTCCATCTCTCTACTCCTTCCAGTTTCTCCCTTTTCCTCCTCTCCCAGACAGATCACCCCTTTTTGTGTCTCATCTGAAAACAACCAGGTTTCTATGGAATGATAAAACAATTAAATTAAACTAAATATAATAAGATAAAACATAACCAAGCACATCAGACTAATACAAAATAAACAAATGTAAGAAAAATAGCTCAGAACATTTATAAGAAACAGGTATAGAAATAAAAAACACTCTGTTAATAATTCAGGAACTCCATAAAAACACATAAACAGGGAAATGTAACTACTTCAATATGTGACAAAATAGACTTCAAGCCAAAACTTACCACAAGAAGTAAGGAAGGATGCTTCATACTCATCAAAGTAAAAATCTACACAATGGAATATTACTCAGCTATCAAAAACAACGACTTTATGAAATTCGTAGGCAAATGGTTGGAACTGGAAAATATCATTCTGAGTGAGCTAACCCAATCACAGAAAGACATACATGGTATGCACTCACTGATAAGTGGCTATTAGCCCAAATGCTTGAATTACCCTAGTGGCCTAGAACAAATGAAACTCAAGACGGATGATCAAAATGTGAAGGCTTCACTCCTTCTTTAAAAGGGGAACAAGAATACCCGTGGCAGGGAAGAGAGAGGCAAAGATTAAAACAGAGACTGAAGGAACACCCATTCAGAGCCTGCCCCACATGTGGCCCATACATATAGAGCCACCCAATTAGACAAGATGGATGAAGCAAAGAAGTGCAGACCGACAGGAGCCGGATGTAGATCGAACCTGAGAGACACAGCCAGAATACAGCAAATACAGAGGCGAATGCCAGCAGCAAACCACTGAACTGAGAACGGGACGCCCGTTGAAGGAATCAGAGAATGAACTGGAAGAGCTTGAAGGGGCTTGAGACTCCATATGTACAACAATGCCAAGCAACCAGAGCTTCCAGGGACTAAGCCACTACCTAAAGACTATACATGGGCTGACCCTGGACTCTGACCTCATAGGTAGCAATGAATATCCTAGTAAGAGCACCAGTGGAAGGAGAAGCCCGGGTCCTGCTAAGACTGAACCCCCAGTGAACTAGACTGTCGGGGAGGGCGGCAATGGGGAGGGGTGGGAGGGAACACCCATAAGGAAGGGGGGGAGGGAAGGGATGTTTGCCAAATGTACATAAGAAATACTCAAGTTAATAAAAAAAAAAAAAAAAAAAAAAAAGAAACATGAAGAAAAAAAAAAAAAAAAAAAATCTGCACATAGCACATTGCAATTTTTAACATCTATGCACCAAAGTGTCACCAATTTCATAAACAGGACACTAATAAATCTGTAATTGTTGTGGTTTGCCCTGGAGTTACCTGTAATTTTATGCCAATTCCACTGTCCCAAGGACAGCTGCATAGTCAAGTACTCAACAATCAGGTGACTTCACCAGAATCTTCTCCCCATTGAATTTGTAAAATACAAGTGAGGGGTAGGTACAAAATAGAAGGAGGCCTGTCATTGGAGGAGAAGGAAGGATCGGCGGGAGAGAAGTTTGAAGGAAGAGGCAGAGACTGGAATGGAAAGGAGGAAAGAGAAGGGAGAATGGAGAAGCCATGCAGGACAACGGAAGCTATTAAGACTCCGCTCTGTGTATTCACAGGTTGTTATTAATGTTCTTAAGGGATGGATGGTACCGAGCTTTGTATGTTTAAGTGGGCAATTATATCTTATCAATTGTGTCAAACATTATTGTGTTGTGTGTTCTTTTATGTGACAGTTTGAGGGTAGGAAAGTGTGCGGCAGCAGGAGACACTGGGCCACTGCAGAGTTGGGGTGTGTTTCTGCCAAGATATCTGGCAGGTATCTAGGGGCACTGAGGTACAGACCTAGAGGGATAAAAGACAACCAATACTTTTTTTTTATATTTTTACAACAACATTTAATCACATCATCTATGCATCTGTCTCACAGAAGTAACCCTAAAAATACTACCAGGAAATTCCTATTACAGACAAGCTCTTTCAGAAAACTAGCACTGTACAAATTTAACTCAGTAAACCCAGTAGATTCTTCTATACAATTGACAAATGCACTCAGAAAAACAAACAAAAAACAAATAAACAACAAACAAATCAGGAAAGCAACACCTTTCACCTAAGACTTGTACCTTAGCTTTGTGAGTAGCTGGGGCTTATGAACGTTTTTTCTCAAAAGGGATCAAAATACTCAGTTTGTGGTAGAGGAAATAGTTTCTTGTGTTTCTTTATAAATGGAGCAACCAAATTGTTCCTCAAAGCTGCATCATTTGGAATCTAATTCATCTTTGCTGTAAAATGATGAATCCATCAACGTTATGAAAAAGAAATTGAAATCAAATCAACTCCTTGAAAACTATAAGGCTTAGAATATATGAGATGGGAACAAACTGATAATTTTCTCTCTAGTCACATATTTGGGTACAAGCATTGGTAGATGTAATTTAGGGTACTGAAACCCCTAAGGGTAGTGACATAAAGCTATGGAAAATATTCCTTCATCTCTCAAATTGTCTTCAAATGAAAGGTTACACTAGCTAACTTCCACAGACTTTAACATTATCTAGTGTCAGTCATTAGATTTTAGAAAAAAATATGCAAAATATCTTCCAAAAATCAATTATACAGCAGAATAAGACTGATATTGAAATATTAATAAAGGTCCTGGGAGACTGTTCAGTTATTTTTGCTCCAAATATAGCAAATTTTCCCTCATGCATTATACATTGTTTAAATTTGTGTAACATAAATAATACATAACCGGGTAATTTATTTTTTAGGAATACACATTTTATTCTCCATTTCTAGGCTCAAAATACATTGTTATGCACATTCCTAAGTTGAACTAATCACTGGTCTCAGTTGAGTATTAGTTAATGTGCATAAAATGTGGAAGATTTTATCAACTCAATACATGCTAAGAAGTATGAACATATTTTAGAAAGAAAATTAAATATGCATGTGATATTATATTCAATATCCATATATATTTGTGTGTGGATATATAGATATGCATATATCTATATAATATATAGTTCAGTGTCATTGCCTAAACACATCTCATCTTTCAATTCATCTATCATCTATCTGTTATCTATCTGTCTATCTATCTATCTATCTATCTATCATTCCATCTATATACTCATCTATCTGTCTGAATACTCTCAATCTACATCTAGTCTCTCCTATATCTATCTACTTCCCTGAATACCTGTCTAGTGCAAATACAATATAGAAAAAATCCAAAATTTAAAAGTATACAAGTTCCAAAGTCTTTACACAATAAAGATATCTTTAGTAAAATCCCATTGTGAACTGAGCCCTGAGAAATGGTATACAGTGTCTTAACACATATGCTTTTGCAAAAATGGATCTGATTAATCTCAGTGGATTGTTCCAGTAATGATTCCAGAGTTCATCCTATGTGTCAGTGTGAGCAAATAGTCTGTGAGATTCTTCAGTGTATGAACTAATCTGAAAAAAAATAAACCTTTAATTTCTATTGCCTTAAAATTCTTCCTTTTGCTTATTTTCCAAGCTTTGTGAATTTAAAATAAAAGCAAATGTACCTCCCTTATTGTTTTCTGTATGAATGAAATCAAATTAAATACTTGATTTAAATGCAATTTTATTTTCAAAGAAAGACTTGCAGAATAAAACCTGAGATAAATTGTCACTCTTTTTATAATTGTATTCGAAGTTCTGAACAAGACATCCTTGGGGATATTTTTTCAATAGATATACAAAAAATGAAAGGTCTGTAAGTTAGTACTGTGCATTATTCCTAAAAGTCACTTCATTCTGCATACCAGTGGATGAGGATACCCATCTTAGTGCACACACACACACACACACACACACACACACACACACACACACACACACACACAAATACACACAAATACACAGAGACCAACTTGATCACACATGCTCTGGGCAGGTACTAAATCAAGAACAAGCACAGCATTGTTTATGTCCCATTTGTTCTCTTTGTTTCTCTTTATTTCAGCTTTCAAGTCAGGAATTCATCCATCCCAAATGTCAATGAGCTTCCTCTATTCACAACCAGTTAAAACAAGGTAGTTCTAAGACTACTAGTAACAGACACAGTTTGCATGTGTAGGGTAAATCCAAATGCCTTGTTTAATGTAGAGACTGAGTTTTGTAGCATGTTTCTATTAATCTTTCTTATCATTTTTAATTAATTAATTAGTTAGTTAATATATTTATTTACATTCCAAATGCTGTACCCTCATGTCCTCCGCAGAGTTTCTCTCCTCACTTCCTTTCCCACTCACTTCTGAGAGGGCATCCTCCCTAAGCGCCTCTCCATCCTAGGGCACCAAGTCTTTATACAGGATTAGGTGCACCCTCCCAGTGTTGTCAGACAAGATAGCTGACATGCCTGGTCCTCCCACAAGAGGCTGCAATCCCTCTCAGTTCCTTCAATCCTTCCCCTACCTTTTCCATAGGGGTCCCTCATGTTCAAGTCCAATACTTGACTGTGAGTATCTGCTTTGTTTGTTTGTTTTTTCTGTAAATGAGGGAGCTATTTGAGCAATTATTTTGTAAAATAAGAAACAAATCTAGAAAGTTTCCATGACAGATTGTGATGAAAAAAAAAAGTGATGACAAATCTGATACTTATAATTTAAGAAACACAGAAATGGATGAAAAACTTATAGGAAAATGTTTTAAGCATTACACTCTGTTAATCATTTCTTTTTCACTATTACAATAATTCCTAAGCAATGTCCTGTCCTCACTCAAGTTTATTCTCATTAGTCCAGAGTATCATAAACAGCTCTTGCTGGAAGATTGGAGGCAAGTATGATATTCCCAGTAAGTTAAACACTTTTAGCTATTGTTTTTGCAGTATGTGGTTTGAATAACTCCAACTGGCTGATTTTTGATGAGGGGAGTTATTGCCTCCAAGTTATAATGTGCTTTGTTATTTTGAGTATTGGTGTTCATTACCAGCCCTGTGCCAATGACTGACAGAGAGTTCTGCAGGGATAAGAAGATCTCTCTTTTAGCTGTTTAGTAATCCTTGCCATGGGTGGGTGGGGCTTCCATAGAATCAGTCAATCAAAAAGTTTCTAGTTTCTTGTTGCAGGAAATTTATAGGAGATCCTCTATTAAGACAAATGAAAATATCCAGAATTCAATGGTGAATAAAAGGAGTAGGGACTAACACTATCGTTTGTCTCTGGTTTCTTGGAGAAAGCTTATATAATGTAATTTCTGTGAAGAACATCCTTGGAAACTATAGTATTTCTGTCAATATAAAAATATTACTTCTGTTTTGGTTAGCAAAGTTAAAACTTCATGAAGGGATATAAGCATGATCAACATTTACTATCAGAAATAAGCAAATTTCTCTTTATATGTTGCCTGATTACTCTTTTTTATTCATGATTCTCATTATATCATATCATTCCCATTTTATCATCTACCTTATTATTTCATCATTTAATTATTCCTATTTATCTTTCTTCTCATCTTCCCTTTCAATCTTTTCATGCATAGATCTAAGTACATATGCATTATAGAAAAAATATAGATAACTAAATGAATATATAACAATCTACGATGTTTTATTCACTAATTCAGATTATTCAATGCAAACTAAGTATTAATAAATCCCCAAAATAGAGGTTTTATACCTACAAAATGATGATTTCAATTATTGTATTTATAAACACCTCATAGTATAAAACATCAATAAGTTAATTTGCAAATTTAAAATGTTAATAGGATAAAAACTTGTTTAGGAAGTTATTGAAGGGGGATGTTTGCCCAGAAACCGGGAAAGGGAATAACACTCGAAATGTATATAAGAAATACTCAAGTTAATAAAAAAAATAAGAATAAAAAAAAGGAAGTTATTGAAGTATCTGATGTAAATCCTCAGTGTCATGTGGTAATTACATCACTTGCTTTTATTTATATTACTTTCTTTTAACCCTGTGATACTCAATTGGAAACAGATATTTAGCCTAGCACAAATGGATGTCTTGTCCATAAGTCTTTATTGGTAAATACTGAAATGTAAAACTTCTGGAGGAACATACAGACACTGAGAAAGCATGTGGTTATAGCTATTCATTAGTGCTTGAAAGGTAGAGGCCTAGTGGTACTAAACTACTTCCAGAAATTAATAAAGAAAACAAACCAGTTCTGACACAAGTGGCCCATGTTCATACAGTGGTCATCCCATTGGTGAAGACAGTAGTTGTGAAATAACTATCTGAGGAGAGTGGTAGGGAGAAACTGCAGTGTATTCCACAAGCAAATAAAACTTTTATGGCAAATTTGATCAGAAATTGTTTGTAAATAATGTTTTACTATGTTCTTTTTATTATATCTCTAGGTTTTAAAACGTCTTTAATATGATATCTAGTCAAATGAATGTCTTGAGAAGAATTTTTAAGTAATATCAAACACAGAAATATCCACTTAAAGGGACACATATAGATTCAAACATGGGAACACACACAAAAACACACCCACACACACACATAAACACAAACATGCATGCACGCACACACACATGTAGAACAGACTGTTACATTTATGTGTAAACCACAACTTTACTTCTTACAAGCAAAAGAAGAAAGGTTGAAACTCGTTTCCATTATGTAGATATTGAAAAAGTATTTAATTTTTTGGATGTTCTTGCTGGGCCAGAAGGAAATTAAGGGTTTATTTTCCATTCTGTCAATTTGTGATCTATGTGAGTACATTGATGTTTATGAAGTGAGAGTGTGGATGTCAGAAGAGTGAGTCATCTCTTAGACCTTTGAGTAATATTTTGATGGCTTGCTATAAGGATACAAACTCTGGTAGTTAGGACTGAGCTGCAAGTGATCTTGATTGCTGAGATGTCCCTCCAGTCCTAATTTGTCTTTTGCTCTACTTACAGAGCTTCTCAGATTTACTTTGTTATTAACTTTTATATTATCATGAAATGACCATAAAAGTGAAATAAACTTGTTGAAGCATTCCTGAAACATCAGCTCCCTCAGTTATTTGTCCTGCAACATGGTGTCTCTGTTGCCATGAGTGGCGGTGTTTTCTGTGTAGCTATCTCTTTTACATCATCAAAATATCTACATGTTGTATCTTTCATGAAGATGTTACCAACCATATTATTTATGACTATAATGATTGGAAATCTACATCTTTCCCACTCCTGTTTTGGATGTTCATAATAAAATTAGTGGCAATATTTGGTGAGGAGGTAGGTTATAGAATATTTGAATGAGCCTATCTTGAAGATGTGAAATAGGGCAGGATTTTCAATGTTATATAAAACCTTAGTTCTATATCTATGACT
Source organism: Rattus rattus (assembly GCF_011064425.1). Taxonomy (NCBI): domain Eukaryota; kingdom Metazoa; phylum Chordata; class Mammalia; order Rodentia; family Muridae; genus Rattus; species Rattus rattus. The sequence goes on along the minus strand of NC_046164.1, from coordinate 50,043,419 downwards.
CCTTTTTGTACTGGAGGCTTGCAAATAGCTATTTAATATGCTTCTTCAACAGACAACGTTTCCACTATGCTGTCACCACTATATTACACTGAGACTCTCTAAATCCAGAGCCAAAAGTGTTTTTGTTTTTGTTTTTTGTTTTTATTTTTTGTATACACAGGTATTACAGAAGGCTGATTAGGTACATTTTAAAGTTTTGACAGCACAGTGATGACTTGTCTAAACTGGATCCCTCAAAACTACATCCTGGACAGCTGAGATTATGAGACATGCTGTTGTCAGAGATAACCTAAGATTATGGGACATACTGTTGTCATAGATAAACTGAGATTATGGGACTTGCTGGTATCATAAATATTAAACATGAAAAATGTGCATGGTGAAATTCTAAGGGAGAATGAATGTGTCTTTATGATGTCATCTCACAAAGGAATATTGTCCATATCCTCAGGACTTGATCTAGGATGTAAAATAACTGGAATATTTGCATATGAAAATGTTTATTTGATTTCTTAGTTATAGAACTAGATTGCATTCTAGGAAAGATTGTGAAGCCAATCAAATCTGGGCTTCCTTATACTTTAGTTGTTTTTATCTCTTTTAAGTTATTTTATTTATTTATATCACAAATGTTGCCCCATCTTCTGGTCCCCTCTCTCAGAGTTCAATACTTTATCTCTTTTTCCCTTTGCCTCTGAGAGGATGGTCCCCCGAAACTCCCCAAGGATCCATCATCCCTAGGGCATTAGGCATTAACTCTCTCCTAATTGGGTACTATCCTCTCCCACTGGGGCCAACCAAGGCAGCCCACTGCTATGTATATTTTGGGGACCTAGGAAAAGCCCATGGATGATCTTTTGTTGGTGGCTTAGTCTCTGGAAACTCCCATGAGCTCAGGTTACTTGACACTGTGGGTTTTCCTATAGGGTTGTAATATGCTTCAGTTCCTTTAGTCCTTCCAGTAGTTCTCCCATAAGACTTTTGTACCTTAGTCCAATGGTTGGCTGTAAGTATCTGCATCTATTTCAGTCAGCTGCTGATGATAATTGTGCTGGGATCCTGTCTGCAAGCACAACATAGCATTAGGAAATCTGTTAAGGTTTAATACCCACTAATGGAATGAATCCCAAGTTAGGATGGTAACTAGTGGGCTATTCTTTCAGTCTCTGCTCAATTTTTGTCTCTCCAATTCTATTTGACAGGGACAATTCTGGGTCAAAAATTTGAAGATAGATTGGAGTCCCCAGCATGCCACTGGAGGCACTCTCTACCTACGGGAGTTGATCTCTTCAGTTTCCATATCCCCACTGCTGGGCATTTCAGCTAAGGTCACATACATTGAGTTCTGTGAGCCTCTCACATCCAGGGAATCTGGGACTTTCTAAAGGTTTCTCTAACCTGTCCCCTATCCCTGGCAGCTGCAAATTTCTATTCATTCTCTGGTCCTCTGGGCTTCTTTCTTGTCTTTCTCAATACCTGATCCTGCCCCCATTTTCCCTCCCCCATCCCTCCTCCACTGAAATCCTCCCCTCCCTCTGCCTCTCATGCTTATTTTGTTCCCCCTTCTTAGTGGGATTGAAATAGCCAAATTTGGGCCTTCCATTTTGTTCACCTTCTTAGGGTCTATGGGGTGTATCATAGATATTCTGTACTTTTTAGCTAATATTCATTTATCAGTGATTGCATACCATCCATGTCCTTTTGAGTCTGGGTTAACTCACACAGGATAATTGTTCTACTTCTATCCTTATACCTGAAAAATTCATGATGTCCTCCTTTTAGCTTTAGTTCTCTTTCTTTTTTGGGTCCTTGTGTCATTTAGGTATCAGAGTAACTGTCTTCATAGAATGAATTGGGTGGTATTCCTTCTGTTTTTATTTTGTGGAACAGTTGAATATTAGTATTAATCTTCTTTGAAGGTCTGGTAGAATTCTGAGCTAAAACCATCTGGCCCTGGACTTTTGGGTTGGGAAGTTTTAAATGACTGCTTCTATTTGCTTAGGGTTTATGGTAATGTTTAGATAGTTTGGCTGATATTGATTTAACTTTGGTATGTGGTATTTGTCCAGAAAAGCATTCAATTCATCTAGATTTTCCAGTTTTGTATTAAGATAATTTTTTTTAATTTCTTCAGCTTCTGTTGTTATATTCCTTTTTTCACTTCTGATTTTGTTTCTTTGGATACTGTCTCTGTGCTACTTAGGTTGGCTAATGGTTTATCTATCTTGCTGTTTTTCTCAAAGAACCATCTCTAGGTTTTGTTGATTCATTGAATTGTTCTCTTTGATTCTAATTCATTTATTTCAGCCTCGTGTTTGATTATTTCCTACAGTCTACACCTCTTGGGTGTGCTTGTTTCTTATTGTTCTAGAGCATTCAGATACACTGTTAAGTTGCTAGTATAGGTTCTCTCCAGTTTCTTTTTAATGGTATTCACTGCTATGAATTTTCCTCTTAGCATTGCTTTCATTGTGGGCCATAAGTTTCGATATGAACAGAATTCTAGAAAACATTTCATTTCTTTCTTTCTTTATTCCATGTCCAAGTTATCACTGAATAGAGAATTGTTCAGTATCCATGAGTATGTGGATTTTCTGTTGTTTTTGTTGTCATTGAAGTCCAGCCTTAGTCTGTGGTGAAATGGTAAAATGCATGGCATTATGGTGTTTTTGAAATAGAAATCTTATTCTTTTCTTTTGTACTTGTTTTGCATCATTTAGTTTCTTTAATTACTCTTTTTCTTTGAAGCTACCAAGAATCTGGGTACATTTAAAAATTCCCAAGAGCATTGTAAGTTTAAAATTATTTCAAATGTGAACTTCTTAGAACAATAATTAGACCCAAAATACTATGCTTCTATCTAACTTTTTATTCACACAATCTATTCTTTTATCTCTGTTCCTCTAAAGAATTCAAGATTTCTTGTTTTATCTCCCTCTTTCTGCTAGCTTCTTAGGAACATCAGACTTGCCAGTTAATTTCTTTTGGTTTGAAGCTGAAGAATTCTAAGTAAAAGGCCAGTGGCCACTTGATTGAGAAATAATGCAAATGGACTGACAGATGCTGAAAACAAGAAGGTTTTAACAAGTAATCTCAGTTGTTCCAGTGGTATAGGTCATACATCCAAGAAGTACCACTAATTAAGAGTCATTTAGAAAAGCTCTTTTAGAAATTGTTACTGAGACTATGGTCCTTAGCTGCAGCTACCAAAGGCTCCAAAAGAATCTTACAGAAGAATTAAGTGTAGAGCAGAGGAGTCTGTAATATAATTTTAATGAAGTAGGAGTACAAAGAAATACCCCTGAGCGTGACATGGGTACATGTAAAATAAAGTAAGTGTGCAACAGCATCAAGTCCCCATCACTTGACAGTTTTATGGAGATAGATGAGAAAACTGTATTCTACCCAATAGGGTGTGGCCATTGGGTTTAAACACTATCATCACCCTCTCAAAACAACTGAAAATGATGTAAATACATTCAGTAACAGTTGGTGTTGACATAGAGGTCACTGACAGGGTGTTCTCTGGTAGCCCCAATCAAGGTATAGTGAAATATTAACTATATTTATTATCATGAGTTTACTTACATGTAGATTTTGTTATCTTTGGACAATTCCTGTTTACATTGTCATCCATTTATCCTTCAGGTCAGTGATCACATTAAAGTTTGTCTTTGGCTCCACTTTGCTGTTACAAATATAATTCCAGTATGTTTTTTTAATCCAGTTGTAACTAAGCAGCAGCAACAACCACACTGGAAACTGCTCATTCTGAAACATTACCATTTAAACATTTATATTTTAGTTACCTGTTTGAGAACTTGTCTCTCTCTCTCAATTTCCCAAGTCCATGCCTACCAAATAAAATGTGGATAATTGAGTAAAATAATTTAAGCTATATTTTTCTATTGTTTTGACAGCACATGAAAACACACTGATCAGGTTAGCAACACATTTACAAGTGAAATCAAAATTTACAAATTTATATGCACGAAAGTGTTACTATAAAAGCAGAAAAGTTAGCACCCTTTAGAGAAATGTGGAAAATGTTGCAAGATTAGAAAAATAAAACTACTCAAACTCTACATCTTACTAATGTTTTCTTCTTATCCTAATACATTTAAATTACTTTAAAGATAGATAATATGAGATGTCTACATGACGTAAGTTATAAAATTGCATAAACAGGCTTTGAAGGTCAGAGGCAAAACATTACAAATTAATAACCTACTCAAAGTGAGTGTTTATCTTCCTAACTCTTCCAGAAGTTTCAGTCCAAGATTCAACAGCCCTATTTCTCTGTTTTTCTGGCAAGTGCAGAGCACAACCATGAAGAGGGTGCATGAAAATCATTCTCATCATAAACCAGGGGTCAATCAAAGAGAGTGTAATCTCAAAATCATTGTAGACACTTGGTCCAATGGTGTAAGCATTTTATATTAGGTAGCCCATATTAGGTAGATCCTTGTCAAGTTATCAGTGCAACATATTTAGGATTTTGGAGAGAATATCTGAGGTTGTTAGTTTAATTGTAAGGTTGATTTCGGGGAATGCCTGTGGAGGATTATTTTGATTAGTTGGGAGATGTTTATCATTCATATACTACCCATATAATACATTATTGGCATACATATTTAAATATCTCCTATATACTATATAATGAATATCTTTACCCATACATATTTTCAGCATACATATTTATACCTCAAGCCGTTTAATGTGATTGTATTTTCTGTGTCTTATATAATTTTGTTCCCACAAATGTGCTTAATAGATATATTGATTATTTAATATTCTCTGTCTCATAGCTATGAAGTCATTACAATTGCTCTGTTCTTTGTAATACTCATTCAAAGCAATTTGAAACTATGTAGAGTTTTTTCATTATTGACTCATAATAAATTATATATTTTACTTTTTAAGCAAAGTCTTTACTTGTTCTTAACAAATCCCTGGTCAAATAAATATCATTATCTAGAAGATAAGGACAGGATCTGATTTTCCCTTACCATCTGACTCTAGTTCTTTGACAACTATGGACTTATTCAAACTGGAAATCCAATTCTCCATGGGGAACATGGGAACAATTGCTCATTAGATACTACAAAACATACCTCGCCCAATCACACTTGTTCACTATATCAAAATATAACATCCTATGTGCCATTTTGGTGCTCAGAATTCTCTGCTTCCATGCTATACCTTTATGTCTAATAAAGTTCCTGCATTTAGTTGAATGTGTCACATGTTGCATGATTTATCATCCCTATCACCCGATGTCAGGGATTCTCCTGATTGGGAATGAAGTTAACTAGAGAAAATCAATGGACACATGTGGCTAATAAACATTCTGGACCTGTATGCTTAACCTCTACTACTTAAAGGCTAAAAAAGCTTTCAGACTGGAAATTAAATAACGTGACTTTCCTAAACCAGGAACTCTCTATTCAATTAAGATATATTTATTTATTATTGGATATTTTCTTTATTTACAATTCAAATGTTATTACCTTTTCAGGTTTCCCCTCCAGAAACCCCTATCCCATCCGCCCCTTTTTTCTGCTTCTATGAGGTTGCTTCCCTACCCACCCAATCACTCCCTCATGGCTATATGCCCTGGCATTACCCTACACTGGGAAATCAACCCTCACAGGAGAAAGGGTTTCTCCTTCCACTGATGCCCTGTAGGCCATCAAATGTGACATATGTGGCTGGAGCCATGGATCACTAAATGCAAACTATTTGTTGGTGATTTAATCTCTGGGAACACTGGGTTGTCTGGTTGGTTGATACTGTTGTTCTCCCTATGGTGTTGCAAACCCTTCAGCTCCTTCAGTCCTTTCTCTAACTCCTCCATTGGGGACCCTGTTCTCATTCCAATGGTGGCTTGTGAGCATTCACCCTCAGTATTTATCATGCTTTGGCAGAGCCTCTCAGGAGACTCCTATATCAGGCTCCTGTCAGCCGCATTTCTTGGTATCCACAATATTGTCGGGATTTGGTGTCTGTATATGGGATGGATCCCACAGATGGGGCAGTCTATGGATGACCTTTCCTTTAGTCTCTGCTTTACATGTTGTTACCATATTTCCTCCTGTAAATATTTTTGTTCCCCCTTCTAAAAAGGATTGAAGAATCTGCACTTTGGTGGTACTGCTTCTTGAGCTTCTTATGGTCTGTGGATTCTATCTTGGGTAATCTGAACTTTTGGGCTAATATCCACTTGTCAGTGAATGCATACCATGTGTCATTTTTTGTAATTTGTTTTACCTCATACAGGATGATATTTTCTAGTTCGATCCATTTGACTAAGAATTTCATGAAGTCATTGATTTTAATAGTTGAGAAGTACCCCATTGTGTAAATGTACCACATTTTCTGTATCCATTCCTCTTTTTGAAAGACTCCTAGTTTGTTTCCAGCTTCTGACTATTATAAATAAGGCTACTATGAACATAGTGGAGCATGTGTCCTTGTTTATGTTGGTGCATCTTTTGGGTATATGCCCAGTAGTGGTATGCTTTATTGATAAATCAGCAGACTGATTTCCAAAGTGGTTGTTTGAATTTGTAATCACACCAAAAATTGAAGATGTTCCTCTTACTCTATATCCTCTCCAGCATCTACTGTCATCTGAATTGTTGACCTTAGCCATTCTGACATAAGTGAAGTGGAATCTTAATGATGTTTTGATTTGAATTTCTCTGACTAAGAATGCTGAACATTTCTTTAGGTGTTTCTTGGCCATTTGATATTCTTCAGGTGAGAATTTTTGTTTAGTTCTTTACCCACCTCCCACTTTTTTTTTTGCTGCCTTTATTTTGACCTTCACCCAAACACCTTGGTATATCACCCATATCAATAAAAAATAAATAATAAAATTCACTGGAGCATAAATAGAAAAATTGTAAATTTTATAAAACACTTATCGTTTATTTATTTATTTTAATTGGATATTTTTTATTTACATTTCAAATGTTATTCCCTTTCCCTGTTTTCCAGACATAAGCCCCATATCCTATCCCCCTGCCCTTCTCCCCTTCTTCTATAAGGGTGTCACCCTCCCTGAACACCCCCCATCCAACCCACCCCACCATGGACAATCCCCTACACAGGGGGGATCAAGCCTTTGCAGGACCAAGGGCTTCTCCTTCCATTGGCTCCCAATAAGGCTACATATGCAGTTGGAGCCCTCGGTCAGTCCATGGTCTTTGGGTAGTGGTTTAGTCCCTGGGCGCTCTGATTGGTTGGTATTGTTGCTCTTTTGGGGTTGCAAGCACCTTCAGCTACTTCAATCCTTTCTCTCATTCCTCTAATTGGGAATCTCAGTACAATAGTTTGCTGCTACCATTCACCTCTGTATTTGACATGTTCTGGTTGTGTCTCTCAGGAGGCAGTTTTATCAGGCTCCTGTCAGCATGCACTTCTTAGCTTCATCAATATTATCTAGGTTTGGTGCCAGTATATGTATGGGCTATATACCCATGTGGGGCAGGTTCTGAGTGGCCATTCCCTCAGTTTCTTCCCCAAATTTTGTCTCGATATTCCCTCCTATGAATATTTTTGTTCCCCTTTTTAGAAGGACTGAAGCATCAGCACTTTGGTCATCCTTCTTCCTGAGATTTATGTGGTCTACAGATTGTGTCTTGGGTAATTTGAGCTTTTGGACTAATATCTATGTACCAGTGAATACATACCATGTGTGTTTTTCTGTGATTGTATTTTTCTAATTCAATTCATTTGCCTATAAATGTCATAAAGTCATTGTTTTTGATAGCTGTGTAGTACTCCATTGTGTAGATATACCATGTTTTCTGTATCTATTCCTCTGTTGAAGGGCATCTGGGTTCTTTCCAGCTTCTGGCTATTATAAATAAGGATTCTATGAACATAGTGAAGCATATGTCATTGTCATATGTTGGAGCATCTTTTATGTATATTCCCAGGAGTGGTATAGCTGGGTCCCTAGGTACTGCAATTTTCAATTTTCTAAGGAACCTCCAGATTACTTTCCAGTGTGGTTGTAACAATCTGCAATCCTGCCAAAGTTGGAGGATTGTTCCTCTTTCTCCACATCCTTGCCAGCATATGTTGTCACCTGAGTTTTTGATCTTAGCCATTCTGACTGGTGTGAGGTGGGATCTTAGGGTTGTTTTGATTCACATTTCCTTGATCACAGGAAATGTTGAACATTTCTTTAGGTATGTCTCAGAGCTGTGATATTCCTCAGCTGAGAATTCTTTGTTTAGCTCTGTACCCCATTTTTAATACGGTTATTTGATTTTCTGGAGTCTATCTTCTTGAGGTCTTTACATATATTGGATTTTAGCCCTCTATCAGATGTAGGATTGTTAAAGATCTATTCCCAACCTGTTGGTTGCTATTTTGTCCCATTGACAGTGTCCTTCTCTTTATAGAAGTTTTGCAATTTTATGAGGTCTCATTTGTTGATTTTTGATCTTAAAACACAAACCATTGTGTCTGTTCAGGGAAATTTCCCCTGTTCCCATGTGTATGAGTCTCTTTACCACTTTCTCTTCTGAAAGTTTCAATGAATCTTGTTTTATGTGGAGGTTCTTAATCTACTTGGACTAGAGCTTTGTACAAGGGGATAAGAATGGAGTGACTTGCTTTCTTCTCCAGTCTGATCTACCTGTCTGTATCTGTACCAATTCAGTTTCTATCACTATTGTTTGTAATACAGCTTGAGGTCAGGAATGGTGATTCCCGCAGAAGTTCTTTTATTGTTGAGAATAGTTTTTGCTATCCTGGATGTTTTCTTATTCCAAATAAATTTGCAAGGTGCTCCTTTTACCTCTATGAAGAATTGAGTTGGAATTTGGTGGGGATTGTATTGAGTCTGTAGATTGCTTTAGGCAAGATGGCAAATTTTACTATATTAATTTTGCCTGGGTTCGGTCCCCAGCTCCGAAGGAAAAAAAAAAAGAAAGAAAGAAAGAAATAATTTTGCCAAACTTAGCATTCATAGTCTGAGATTTCAATTCCTTTCTTCAGAGACTCTAAGTTCTTGTTATACAGATCTTTCTCCTGTTTGGTTAGAGTCACACCAGGGTGTTTTATGTTATTTGTGACTATTGTCAAGGGTGTCATTTCACTAATTTCCTTCTCAGCCTATCTAAGTAGAAGATGGCTACTGATTTGTTTGAGTTAATTTTATACCCAGCCACTTTGCTAAAGTTATTGATCAGGATTAGGATTTCTGTGGTGGAATCTTTGGGGTCACTTAAATATAGGATCATATTATCTGCAAATAGTGATATTTTGACTTCTTCCTTTCCAATTTGTAATGTAAATACTGTTGCTGTCCTTACACACACCAGAAGAGGGCATTGGATCCCATTACAGATGGTTGTGAGCCACCAGGTCATTGATAGGAATCGACCTCAGGACCTCTGGAAGAGCACTGAATGCTTTCCCTTCTGAGCTATCTCTCCAGCCACTTCTATTCAATTAAAATGGAGGGTTTTTACATCATTTAGAAAGTACAAATGAGAGCCCATTTTTTATGCAGTGGCAATTTTTCTGAACAATCTTTCTTTCAGGTTCCTGGAAATTTGTTCTTGCAATGAATTGCCCCAGAAGAAATGTTTTTAGTGCTTTCTTTCCCTATTGTTATCATGAATCTATGCTTTATTAAGAGAAAGCAATGCTATCTGAGTTTTTGTAGCTTTCACAAATTTTTGTCTGGCTAGTCCTATAATATGAAGGACATAGGATCTGTTTGTGTCCTTCATCATATTTTCTTCACCGCTAAATTGCCATGTTAATTTTATAAAGTGATTGAAGTGCCTCAATGACAAGATCTTGTCTTGTGTATTCCTTATACTTCTTGATCATTGCATAATTACCATCTAAATCGCAAGGATTTCATATGTTTTCTAACTTTGTCTAGGTCACCAATAGCTTTTTGGTAGAGATTTTAATACTGGTTAGTATTGATAGTAATATTCATCCAAAGACATGAAACAAATTGATATAGCATTTGTAATGATAAGCATAAGTGATAAAATATAAAAACCGAAGAACATATATGTGTATAAGCAATTTTGCATATGCCATTGCAATGACAATTTACATCCTCAAACAAACAGATACAGTGTAAGAGTTTAATAAGCACAGGCCTAAGACAGCACACATGTGTAACCCAAGCCTTCTCAATTCATAACTTATATTTTACATTCATGGAACATTAAAAAACATGCAAAATCTGCCCCATGTTTCTAGATGTTATGCAATAAAATTATTCTTAATTAATTAGGTGGCTCTTACATAAAATAATATTCTCTTTTTTGATCTGGAGACATGTGATTGTTAATGTGACCAACTTTTCCAGATATGTCATATGAATGTGATGGTTATAAATTTTTAATATTTATATTACTTTATTCCAAAATATAATAATTTGAAGACTTATCTAAACTTCAGTTTGAGCCAGAGCTCAAAAGTTACAGATGTATTCATATTAATTATTTTTTTTACTACTTTATTCTGAACAAGGTATTGGGATCTGTTCACTCATTAAATGTAGATACTTCTAGATTATAATCTTCTGACTAACTTGGCCAAAAACAATATAGTTCTCACATTTTGTTTCCTAAAGCCAAAGAATATAATCCAAATTGTCTTTAAATTTGGTCTTAGCTTCATGATTTACATAATCTACTTTTTGCTACCTAATTAGTTTTTCACCATGTCTTCTACCTTATACTAGTCAAATTTAATTTACGGGGCATATATGTTATTTTATATTTCCAAAAATTGATGAGCTTACATATTTTGATGTTCTGGGCAATACTATCATCATATAGAAATCTGATAGCTGTTTTCTAAGGATGTTTAGTCCAAATATTATAGAACAAAAGAATTATTAATATTGTTAGGATTACTTATAATAGACCGATATACCGGAAGATGTTGAGGAACATAGCTAAGTTTACATATTTCTAAAATTCTGCCAAAGGTAAGGTGATTTCTTTCCAACTTGGATTTGATGATGACAATTATGCTATTTACAAAAAGTAGACAATGGTGATACATTGTCTTTTCCATTGAAATTTTAGATATAAAGATAAGCAAGTTTGCTTTCACTAGCAAATTTTAAATATGAGGAAGTCAGCTGACTCCGTAAGTCACACTTATTTATTAAAGCAAATTACTTTCTTCCCCAAATCATCCTCAGCTGTTTCTGGTCTCTTTTCTGCTAGCTATATGTACTCTGAATAGCACTTACGTGGTTTGCAAGAGGAAGATTATTCCATGCAAGTGGCATCTACTAAGTTAATTATCCAGTAATGTCTGAAAAAACTTCTTCGTTTGTGAAATTATATTTAAAAATTGTTGAGAGTCTCTAGCATTTGTATTCTCCCTGGAACTTTCTTTCCACCCATGTAATACCTTTTCTTTCAAGTAAGCCTGATAGATTAAAGTTAAATGTCTTTAAAGACAATTTCACTCACTACCCATATGTCATCGGAGAACATGCAGCCACTAAGGGATAAGGGAAAACGATCAGATTCATTGGTCTCCCACAGAAATGCAGTGAAGTTTTCTTTAACAGTTTCCAAACTTTTTTTTTAAGGGGGAAAAAAGAATTATGGAACAACAGGAGTCCTTTTCATCTCCAGATCTTTCTCATGAGAAATCTCCAGAGGGCTTTCAGAACTGCTGTTCCTGCATTCATCTGAAAGGGAGAGAAGGGACAAACAATTGAAGGTGATTTTAGCAAGATTCAGGCAGCAATGTTGGAATTTAATGCTGACAGAAGAAGGGCTATAATGTCAGAGAACTCGCAAAGAAATATGAGTTTAGCTATGTCTTCATTAAACTTTCAGCTTGAAGCTTTTAAAGGTTGAATAAAATATTTCATTGTTGTGTCTATTAGAAATTGTATATTAAACTGAGGGAAAGTTTGATTTTATTTTCTTTTTAAAAAAGATTTGATTTCCAAAAGTTTACTACACACATTTGTAAATGACAGGGGTATATCTTATGAATATGCTAAGAATAATAAAAAATACCCATAAAATATATATGTTTTAATATTGTTACCAAATGTTATAAATAGAAAATTAAGGGAAAATGATGCCAGAATGAAATCCACAGGAAGCCTATGCTTGAGAAACCATTTTGTGTGTCTTTATCTTCAAGATTTCACTGTTTGGAAAATTTTGTCTTCATTCATATACTTAGCAGATTATGGGGAATCCATGATAGGACTCAAAACAAGCGAGTTACCTACCCAAATATTCACTGAGAAATAATTCAAATGCCTTTTATTTCATCTATACAATTATATGCCACAATGGGTTTTATACACGGACCCAGATGTTAGTATGCCATAATATATTTTGAATCATCACATAACTCTCTCCAAGTTCTATAACTTCTGGACGTCAATCCCCTTTCTTCTATATCTAGCCCTTAGCAATCACTAATCTATGTTCTGTTCCTCCCCTTTCTGGACAATTCATTTGAGAAGAATCATATAATATGTAGCCTGCTGTGACTGACTTCTTTCAAAGTATGCCCGGGCTTAAGAATACATCAAAGTACTTCATTCCTAGGTATGATTGCATGGGTGCACCATTAATGATTATAGTATATATTTATTCATGTGTAAAAGTTCAAATAGGCATGCTTCTTTCCACTTTGGGATGCAATGAAAAAGGCTCTAAAGAATATTTTCAAGTCAGTTTGCATGGGAGTTTGGTTTCCTTGCACTACAACTGAGGAATTTAAATTGTATACTTCTAAAGCCATCCAAGATATTTTCCAAATTAGTTTCACCATTTCACTTTCTAACAAGGTTTGTGATCTCTCTGAATTCTCTGGACGATTTTACTTCTTCTCTTTATAACAATAGCCACATTTTTATTGGCTTGCTATATTACCATTGTTTTGCATATTAATATATGAACATTTATTTTTATATATTTGACTATAAGGCAGTGAGACTGACAACATGAAATTTCCCCTGTTTTTCTGCTCCATAGGCAGTATTTATTCTTTGAAAGATATGGATCTTCACTCCATTTGGGGAAAATAAATTGTGCTTTAATTGAAATAAACATTTGAGTCTCAAATGCTTTAAAATAGTATATATTTTACATTTCAAAGGATTTTTTGTTTTTTACATTGTTTTAAAACTTTACTGAGACATCAATATAAAATCTCTTTATTCAGTGTTTGAATTTTGATTGGTTTGGACATATTCACATACTACCACACACATATCAAAAATAAGGAGACTAAGTATACCCATGACCTTACAATTTTTCTTGTGTTGTTTTTTGCAAGCGTTTTTGTGAGTGTGTGTGTATGTGTGTGTGTGTGTGTGTGTGTTAAGAAAACACATCACATAATCTCTTTTTAAAAAGTGTACAAATACTGTACAGTTAACTATAATACATACAAGTATAGCAGATCTTTGGAACATATTCATCTTTAATAACAGAGGACTTTATTGGACATGCCCCATCTATCACCTTGCCTTAAGCCTTCAGTATCCACTAAACATGAATATGATTGTCTGTGATAACTCATATTGATTAAATCTTTTGTGGTTGCCATTTTGTCTCTGATATATTGTTCTTAGTATAAATTCCTCAAGTTTTATTTGTAGTGTTATAAATACTGGCATTTTTTCAGTATTTAATGATTTGCTTTTATTCATGTGTGTGTTTTTGTAACTTTCTTCATCCCTTCAACCATCATTCTACCTTTGAGTTGCTTTTGTACTTGACAATTCTGCTTAAATTAAAAAAAAATGCAGATATCCATTTGAGATTCTTATTTTAATATCTATAAATATGTACTTAAAAGTAGAGTTCTAGAAACATGTGGGCATTCTGTTATTAAATTTTTGACAATTGATCTTGTTGTTTTCCATATTGACTTTGTGATTATGCATTCCCATTGGCAATGTGAAAGGGTTATCAGCACTTCGTAAGTTTTGTTATGTTGATATCAGATAATGCAACCTCTCATTGTTCTACATTATGTCGTATGTATGATTTAATATGATGATAATTTTTTATCTTACCAAACACTAGTATATATTCTTGGCACAGTTTACATTTACAAGCAACTCTCTCACAAAAAGAAACCTCAGACTTATGAAGGAATTACTGTAGGATCCTGGAAGTGTTAAAGAAAAAATAATGATTTTAAATGATTTTACTTACACAGCCATAAATAATATGAATATATTTGCTTACGCTTTTAAATATGCTTAAAAAACAAATGATGGTGAGAAGGGGTTAAATTTCATTTTGGTTTAGTAAATGTGGAAAAAGAGGAACATGCCTCCATTGTTGGTGGGATTGCAACCATTCTGGAAATCAGTCTGAAGGTTACTCAGAAAATTGGACATTGCACTACCTGAGGACCCAGCTATACCTCTCTTGGGCATATACCCAAAAGATGCTCCAACAAAGGTACATGTTCCACTATGTTCTTAGCAGCCTTATTTACAATAACCAGAAGCTGGAAAGAACCCAGATGCCCTTCAACAGAGGAATGAATACAGAAAGTGAGGTACATCTACACAATGGAGTACTACTCAGTTATTAAAAACAATTACTTCATGAAATTCATAGGTAAATTCATAGGATGGAACTGGAAAATATCATCCTGAGTGAGGTAGCTCAATCACAGAAAAACACACATAGTATGCACTCATAAGTGGATATTAGCCCAAATGTTCAAATTACCCAAGATGCACAGAACATATGAAACTCAAGAAAGATGACCAAAATGTGGATGCTTCACTCCTTCTTTAAAAGGGGAACAAGAATATGCTTAGGAGGGGATAGGGAGGCAAAGTTAAGAACAGAGACTGAAGGAACACCCATTCAGAGCCTGCCCCACATGTGGTCCATATATATACAGCCACCAAACTAGATAAGGTGGATGAAGCAAAGAAGTGCAGGCTGACAGGAACTGGATGTAGATCTCTCCTGAGAGACAAAGCCAGAATACGGCAAATACATAAGCGAATGTCAGCAGCAAACCACTGAACTGAGAACTGGACCCCTGTTGAAGGAATCAGAGAAAGGACTGCAAGAGCTGAAGGGGCTTTAGGCCCCATATGAACAACAATGCCAACCAACCAGAGCTTCCAGGGACTAAGCCACTAACCAAAGACTATACATGGACTGACCCTGGGCTCCAACCTCAAAGGTAGCAATGAATAGCCTAGTAAGAGCACCAGTGGAAGGGGAAGCCCTTGTTCCTGCCAAGGCTGGACCTCCAGTAAACTGATTGTTGCGAGAGGGCAGTAATGAGGGGAGGATGGGGAAAGGAACCACCCATATAGAAGGGGAGGGGAAGGGGTTAGGGGGATGGTGGCCTGGAACCCGGGAAAGGGAATAACATTTGAAGTGTAAGTAAGAAATACACAATCTAATAAAGATGAACAAAAAAAAAGTTCTGTGAAACAATTTTCTTCATTTAATACCTTTCCTGATAGTTTACAAGATGATATGTAAGTTGTAATACATGTAGAGTTAGGACACAAACACAAGGAAATAATGATGACATGGTAGGCTTGGTGAGGGGGATAAAGAATTACACAGATTGATTTTTAGAAAAAAAGATTTTGGTTTTATGTGGAAGATAGTATTTCTTCCCTTCATGAGAAATTTGTCATTCCCTAGCTTAACTTACCAACCAAATCAGTGATATAAATTACACAAAAAGTCAAAACAGGTCAAGTCTGAGTACAGTTTGTAGTTAGAGGTATAAAGAAGATTGAGTACCTGATAAGAGGTGTATGTTGTTATAAGATATAGCTGGAGAACACTCAATAACGTATAGGCTACTGACAACAGTTAATATTTTCATGCAAACATCAAACTGGAAAGGTAAACAGCACTATGATCTGAAAAGTAGCACTATATAAAGAGTACACGTACCACATTAACTGAGAATTATCAGCATATCTCGAATGTCACAATGGGATTTATTTATTTATTTATTTATTTATTTATTTATTTATTTATTTATTTTCTTCTCTTGACATTTTTTATTAGATTTATTTCTTTATTTACATTTCACACGTAATTCCCTTTCCCTGTTTCCTGTCCATAAGCCCCCATCCCCTCACCGTCTCCCACACATGTGTCCACATCCACCCCCCTTACTGAACCCCCTCCAACATTCCCCTGTACTAGGGGGTCCAACCTTGGCAGGACTAAGGCTTCTCCTTCCACTGGTGCCCAAACAAGGCCATCATCCTCTGCTACATATGCAGTTGGAGCCCAGGGTCAGTCCACGTATTGTCTTTGGGTAGTGGTTTAGTCCCTGGAAGCTCTGGTTGGTTGGCATTGTTGCTTTTATGGGGTTGCAAATCCCTTCAGCTCCTTCACTATGGGTTTTAAATAAACAGATGAGCTTTTGTAAAGTTGACAACTGGTTTTGGGAAATACTCTAATGGCCACACAGTTGGCTATTTTACCAAAATTAAACCGAGATTTTAAAGCATGTATGCTTTCATTTTTTCATTATATGGCTTTACTTTTTTGTCAAAAACAAAACAAAACAAATGTACATAGGAGTATGGGTTTCCTTCAGTGACTTCAAATTTGATTCCATTAATCAGCCTATATATTTCTATACCAATACTATGCATCTTTTGTTACTATTGTTCTATAAGATGGCTTGATGTCAGGGATGGTGATAGTTCCAGAAGTTTGCTTATTTTTAAGGCTCCTGTTTTTTTTTTATATATGAAATTGAGAATTGACCTTTCAAGGTCTGTAAAGAATTATGTTGGAATTTTGAGGGAAATTTCATTAAATCTGTAGTTTGCTTTTGGTAAGATGGCCATTTTCACTATGATAAATTTACATCTGATAGAGGGGTAATATTGAAAATATATAAAGATTTCAAGAAGTTAGACACTAACAACTCAAATAAACCAACTAAAAGGCCTTACAAAATGTCCACTGCCCTTAGCGTCAGGGAAATGCCAATCAAAATGACCTTGTCAAAAAGGCTAAGATCAAAAACTTAAGAGATGGCACATACTGGCAAAGATGTGGCACAAGGGAAACAGTCCTTCATTGATGGTGGTAGTGCAAACTCTTACAAGTACCATGCGAATCAATTTTTGTCAGTTTCTCAGAAAACTGAGTATAGATCTACCTCACGACTCAGCTATAACACTCATGGGCATATATCCAAAAGATGCCCCACTCTATCACAAGGACAATTGATCAACTTCATTATAGCAACTTTAGCCAGAATTGCCAGAAAGTACAAAGAACCTAGATGTCCCTCAACTGAAGAATAGATTTAAAAAATGTGGTATATAAACACAAAGGGATATTAAGCCATTAAAACCAAAGAAATTTGGGTTGGGGATTTAGCTCAGTGGTAGAGCGCTTGCCTAGCAAGAGCAAGGCTCTGGGTTCGGTCCCCAGCTCCGAAAAAAAACAAAACAAAACAAAACAAAAACCAAAGAAATCATGAACATTGTAGGATTGAACTAGACAATATCTTCTGTAGTGAGGTAATCCAGACACAAAAGGACATGCATAGTATATACTCATTAAAAAGTGGATATTAGTAATCAATTACAGGACACCCATGCTATACTCCACAGAGAGTCAAAGAAGCTAAACTATAGGGAAGGCCCAAGTAAGGATATTGAGATCAAGGGATGAGAGCAAGTGTGGTTAGAGATAGGAGAGAGGGCCAGAAGGCAAAGAGAATGAATAGAAATCATTGCACGCAGGGTGATTGTGGGTGAGGGGACATCTCAAAGACGTGGCAAAGACTTGGGGTGCGTGAGGCTCCCAAAAAATCAATGGAGGTGTCCTTAGCTGAGACTTGCAGCAATGGTGATAAGGAACTTGATGGGGTCACCTCGTTTAATCAGGGAGGAGCCCCATTGGAGTGATATAGATATCAACCCACCCATAAAACTTTTGACTCAAAATAATCTTGTCTAGAAAAAATGCAGGAATGGCAGACACAGGAGAAATTGAAGGAATGGCTAACACTTATCCTGCCCAACTTGAGACCCCCATCGTAGGCAAATACTAATCCCTGACACTATTAAAAGACACGTCTGTTATGCTTATAGACAGGAACCTGGCATAAGTGTCTCTTGAGAGGACCTAGCATCTGATTAAAACAGATAAAGAGACCCACAGCTACACATTAATTGGAGCTCAGGGACTGTTATGGAAGAGATGAGGAAAGAAAAAAGGGCCATGGATAGGCTAAGAACTCTACAAGAAGAGTCAACTAATCTGGACTCTTGGGGGCTCTCAGAGACTGAACAACTAACCAAAGAGCATACATGGGCTGAATTTAGGACCCCTGCACTAATATAGTACATGTAAAACTCAGTCTTTATGTAGGTTCTCCAAATAACTGGAGCTAACTTTAAAGCCAGTTAGATCCAAGAAAGGAAGGAAAATGACATCACCTGCATGGTGGTTGTTATTCATTTATGTGGAATGAAAGAGTTATGTATCATGAAATCTTGTATCTTTGCTTGAGGGGGAAAAGGCATTGATACTAAGAAGTGTATACTATAGCAGAAATGCCCTGCAATGAGGTCCTCAAAAGCTACCGTTTGTTCTCAGGTAGTCTATATGCCTAGATATGAGTTCAAGCTAGACAACAGAACAATTTCTTGTGGTTGGATAAAAGCCAAAATTCCTCTAGAATTTTTAAAATGGATTATCTCTCCCCAGTAGAAGTAACATCCCTTGTCTCTGGCAGGAGGGTCCTATGGTCCTCCACTGACACTCCCCTCTGGTTACATATCAAAGCCCATGCTGGCTTCTCACTCCCTCAGTTCCTCCTCACAAACACTTCCAAGGCCTGCTTCTGTTTATGGACTTCCCTTCTTCTAGCTACTTATCCTCCTGAGAACGCATGGTTCTCTTGTTTTCTTGCTCATCTCACTATTCTCTACCTTTTTATTTTCTATCTTTCTATCTTGACTATTTTCTCTTGATTCCCTAGTCCTGGGCATGTTCAGTGTACTTCTTTTTATCTC
This sequence comes from Rattus rattus, assembly GCF_011064425.1. Classification (NCBI taxonomy): domain Eukaryota; kingdom Metazoa; phylum Chordata; class Mammalia; order Rodentia; family Muridae; genus Rattus; species Rattus rattus. The sequence goes on along the minus strand of NC_046164.1, from coordinate 50,024,383 downwards.
TGCCATATGTGTGGGGATAATCTTCTGTACAATGTCTGAAAACTTCACCTGTTAATAAAACACTGTTGGTCTATGAGGTTAGGCAGGCAATAGGAAGGTGGAAGTTCGAGAAAGGATTTCTGGGAGAGAGTCAGCTACAGGAGATTCACTCTCAATGATGATGAAGATGGTCACATGAACCTGAGGAGAGGTAACCCCATCATGGCAGGACTTACAATAGAATAAATGGAACAACTGAGTTATGACCAAGTTGGAGAACAAGCCCTACTCTTTGTCCTAGGAAATTATTCATAATAAGTTGGTCTCAGAGTCCTTATTTCATAGACTTGGGCACAGATGAAAAAACTGGTAATACAGATGCCTCTGGACATTTTCTCACTTAACTATTATAAAATACTAAAATACTTTCTCTCTTCTTTTTTTTTTTTTTTCCGTAGCTGGGGACCGAACCTAGGGCCTTGCGCTTGCTAGGCAAGCGCTCTACCGCTGAGCTAAATCCCCAACCCTAAAATACTTTCTCTTAATGGAGAGAATATTTTATTTTGGCAGTTCCTTTATTGTGTCCTTTTGCAAATATATGGTGTCAGGAACATGGAGGGAAACAAATAGCCGTCCCTTCTCAAGAGTTCCAGACAATCCTAAATAAAACAAGCTATTGATTGGACCCTCCTTAGATGTGCATCTTTTTTTTTTTCCTTCTAGCTTCTGCCACCCATCATATTCAACTTCAAATTCTGGAGACCTCTGTTTTAGTTGCTCCTGCTCCATCTGTTCTAACCATTCAACTCTCTTTGACTACAATAGTAAGTGCCATATTGGAAATGTCTGCTTAGTCTTTCTCCCTGGATCCTACAACTATTCAAAAGTTTTGCCAGTGTGTGGCCATTGGGAACGCATCACATTGCAATTCTATACACCTATCTCTGACAAGTCTTTTAGGGATGATTTGCAGTGAATTTCTTGTTACCATGATATTTATATTTCCCACCATTGCTCTCCTTTTCTACCCTCTCCCTGCTAACTCCTGGAGTTTGCTCTTTTTATCTCATGACATTATTGGGATTCTACTCCTGGGATAACTGTCTAAGACTGTGCCAACTCATTCGGATTCTGATCCTGGCTCACTTCTCACCTACCTCTGTGCTTGTTCCTGAAGCTTGCTCTGTCTGGCTTGCTTCCTGGAAACTGAACTCCACGAGCGTATACTAGCCTACTCATTTGCCATACGTAACCTTTCTGTCCCTGATCTCAGAGACTGAAGCAAAGCCTCATTGCCTTATGCAAAAGCTTGACTTCAGTAAAATCTGAATATTCAGTCTCAATGACTAAGAAATGACACAGATTTTCATATACTTCTGCCACTACACAATCACATCATCCTTAAATCCCTTATCCCTAAGCTTGTTCTGCTCTCCACTGTCAACAAAAGCCTTCTCTGCAGCTTGTTATTCGGCCTTCTTTCCTTTCTGCTCTCTCTATTCTATCTTTCCGATCACTATTGTTTTACTGGATTAAGGAAGGCAAATGTATTTTGGGTGTACATAATATTTGAAATTGTTACATTCTGTTCTAATTTATGTAAAAGGCTGACTGTAGAATTAAGATTTAGCATTTCTTCTTCAGATTCAAGAACTTTTGTTTAAGATGTTTTCTCCAAGATATCTGTTCTGCATCAGGCAATTCACCTGACTGTGACAGGGAGAAGGAATCCATAAATGAACATCCATAAAAGGGTGCTGGAGAGATGGCTCTGACTGCCATCTGGTTAATAGCACTGACTGCTCCTCCACAGGTCCTGAGATCGATTCCCATGGCTCCACCTGCATTTGGAGCAGACGATGGCCTTCTTGGGCACCAATGGGAAGAGAAACCTTGGTCCAGTGAAGGCTTGATGCCTCAGTGTAGGGGAATGTCAGGGTGCAGAGGTGGGAATGGGTGGGTGGGTGGGGGAATACCCTCTTAGAAGCTGAGGGGGGAGGATGGAGGTTTATGGATGGGAAACTGGGAAAGGGGAAAACAGTTGAAATGTAAATAAAAAATATCCAATAAAATATACAATTTAAATATTTTTCTAGTAAACAATAACTATGTAACAAGAATTATATACTGCCTAATTTGACTTAATTATTCCCTAATTTGTGCAAATACAAAATATAATCTTGGGCTCAAATCAAACTGCTTATTTAGGACATTTTTAACTCTGTGATGAAATAATTTTTGAGATATGTGAGATTAGAAGTATGTAGTATCTAGATATGCATATTGGTTAATAAATAAAGATAATAAAAGATGGATCTGGTAACTATTGTAGAGGATAAGAGACCAGGTCAGTATTGGGTTTGAATGACCTCCATTGACTCATTTATTTCACTGTTTGGTCACCAAGGATTGGCACTATTTGAAAAGATTAAGTGTGGTTTTGTTGAACAAAGACTGTCACTGAGGGTAGACTTTTAGGTTTCCAAAGCCAAAGTCAAGTCTAAAGGCTCTCTTCCTACTGCCATATATATGGGTGTGAAAATCTCAACTACTTCTCCAACACCATGTCTAACTGCATGCTGCCATGCTCCCTACAATAATAATGATAATGAAATAAACCTCTGAAACTGTAAGCAAACCCAACTAAATCATTTGTTTATAAAAGTTTCCATGGTTGTATGTCTTTTCATGGAATTACAGCATTGAGTCAGAAAGCTTTCATACAGTAAATAGCAGATCTCTTTGCTATGACATTCAACTAATTTAAATAGTCAGCTTTATAATACAATTTTAAAGAGTTGATTGTGATGCAAATTTTGAAAAAATATCTTAAAATTAAGAAGTTGGTCTTGAACTGCTAGCCAGACTACAGAGGAACAAGGAAATGGCCTGGGTCATGACAATGTCTTGTTATTAACCTTTGGATCACACGTTTTCAGATCATCACTCTCAGACTAGGCCATCGTGTAAAGATAATAGAGCAAAACAGAAGCCAAACAGCCCAGGCATAGATGCACACAGACAAGATAGATAACAAGGATGTCCAAATACACACTGGCCAAGCATTCCCCAATCTGGCTAGCTTTGCTGACTATCATTCTTTTTTACATGGTTTAGATTTTTCTAGATTTCATCTTGACAAAATCTATTCATACTTTATCTAGAATCAGGGAGTTTGCTGTGAAAGTGTTTCTGAGGAATCATACATAGGCTTACCACATGGCTGACTGAAAGTGAGCTGAACTCTGTATAAGAACGGCAATAATAGGCATCCTAAAGTAGATAGGGGAAATACCACAAGTCGTGAACCCAACAAAACAAGCTGGTCTTCTTAATTGTGGGTCACAGCTATGTTTCTACTGGGCCTCATTTACAACAGTAAAGCACAAAACTTCCAATGTTTCATATGGACACAAGTGTAGCAGTGGCATAGCAATGTTTTCCTTTGCTGTTCTTCCTCACTGATGCTTGTGTTACATTATCTCCCTGACTTACATTTGAGGATGAAGAGGTAGGAGAATTATTTTTATTCTGAGAATGCATGTAATCACATCATATTACTTTTACTAACAGTTTTAACCCTATGCACTCACATCTTATTTCACAAGGACAAATTCATCTTTATATGATGTAAATGGAATTTAATATATCTACATGGACTGAAATGTATTGAGGAAAATTATACATAATTTTTTCCTCAAGAGTAAGTTATATTTCCAAGCACCCAATTTTAAGGTATAATTACCAATTAGCCTACAAGAACATAATAATAGTATAACATATGGAAATTGCCTCAAAATTATAGGGAATTGAATGTTGATGATTATTATATAGGGTGCTTGGTGAAATTTATTCATGCCAAAATTATTTGAATTAGAGTTTTCAGGGTAAAGAATAGTAGACTCATATTAACTCATTAAAAAAGAAAGAAGAGAATATTCAAAGACTGAACACATGGAATAATTGTCTGAATTCCTATGGTGGATAATCCTCACTTTGAAGTTGATTGGATTAAGACATGCCTAATGCATTACTAAAGCTAGTTTATCACTGTTCTCATGAGATGATTTCCAGAGAGCATTCATATATGGTAAGAAGACACATCTTTATACTCACATATAAGTTAGCTACCTCATGAAAGAGTATCTTTGTAGCAAAGGAAAGCATGACAGAAAAACACACCTGCATAAGATGTAGAGATCAGTGATCATGAGTAAACCAGTCTTAGGGATAAGGATGTGCTGAATTGTCAAAGAAAGCAGGTTAATCGATCAATCCATCAAACAAACAAACAAATAAAAAATAACAACAAAACCTAGTAAGCAGTGTTTCTCAAAGGCCTCCAGATCAAACCTTTCCTTAATGTTCCTATCTTGACCTCTTGTCCTAACTTCTATGGATGACAATAAGGTAAAACACACCCTACCTGCTCAAGTTGATTTAGTCATGTTTTATTTTGATTTGTTTGGTATTTTAATCACAGCAAAGGAAACCCTGTGTTCTTCATGTGGCATTGTTAGCCATATATAGTAATTCCATCTGAATTCTTGCTTTATACATTATAAATTAGTTTATTAATGAATAGCTATTCATAAGACTTTAAAATAGATTTTGATTTTCATTAATGAACCCATTATTCCCATTTCTTCAAGAAGCAAAATACTTTAGTGAATGTCAAGCATCCAACTTAAGTAGAATTATTTTATTTGGAAATTTCTATAAATGAATTTGAAATATGCTAATCATGAAAGCAATATACTCGCGGTAAAATAAACATAATCGATATTTTATGCTATAAATTGGGTTAGACGTTCATAATATATGCATAATATACGCAATAACTTTTACATTGCAATTGGGGGTTTCATAAAATTTGTAGTATTTAACTTCTCGTTTTCTTTTTGGTATGAAAATAGCCTATAAACACTTTTTTATGTTAAAAATAACAATAAATATTTCTGTGTTCTTTCTTTTGTAGTAAACATTATGCTCCCTGATACTGAGTAATTTTTTCACTGTAATTTATTATATACTTGCATCTGAGAAAGATTACCATTCCTCATGTTTTAACTCTGTGCTGACACAAATCACCAGAACTACTCTGTATTAACAGAAGAATTAAGCCCCATTTGTCCTCTTTAGACTGAGCATATTCTTTTGCAGTACAAAATATGATCACAAAATATCATCAATGACTTTGAACATGGAGCAGAGCACAACTTTCCAAAATATGCCCACAATTACCAATCTTAAGTGAAATTACCTATTTTGAAACTAAGGAGTCTAAAGTCACTGAAATGATTTTATAGAAGAATAAAAAGAACATGAAATGAACACAATACCCAAATGCTTCATATCACCGTAATATAATAATTAAATACAACAAAACAGTTTAGTAAACCAATCAATGAAAATTGCATATAGAAGAGTAGAAGTGATTGAATAATGAGTTTTCTCAGAACATAAAACTCAAAATTTAGAAAGAGAAGTCATTTGTGTATAATTTATCAAACAAAGAATATTATCAGAGACTATGGCCTGAATCAATCTTTTTTATTAAATATTTGAATCTTAATTCAGAATATAAGTTCCACAGGCGACATTACTTAGCACTCCTCCAGAAAACAGTCACCAATAGGTGGTGCTGCTGTGATGAAATTTGATTAAACTTCATGCAAATCTGATCCTTGATTCTACTTTTTAAATTTTCCAATAAACCTTCATCTCACATTCTACTTAGCAGCCATTCAATAGTGAACTGGTTATGAAATGTCACCAGGGATAAAATGTTTTAAGTATTTGAGAAGCATTTTTTATCACCATCCTTTCAAAATATGAGAAATAGGTCAGAGAGCATCACCATATAAAACAGCCTGTTCAAGGTGGTGCTTATCTGATAAATGAATATACAAGTGCTTGACTCAAATGCAAGTTATGAATTTTGCATCAAGCCCTTCATCAAGGTTGAATTACATAATGTCTCAGTTAATGGCATATCTGTGTGACATTTCTTGTCAAGCAATATTTCTTTTTGTATAGCTAAATATTTGATTTGTGAGACAAAAAATGAATTTCAGTGACAGCATCAAAAGAATGTTTACACTCACAATTAAACATGAGTGATGAGACTACTAAGTCCATGACATGCACATACACAAACTGTGATTTCAGACAAGTGGAATTTATAGCCAGATGCAAAAATACATTAAACTATTTTGGTTTTATTTTGAAATATTTAATTATAAGTATAAAAAATAATTCCATTAGTGTCAGACATTTTTCTGATAATGTTTGATACATGCAATTTTTTTGGAACACAAATGACTTCTTACAATTAAATGATAATAACAAACCTTTAACTTGACATTTTTATAACAGGCTGAAAATGTACTCTTCAGAAAATATTCCAGACATTTGAAAAGTACCAAATAAATGTGAACATTTCTAAACTTGATTGTCTTGCTATTTCAAAAGTATATATTTATAAATGATGATCTTTTAACCATTTAAAGCATGATTAAAATAAAAGCCACAAATCTAACCAGAAATATTAACCCTATTTTCTGCTTTATGTTTTTGTAAACATGTTTTTTCCACTCTTCTTTTGCTCTTTTTTCTATCTTCACTGTTCCTCCCACCAAGATATACACAAATACTTCTGAGATAAGACATCATAGATTATTATATAATTACCATTCTAATAACATGTCTTTAGAAGAAAATAACCAAAATCACATTTTATTAATTATATTAACTATTCAAAAACATGCATTTGGCCAAATTCATGGTTCAAAATGCTGACATTTAGAGACAGGTTTTACAAAATAGTACAGTTAAAATACAGTCAATAGTTTGTTCCTAAGTTAAATAACATTTGTATATAGTAGAAAACTGGAAACAGATATCATACAGCAAAGTTTCTGCAAAGAGGCAGGTGAAAGCTAGAATCCAGGCAGATCTGAGAGATAAAATCTAGATATTAGGGGGAAAATCATTAAAGATGATTCCACCAGGCTTTAGCATGAAGTAGATATTTCAGATTTCTTTGGAAACTCAGCTGTGTCATGTGATGTTTTATTGCATGCTGTCTTATGAGATGTTTTGCTGAAGAAGAAATGTGAGAGAATGTTTTGCTGAGGCAGACTTTGAGAGGAATAATGATGTTGGGAAAGAGTGTAAGTATTCACCCAATAGAGAGTGAATGAGGCCCTTGTATTGGTTCACCATGCAATGCTTCACTGGTCTTCACTGATCTTTGATTGCTGTGACTTCATAGGGAGAAATGCACCAAATAATTTATCACGGTATTCTGGCTGCTTCTTGCAATTTTTGCAGACGATGTCAATTCAGAAGAGCCTTATGGTTTCCGCTGAATCACACCACTGCTACTGATTCACGTTTGGTGTTTGCTTTTGGGATGAACTACTGAAATTCGGATAAACCCTGAAGAACTACTTCTAAACAGGTCCACACACCTTTATCCTATTAGCTGCCTTTTCCCCCTTCCTTTTTATGTGGGCATGAAAGGAGGTTGAAATGGGATGTTTGCCCGGAAACCGAGAAAGGGAATAACACTCGAAATGTATATAAGAAATACTCAAGTTAAAAAAATGTCAAATAAGTATAATTAAAGTAGGTTTTGAAAAATCTAAGCCTACAAGTGGCGCCCAATGTAGCTTTGGCATAATGGGTAACTGCTTCTAATGTAGTAGAGGACAAGACAGGTTTTGATGGGTTGGAAATGTTGTTTCAGGATGTTGGCAAAACAGAACCTGTTTCCAGTGGGTGGTCTTCAGCCTTGTCCAAGAGAGGGATTTCTGACTTTGCTTTGCAGTCTTCCTCATATACTCTTTTTAAAAACATTGAGGAAAGTGCTGAAAGTCCAGAAGGATCGCTCAATTCTTGTGTTAGAATGGATTGCAGAGTTAGGTGACTGTACACTTAGAGAGATTGTGGACAGAAGTCAAAGTACGAAAAATAAGAGATGTTGGGAAGAGAAGGTTCAAGCCTGGTATCTGAGACATGGAATTTACCTAATGGTGAAAGAAGAAAGCACGCTAGGCTGGAAAGCAAGCCTCATCTCTACCCTGCTCCATGCACATGCACTGCCAGGAGCCCAGAGCCCTTCTGTGCTAGAAGAAGCTGGGGAGATCCGGAGGCTTTACAGGGACAACAGCCTAGTGTCCAGCCGAGGGCACTGCCGGCAGCGTTGCTTTCAGCCATCCCAGTGCTTGTGCAGCCTATTCCATGGTGGTCATGCTTACAGAGTTGACACAGCATCCAGTAGAAATGCTAGATTTAAAGCATTTTAAAGAGGCTACCGTATTGTATGGCTTGCATCCTGCCTTTCTTAAAGAAATACTGAGTAACTGGGCTATGAAGCACAGAGTTATTATTCCCCAATATGGAAAAGGATTTGTGTCAGCTGTGCCATAGGCTGATTAACATTTACAATGATTGTCATGGTGTAAGCATGAAGCTGCAGAGATAGAATAAACTAATATATAGCAAGCACAATATTGTTACTAAATGCAAACTGCTTGGTGAAGGGTGTTATGCTGACCTACTAGAACATATTTAATCTGATGATGTAATTACACAGTGCTGTGTTGTTGCTTTAAGAATTTGGGATATAATTGAGAAGCACATGGGGCTGGGATCCACCTCATTTACCAAGGTAATACAGAGTTCTAAAGAAACATTTGTGACTTCTTAGAGAGATTGGGCCCAGATGTAACTCGATCCACATCAGACCCTGAAACCAGACATTGATAAAATTCTTGGAATTTGAAAATGCAAATCATGAATGAAGGGGAGCAATTAGACCACTAGGGGCACAGGGAGCTCAATGAATTAATGGATAAGAAAAACAACTGACACTGGCTTTCAGGATCATCATGTCAATATTATAGGGCAAATTGGACCTAGACATTTCAGAAATCAAAATGACAGATGCTTTAATTGTGGTCACATGCAAAGAAATTTAAGACTAAAAGGTTCGGAGCTCAAAATAGCAGGTAATTGACTCCGGAAAATATGGTATTTGTAGAAGAGAACAAGTGTGTTCTAGCTGCTATAAACCACAAAGACTTCTGTGGAAAGGGTAAACACTGGTGAAAGACTGTAGGTACAAGAGAGACATTGGAGAAAACCTCTTGCCACAAGGAAACAAACAGTTCATGTCCCCACAGCAAACATATGAGCCATCTTCCTTTGGTCAGCCCAGAGGTACTAAATAGGCAAAACAAAAAAAAAAATAAAAATTAAGTATTTCTGATCTTATACATGCTACAGAAAGAAGTGCCGCTTTGTATCTGGCCACAAATTTGACTCTTATAGGATCCTCAAAAGTTAAATGTTGCAAAGTAACTACTTTCAAACCACTTTCACAAGAATCATATTAATGGAATAGTTTAAAAAATTTTTTGTCACTTGACAACAAGAAATAATAATAATAATAATAATAATAATAATAATAATAATAATAATGGTCTTTTTTGTTAACCAAACTCCATTACCTGTACAGAGTAACTCTTGGACATCTGGCAGATCGATATTTTCCATTTTGCAAAATTTGAAGAACAAAAGTATATACAGCGAACTATTGATATGTATGCAGGGTTTCAGTAGGCTACTGCTTTAATTTCTGAAAGGGTTGATTGTGTGATTATACCCTTAATGGAAATAATGACAGTTATGGAGATACCTGCACAAATTAAGACTGATAATGTTCCCGACAATGTATCAAATAACATGGAGCAATTCTCTGTATATTACAATAAAAAGCATGCTACTGGTATATGACACAATCCCACAGGATAAGCAGTTAATGGAAAGAGTCAATCATACTTTAATAGAAATGCTTATTAAACAAATAAAAGGAGCAAAATCCCCCAGGGACATACTAAATGATGCTTTGTTAACTCTAAATTTTCTTAACATCAGTTAAAAAAGAAAAGAAAGGAACAACAGCAGCTGAAAGAAACTGGGTTAAAAGAAAACTGACTAACTAGGCCAACCAATATACTATAACGACATGTTGACAAACAATGGAAACCTGCAACAGTTTTAATATGAGATTATGCTTATGTATCTGTGGGGTATAAGAAAATATGGTTAAGAACAAAAATTTATAATGATTAGATCTGACCAGGGAAAATCTCTGCTCAGTTAAAACACCAGTGTTTTCACAGAATAATAGCCCAGGTGATTCACTCTTAAAGACTCTCTCAGTTATTGATTTTTCCAAAACATGCATGCAAATTAATTTCAAAAGGGCTAGTCCAAATGATCAATCACACAGAGACTGGACAATGGATGCTACAGGTAGCTTTTTAAATACTAACCATTTTACTTTTCCTCAGGCTACAAACCAAAACTCTTTACCTCAATTTAGCAGGAAACAATAGTAAGAATCCCGTCATCCTGGTCCCTGGTTGGGGTGGAGGTTTTCCCCCCTTTGGATACATTATGGTTACTGTCATCAAGGTTGATAGGTTGTTGTTGGTTATGATCAGGGCAGAAAGAAAATAAATTTAAATCACAGATTTCTCTCCTCTATTTTTCTCTTACCTTTCTCTCATAACTGATGGGGCAAAAAAAAAAAAAAAGAAAAGAATATAACAATAAATAAATTCATAAAAAGTAAAATCTACTAGTCCCAATTATTTTACTTTGTCATCACTGTATGCATATTGAGAGAAATTTAATTTATTTTGTTTAAATTATTATGTATTGATAAAAAGTTAATGTTCTGTTTGACTATATTGTACATAAGCCAATTATTTTAAATGTGATGTAAAGTTCTAGTTTTATGGTTCTTATAATTATTTTTATCGTGTAGATGGTTAATGCTAGAAAAAAGACAATTTTTTTATATACACCGAAATGGTTATATGAAGTGGACATTTCTGGGTTTTTTGGAGACTTGGGTGTGTCATATGATGCTTTATTAGAAACTGTCTTGAGAGGATATTTTTCTGAAGCAGACAGGTGAAAGCTTTACTGAAGCAGACTTATGAGAGGATATTTTGCTGAGGTAGACACTTGAGAGGACACAAAATGTGTGGAAAGAATATAAATAGAAGTCTGCAGTCAATGCAAAAGGCCCTAGTTTGCCTTCTTTGCCTATTTGTTTTCCTTGCAACACTTCACAGGTCTTTGCCAAAAACCTCTTGCAGTGCCAAGTAATGCAATGTTTCTCTGATCTTCCCTGATCTTCACTCATCATGTATTTGTGGAGAGAAATGTACCATAGAAATTCCCATGATATTCCAGCTGTTTCTTGCCACTTGAGCTGACTTATGAAGATATGGTGAAGCTTCATGGATTCTGCTGTGTGTTATTGGAATGGGCTGCTGATATCCCATCTGATTTGCAACTCCCCCAGTGAACTACTTCTACACAGAAGCACAAACTCCTTTATCCTATTAACCATCTTTCCCCCTACCATTGGTCACTGGGCTAGAAGAGAGGTTGAAGCATTTAAGAACTCTAATTAAAGTAGGTTTTAAAAAATCTAGGCCTACATCAGCAGATAGAAATATCATTACTAATACCTTTCTAAATAGGTACTCAGATTTATGCTGCTAGAGTTGTTCTCACTGTTCCTTTTTTATTAATCCTTTGACAAAACAAACCTTAGGCATCATTTGCATAAATTGAATAATTTTTTATCATCATAATAAAATTGAATATATTTTGTTTGTAATAACAATCCTAATTCTGCTGTGCTATTTAAATTACACTATCCAAACTATAAAATAGTAGTGCTTCTGTTATCTAAATTGCTCCTTTTGTTGCTAGATTTTCCTTATCCCTGAAGAGTACTACACATTTGTTTCATGTGACCTTTCTATTAAAACTTAGAAATTATATTCCAAAATTCAAGCAGTTTGGAATATTAGGAAAAAATTATGACTCAAAACCAACTTCTGAACAATTTACGTAGAGTTTATTCTCATGAATATTTTTTTCTTTCTTTCGGTTTGCTGAAGGATAAGGTTGTGGCCTTTGAAGAATTTTCCATATACTAACCAAGAATGAGTGTTTACTTATATTTAGAAAGATGGCATTTTAAGAGATGTTACAATTTTTTATAGGAGTATTTGCTGTATATTTTGAAGACAATGCCAAATGCAATGCTACCATTCCCTAGTGATACACTTTCATCACCAATGAACAATTTTCTTGATAAGAAAATAAAGAAGAGAAGACAATGATTAAAGTATGTAAATTATGATTTTAATTCTACCAAAACCACAGGCTCCTGTATCTTTCTTGTGTTTATATTCTTTCAAAAACGTATTCTAAATTAAAGCTAATGTACTAGCTGTCCACATTTCTATAGAACATACATTTCTTTAAAAATCATAAATATACCATAAAGATAAACCATGAGTCAAATAAAATATATTTTCATTAAAATGATGAAAGCTTGGTTATTCAATTCATAAAAATGATGTCTGAAGCTTGTAATGGGAAGGAAGTCATAGGAAAGATGACTATGAGAACAAATGGTAGTACCTATTTTTATTAGGTGTTCTATGGCATTTTTGTCCACAATTTTCTTGTAGATATTCTAGAATGAAGATGGTTTACTGTTCTATGAATACTATTTATTTTTAAAATTTTTCTCTCAAATTAGTTTGTAACTAGTAACTTCTGAATGTATTGTTATTTGAATATTAAGAAAAGTAACCGTAAAGAGAATGTCACATTGAAATTAATCATTTGCTCCTATTTACAAAGTTTTATTATGAATTAGGTGTATGCATATGTTGTGGAGAAAGTATGTGCATATGCGTGCTGGTGCCGAGATACTGCAGGCATTGGTTACCCCTTTCTCTTTGTGAAGCTAGAGTTTCAGGCACTTTAAGCAACCCAACATCTGTGCTGTGACATGAACATAAACTTGGATCTTCTGACAGCATAGTGTGCATTGGTATTTTGTTACGCTTGCTTTTTTTTTTCTTTTGGGATAGGTGGATGGCCCCATCCCTTGACTTGGGGCTGTGACTCTCTACTGGAGGTGGTCTCAACAGGTTCTCTCTTCCCCTTGTCTGAGTATTTCAGCTATCTCTGACACTTTTACCTACTCTTGGGATTCTTCCTCCTATTGCATTTCTTTGACCAGCTTTTCTAAAAGGACTTTCACCTTGACTTATTGTAACTTGTTTTGGTCTGTCTGGCTGTTGTCTCTTGAAGAACTGTTATTTTCCAAAGAAAATATAGAGGGGTGGATCCAGAGGGGAGGGAATATTGGGGAGCTAGGAGGTCTGGAGGCAGGGGAAACTGAGGTCAGGATGTATTATAAAGCAGAAAAATCTATTTTTAATAAAACAGAAACAAAGAAACAACAAAAGTAAAAGCAAAGAGCACAAAAACAAACAAATAAAAACCACACCAAAAGAAAGGTTCCTTTCCAAAGGTAGAACAGGGACAAAAATGGAACAGAGATTGAAGGAAGGGCCAAACAGGGACTGGCTTACCTTGGGATCCATCAGACACCAAACCCAATACTATGCAAAGGTCAAGAAACACCTGATGATAGGAACCCAGGGTGGTGCTTTCTTGGGAGGTCCAGCCATCAATTGACCAATGAAGATGTGAATGCTTGGAGCCAACCATCAGACTGAGCTCAGGGGATCTGTTGGTGGAGCTGGTGGACTGGAGGAAAGGAGGGGGATTGCAACCGCATTGGAAGAACAGTAGGCTGGCCTGATCACCCAGTTCATCCACAATATAGACCACCAACCAGGGAGTGTACCTTGAAGGATCCATGGCTCCAGATACATACAGAGCAGAGGATGGCCTTGACTGAGACAGCAATGGGAGGGAATAACCCTGGTCCTGGGGAGGCTTGATATTTTAGGGTACGGCTGTGTTGGAACAGTGGGGAAGGAGAGAACGGGTGGGTGGGGGAGCACCCTCATACAAGAAAAGGGGATGGAGGAAGGCAGATGTGGGATGGATGTTGGTAGAGGGGTAACAGGGAAGTGGGATATCATCTGAGATGTAAATGTATGAATGACTAATTTTATAAGTGTCAGAGATAGATCTGTTCCCATTGTTACAAGTCTCAGAAATACAAGCTAACAGCCATGGCACATATGTAGATGAGCTAGCTGGGCAAGACCCATGTGAGCCCTAAGCTTGCTGTTTAGGTGGGTATGAGCCCATGTGGGTCCTTCTTAGTTAATTCCATGGGCGATGTTCTCCTTGTATGCTGCACCACCTCTAACTCCTACAGCCTTTCTTCTTTCTCTTCTACAACAGGGTTTCCAAAGCTCCAAGAGGAGAGATACAATGGAGACCTCAAATTTATATTCTCGTTCTGCATAATATCTAGCTATGGGTCTCTATCTGCACCTCCTTCTTTCTCCCTCTCTGATTATGACCAGACTATGCACCTATATTTGAATATATCAGAATAACATTAGGAATCATTTCATTTTTTAACAGTCTTATTTGGTTCTACTCTAGATTTCTGGGCTATTCAGTCTCTGGTTTACAGCCATTCAAGAAGTGTAGCGTGTAGGTTCCCTCTAATGAGGAGCACATCAAATTAGACCAAATACTAGTTGGCCACTCCCACGTGTTCAGATCCTATCACATCTTCCATGCCGGTCAGACTGTAAGTGGAGAATTTTATGTGTGAATTGCTGCAGAGGTTTCTCTTTTCTTACCCTAAGGCGTACATATTCTCCTGCCCAAGAGATTATAATATAGGAGTGAAGGCTGCAAACCCACACCAATTCAAACCTTGTTCATTCAATGAGCTAAATGGGAATTGTCCATAGCAATGTCACTTTTCAGAGGGTAACCTGTCCTAGCATCCACATCCATTGCTTTGGAATCTCCATGAGACCTCTTGACCAACAAGTCAATCTAAAATAATATGCTCTTACCAGTAGAAGCCTTTCTGGATACAAAATATAGCCTGTTCTGACCCCATATCTGGAGAATATAGAATCCTCTCTATGAAAGTTTTCAATTCATTAGGTTCCACACTATGTTTCTATTTGTTCTGCAAATGCCCCACCCCACCCCAGTTTCAGCTGTCTCTCCCACACTCTCTCCTCCCACCACACAACCAATCCCTCCTTCCACCATCCCCACCTGCTCCCAGTCCACTTGTAGAATCTTTTCTTTTCTTTTTCTTTTTCTTTTTTTTTGTAATCTTGTTTTGGTGTATGTAACATTTCTTTTTTTTTAATTGGATAATTTTTATTTGCATTTCAAATGTTATCCCCTTAATGGGTGAGACATCTGCCTAGTCCCCATAAAAACATTTTTTTATAATAGCAGGCATATTTAGATGATTTCAGAACAAAATGCATGTATTTGTATATCTAAAGCTATACATGTAAACAATTTAAAGCAGATAACTATCTGACAATATGAACAAACGGGACAAAGTAGAGAATTTGAAGGCATTATCCTCCTTGTTTTTATTTGTAAAGACAAGTTCCATGAAATCTATTTCTCAGGGAGATAGTAGCTTCCTTGACGTGAATTACTCACATTCTTTCCAGGGTTCATAAAAATGAAGCCTGTATTGGACTATTCATTATCAAATTTTTAGCAAAAATATTTTCCAGTCAGAAAATTTAAATGTAAGCTAGAAACATTGTCTCCCTAATGCGAACTTAATGTGTCATATATATATATATATATATATATATATATATATATATATATATATATATATATTAGAGGAAAAAGAACAAAAAAAATTCATTTTTGGCAACAATTGCGATTATTTTATAAGGCTCTGTTCAAGGTCATCTACTTCTATATTGCCTTTACTTTTTTTAATATTTAAAATGTTTTGCAAGGGTATATTTAGTGATTGTAATTACATCTTAAATTATATATTCAATTCTGCTTTTTAACATTGTGTTAGAATATATATCAGTCACATATTTATAATTCTATATTTTTGTTTAGGGCGTACACATTAGTATGCAATGAGTGAAATCTGAGACACTGAGCATACTGTACAAGAGATAAGCAGAAGGCCCCTGCCTTGAAGACGGAGCATGAAGTACATGGGGGCAAGAGAAGGTATGGCATGAGGAAATCCAACTTAACCAAGAAATAAACATGTCTAAAGCAAGACCTGTAATGATATTGCCCATGGCATTTCCAGGGCAAGGTTGCTTTTGTATTAGGATGCCAATATTTCTGGAAACAATCTAAACAGAACAGAAAGGAACAAGGAAGATAACACTCTAATTTAAAATTTAAATCAGGTCAAGAACAGCTTAAGCAAATTCTAAGCGCCTATTAAAATGCAGCCTCACAATCTTCCTCTTAGACTGCAGGGCCGTCTCTTCCCAACACCCTCAACATGCTCTGCACAAATCTGCCATATCTATTACTCTCCCAAGTGAAATGTTATTATATGTGTAAAGTTTAAACTATTACAGTTTTTTGTTGAATTTTCACTGGGTAAATGAAGAACAAAGTGAATTAGCTGTAGAAAATGGATCTAAAATACTCAGACAGCCATTCACACGTCTGCCTTTCTGTGTCACTCTGAGTTCCATCTCCCTATCATATTCCAGTTGATGTTGAAGTAACGTTGGTTAAAAATCTGGACCAAAAAATGTCAGAATTAGTTCTGGAATGTGATTTGTGCCTGTAAAACTGCATGTGCACCATGTATTTGTCTTTTCAAATCCAGTACATCAGTGTTCATCTTTTGTAAAGGAAATTCCAATATTTTAGGACAGTTCTTCGAGATAGTAGTTTGATGGTGAATTTGGATATGAGGTTTTTTTTTTCCATTTGGGCAGTTTAGGAAATGAGATCCATATTGGAAATCAAATTACACAGCCCAGGAAAGACCAATAAGTTATTTAACTGTATATATATACATATATATATGTATATATATATGACATGTAAATATAGAAACCATTAAGGTTGTGTAATATGTCATGTTAGCATAATTATTTATTATGTGTGAGTGTATGAGTTTGAATGAATACTGTAAAAATATGTTTGAATTATATATTTAAAGAAATATAAATAAAAAGCCATGAATTTGTAAGAGAGAAAAAGGGATGTCTGGGAGCACTTGGAGGGGAAGAGACATAGAAAATGATGTGACAATATTATAAACTCAACAATAAAAATAATTTAAAAGTAATGAGTAAAATTAGGAGAATAATAAAACTTTTTTTTTTACATATGATACTGTGTCTTGCACTATAGACACTAAATCTCAATATCAAATGAAAATTTGAGTTTAAGATTCCTGAACTCTAGGGAGTAATCACTAAGGGTAGAAAAGTGAGTTAGAAATTCTAAAATATTGATGATATATTAAACTAGAAAAAGATGACAATACAAAGGTTGCTAGAGTAGTTGTCATATGTTGATACCCAAGGTCTTATTTTCTTAACTGAAATATAGTCGTAACATTTCCTCTTCCTCTCATCTCACCCATTCTCCTAAATTCTATCAGTCGTTCTCAAGTTCATGGCCTCTTTTTATATGAAATAATTATAATAAATAATATTAGAATAGAGCTGAATGTATTTGATGTTGCTTGTTGGGATATAATTCTAGGAATGATCATTTGGGGTTGATACCCAAGTAGGGTGCTCTGTCTTTGTGAAAACTAATTCTCTATTTCCCATCAGTTAATTACCTGTATCTCTTAATATGGGATTTGTGCACTGTGGGATTTCGTTTGTCGAAATTGCCATTTCAACTGGCACTGTAATGACCTCATTTCAGCAGCCAGATTGTTAAGATTTCACAGGTAAGGCTTTCTGTCACATCTACAAGACACAATCTTTCAGCAGACTTTCTGATCCTTTTGCTCTTAATCTCTGTTTCTTCTTCCAATATGATCCCTGAGTCTTAATTGTAAATCTTATGTTGTAGAATGTACCCACCAGGGTTGAAAACCCGATTTCCAGGATTGTAGCATCCACAAAGTCAAAACAAATTTTCATTAAAAAATATAAAACTGTCATGAAAATTCTAAATTAGGAACAAAGTTATGCTATTTTAATTTGTATAAAGAATACTAGCAGCAATACTGGGAAGCAAGCACTGCGTTCAGTTTTAGTAAGAGATGCTTAGTGGGAATAATTATTTAGTAAAGGGAGGATAGGATTGAGGGATGTAGCAGATCTAACTGAGATGGTTCTCTGTGGTGGTGGGAAAGGAGACAACGTACAAAGTACCAAGCATGAGAGACAGGTCATGGAGAATTAAAGATGATGTGTAGATAATGAATTTTTATATCAGATAATTAGAATATAATCCCATGTTACTAAGAAGAGTCTATGAATCAGAATCATCTTCCTTATTGAGGTTTATTAAATTATTTTTATTTTTAATTTTTAGATTTATTTTATGTATATGAGTACACTGTTGCTCTCTTCAGTTACACTACAAGAGATCATTGGATTCCATTACAGATGGTTGTGAGCCACTATGTGGTTGCTGGGAATTGAATTCAGGACCTCTGGAAGAGCAGTCAATGCTCTTAACCGCTAATTTAAAGTCTCTCAAAAGAAAAATTGGTTATAAAATACTTATATTACATTCTTTCTATGTGATTTTTAAATTGAAATCTTTCAAATACCAATGATTCTGATTTTCTGTCAATAATACAGAAGACATATTCAAGATATTAAAGTACAATTATATATGTATATGATTTAGAACTGGGCCTCCTAATGTTTTCATTCCTTTGTTTGAAGCTTTAGCCTATTACTATATATTTATGAAACAGTTCAAAATCTAGTATTACAAGTGATGATTTTGTTTTTTTCTAAATGAGTTATGACATCAGTTTTCATTTATTTATTTCTCATGTGCAGTTTTTTAGAATTTCCTCAAGCTAAACACAGTATATCTCACTTTAAAGTAAGGAAATATGAATCTCCCAGAAGAGAATTATATGTGACAAGAAAACGAAGTCAGTTCTTTAAAACACCTAAAAATGGGATTAAATAATCCCATTCCAATAGATATACTTTTTACAATTTTGAGGCAACATTAATTTATTAAATTGAGAGAGATTAAAAAGTGTGATAGTGCATTGATGTAAAGCTTAAAAATGATGATATCATGCTAAAAAAGAATGTATTCACTGATTCAAAAATTTAATAGAAAAATTTTCAATATATGCAATAATTATAAGTTCAAACTGTGATCTAGGATATGTGTATTATATCCATTCTGCATATAACAAACAATCCCCTAACAAGAGTCAATATGTGTGTTTGTGTGTGTGTATGTATGTGTGTGTATGTTTGTATACACATATATACATGCATGTGTGTATACATATGCATATATATGTATATTAAGTGACATTTACTTTGTATATCAATATTTATTGATCTCTAATGTGTCTTAGCAGTGAAAAAAGACTGTAAATAGTATGTGATTTCTGGGACAAACATAATTAGATGGTAAAAAACTGTTACATATTTCTTTCTGTGAAGGATCTGGTCTAACTAATGATTAACAACCGTAGGCTTGGTTCAGATAAAAGATTGTGATTTTCCTAACTTCAATCATTTTTGTATAATAACTAGCTTAAATGGGGAAAAGAAATTCATCTTTTTTAATAGAATGTGATCAAAATCTGATGATGTCTGGTAAAGATATCTCTACCTGTTAAGGACAAATATAAATGAAGATCTATGCTCTAAGTTTCGTGTTGCATTCATTTATTTGATAGGTAGGCAGAGGATGAACAGATACTTTATAAGGGCAGCAGGGTAAGAGGGAGTCTTGATATGCAAGAGCTGTCCGGTATACCAAGCTTCCATTATCTCTAGACTTTTTTTTTGTTGTTGTTCTTTTTTTCGGAGCTGGGGACCGAACCCAGGGCCTTGCGCTTCCTAGGTAAGCGCTCTACCACTGAGCTAACATCTCTAGACTTTTTAAATGTGGGTTAATGCATATCCCCTTCTCTTTAGTTTATTTTTCTGTCTTGGTTATTGATGTTCTCACTGAGCCCTCCTGGTAACATCTCAAGTTCCTTCTACCTTATCTTCCCTAGTGCTGGGATTAGAGATTTGCACTGCCATTATGGATCATTTTACAGTTTAGTTGCTTTAGTGGACACATTAACTGTATACATGTATGGTATGAAATGGAATTCTTCCCTATTGTTAAGCCTGGTTAGCATGTGGTACCCTGTTATTGCATCATATGTTTCCATTAAAGAGGAAATTATAGCAAACAAGTTCAAAGTACAATAGTTGCTCCCAGGAGCCTGGAACACTAGACAAGTGGAACAAAGTTAGGAGGTCAGCACAATGTTGCAGGTCAGAAAGAACAAAATGGTACAGGTTTCTGTTGTAGAATAGGGTGGTTACTCATAGCAGTAGGACAGAAGTAGAAAAATAGATTTTTGAATAAATATGAACCGCAAATCAGAGCTTTAGGGTCATACATTTGCTAATACACTGACTTTCTTATAATATAAGGTATGTTATACTTAGGAATCCTATTGCTTTGTTGAAACACCATGACCAAAAGAAATTTGAGAAGGAAACGTTTTGACTTACACTTTCACATAACTATTCATTTTTGAAGGAAGTCAAGACAGAAATTCAAACAGTGACAACTAAATTTCCAAAAGATAACTGCACATTTTGTAATCCTCTGGACAGTGGCTATTGTAGAGGCCACTAGGAATTGTTGTTTACTAACTTGCTCCTAAGAACTGCAAAGTCTGCTTTCGTACAGAATGTAAGATTACTGGCCCAAAAGTGACTCCCTCAAATTATGGATTGGGTTCTTCTCAATCAATTACTAGTTAAAAGATGCTATAAAGATTTTTTTGAGTTTATTTTGTATCTAGTGACTTTGCCGAAGGTGTTTATCTGCTGTAGGACTTCTCTAGTAGAATTTTGGGGGTCACTTATGTACACTATCATTTCATCTGCGGAAAAGGCCTCCCTTTATACAAATGGACAATGGGCTGAGAATGAAAGAAAGAAGGGGAAACAACACCCTTCACAAATATCTTGGGGTAACTCTAACTGAGAAAATACAATACCTGTATAACAAGAAATTCAAGTCATCAAAAAAAGAAATTGAAGAAAGTATCAGAAGATGGAAAGTTCCCCCATGCTTGTGGATCTCTATGATTAACAAACTGAAAATGGTCATCCTATGGAAAGCAATCTGCAGATCCAATGCGACTCCTAGAAAAATTCTGACATAATTTTTACAGACCTTGAAAGAGCATTTCTCAACTTCATATGGAAAAACAAAATATCCAGGAGAGCTAAAATAATCCTGAACTATAAAATAACTTCTGGAGGAATCACCATCACAGATCTCAAGCTGTATTACAGAAAAATGGTGATAAAAACTCTGTGATAGTGGATGCTTCCATCCTTCTTAGAATGGGGAAAATATTCACAGGAGGAAATACTGAGACAAAGTTTGGAGCAGAGACTGCACTACCTGGGGATCCAGCCCATACAGATACAGCCACCAAATAGAGTCACTATTGCTGATGCCAAGAAGTGCTTGCTGACAGGAATCTGTCAGGGACATCTCCTGAGAGGCTCTGCCAGAGACTTACTGATACAGATGAAGATACTTGCAGCTAACCTAATGACTGAGCATGGGAGCCCCAATGGAGAAATTAGAGAATGGACTGAAGGAGATAAAAATGTTTACAATTCCATAAGAGCAACAACAATATCAACCAACCAGATACCCCAGAACTCCCAGAGACTAAACCACCATCCAAAGAGTACACATGGACAGACCTATGGTTCCACATGGTATCCCTTGCACATGTAGCAGAGGGTAGCTTTGTTGGGCATCAATGGGAAAAGAAGCCATTGGTTCTGCCAAGGCTCAATGCCCCAATGTAGGGGAATGTCAGGGCAAGGGTGGAGGAAGGGATGGGAGGGTGGGTGAGGGAACATCCTCATAGAAGCAAGGGGAAGGAGGAATGGGATAAGGGGTTTATGGACAGAAAACTTGGAAAAGGGATAACATTTGAAATGTAAATTTAAGAATTCAATTTACTACAGATTCAATGCAATCCCCATCAAAATACCAATCCAATTCTTCAAAGAGTTAGACAGAACAATTTGCAAATTCATCTGGAATAACAAAAAACCCAGGATAGCTAAAGCTATCCTCAACAATAAAGGACTTCAGGGGGAATCACTATCCCTGAACTCAAGCAGTATTACAGAGCGATAGTGATAAAAACTGCATGGTATTGGTACAGAGACAGACAGATAGACCAATGGAATAGAATTGAAGACCCAGAAATGAACCCACACACTTATGGTCACTTGATTTTTGACAAAGGAGCCAAAACCATCCAATGGAAAAAAGATAGCATTTTCAGCAAATGGTGCTGGTTCAACTGGAGGTCAACATGTAGAAGAATGCAGATCGATCCATGCTTATCACCCTGTACAAAGCTTAAGTCCAAGTGGATCAAGGACCTCCACATCAAACCAGACACACTCAAACTAATTGAAGAAAAACTAGGAAGCATCTGGAACACATGGGCACTGGAAAAAATTTCCTGAACAAAACACCAATAGCTTATGCTCTAAGATCAAGAATCGACAAATGGGATCTCATAAAACTGCAAAGCTTCTGTAAGGCAAAGGACACTGTGGTTAGGACAAAACGGCAACCAACAGATTGGGAAAAGATCTTTACCAATCCTACAACAGATAGAGGGCTTATATCCAAAAATAAAAAGAACTCAAGAGGTTAGACCAGGGAACAAATAACCCTATTAAAAAATGGGGTTCAGAGCTAAACAAAAGAATTCACAGCTGAGGAATGCCGAATGTGGCTGAGAAACACCTAAAAAATGTTCAACATCTTTAGTCATAAGGAAATGCAAATCAAAACAACCTGAGATTTCACCTCACACCAGTGAGAATGGCTAAGATCAAAAACTCAGGTGACAGCAGATGCTAAAGGAGGATGTGGAGAAAGAGGAACACTCCTCCATTGTTGGTGGGATTGCAGACTGGTACAAACCATTCGAAATCAGTCTGGAGGTTCCTCAGAAAATTGGACATTGAACTGCCTGAGGATCCAGTTATGCCTCTCTTGGGCATATACCCAAAAGATGCCCCAACATATAAAAAAAGACACGTGCTCCACTATATTTCATTGCAGCCTTATTTATAATAGCCAGAAGCTGGAAAAACCCAGATGCCCTTCAACAGAGGAATGGATACAGAAAATGTGGTTCATCTACACAATGGAATATTACTCAGCTATCAAAAACAACGAGTTTATGAAATTCGTAGGCAAATGGTTGGAACTGGAAAATATCATCCTGAGTGAGCTAACCCAATCACAGAAAGACATACATGGTATGCACTCATTGATAAGTGGCTATTAGCCCAAATGGTTGAATTACCCTAGATGCGTAGAACAAATGAAACTCAAGACGGATGATCAAAATGTGAATGCTTCACTCCTTCTTTAAAAGGGGAACAAGAATACCATTGGCAGGGAAGGGAGAGGCAAAGATTAAAACAGAGACTGAAGGGACACCCATTCAGAGCCTGCCCCACATGTGGCCCATAAATATACAGCCACCCAATTAGACAAGATGGATGAAGCAAAGAAGTGCAGACCAACAGGAGCCGGATGTAGATCGCTCCTGTGAGACACAGCCAGAATACAGAAAATACAGAGGTGAATGCCAGCAGCAAACCACTGAACTGAGAATAGGACCCCCGTTGAAGGAATCATAGAAAGAACTGGAAGAGCTTGAAGGGGCTCGGGACCCCATATGTACAACAATGCCAAGCAACCAGAGCTTCCAGGGACTAAGCCACTACCTAAAGACTATACATGGACTGACCCTGGACTCTGACCTCATAGGTAGCAATGAATATCCTAGTAAGAGCACCAGTGGAAGGGGAAGCCCTGGGTCCTGTTAAGACTGAACCCCAGTGAACTAGACTTTGGGGAGTGCGGTAATGGGGGAGGGTTGGGAGGGAACACCCATAAGGAAGGGGGGGGAGGGGATGTTGCCCGGAAACCGGGAAAGGGAATAACACTTTGAAATGTATATAAGAAATACTCAAGTTAAAAAAAAAAAAGAATTCAATTTAAAAAGGGAAAAATTGCATGGTATTGAGATAGGAAGAGACAGATGGATCAATGGAAACAAAGACCCTGAAATCAACCCGCACACGTGAATGTTTTATTTTTGACAAAGAAGTTGTGGTGGTTTGACGTTGCTTAGCCCAGGGAGTGGCTCTATGTGGGGATGTGGCCTGGGTGGAATAGGTGTGCCTTTGTTGGAGGTAGTATGTCACTGTGTGTTTGAGCTTTAAAGTCCTCTTCATTGCTGCCTTGAATCCAGTCTTGTTTCTGCTTCAGATGAAGATGTAGAACTCTCAGCTTCTCCTGCACCATGCCTGCCTCCATGCTGCCATGCTTCCACCTTGCTAATAATGGACTGAAACACTGAACCTCTAAGCCAGTCCTAACTAATTGTTGCCCTTATAGGAGATGCCTTGGTCATGGTGTCTGTTCACAACAGTAAACCATAAGTAAAAGAGAAGTCAAAACCAAACAATGGAAAAAAGAAGTCATCTTCAAGAAGTGTTGTTGATCTAACTGAATTCTACAAGTATAAGAATGCAAATAGAGCCATATTCATCACCTTGCATAAAATTCAAGTTCATGTGTATCAAAGGCCTCAATGACATAAAAGCAAAATAGATACACTAAATCTAATACAAGAGGAAGTAGTAAATGGCCTTGAAGGCATTGGCACAACAGACAGTTTGCCAGACAGAACACCAAATGGCTTGGGCTATAATGTCAACAATTGATAAATGAGACTTTATGAAATGGAAAAGCTTCTGTAAAGGCAACAGATACTGTCAATAGGACAAAAAGACAGCTTACAGATTGAGAAATAGATCTTCAATAAACCTACATCTGACAGAGGACTACTATAAAAAATATATGAAAAACTCACAAATGTAGACACTAACAAACCAAATAATCCAATTAATAAATGGGGTACAGAGCTAAACAGAGAATTCTCAATACAGTAATCTCTATTTTTCAAGAAGTACTTAAATGTTCAATATCCTTAGCCAGTAGGGAAGTACATATCAAAATGTCCCTGAAATTCCACCTTATGCTCATCAGAATGACTAAGATCAAACCTCAAGGGACAACACATGCTGGCAAGAATTTCCCGAAAGGGGAGCACTTGCCATTGCGGGTAAGGGTGCAAATTAGCACAGCCAGTCCTGAAATTAACCTGGTGGTCTCTCAAACAATTGGAAATAGTTCTGCCTGAAGACGCAACTATTCCTCTTCTGGGCATTTATCCAAATAATGCTCTGCTTTACCACAAAGTTGATATTAGCCATAAAGTACAGAATACCTGTGCTATACTCCATGGACTCAAAGAAGCTAAACAAGAAGGAAGGTACAAGTGAGGATGCTTGGTTCTCACTTAGAAGCAGAAATGAAATAGTCATAGGAGGCAGATGGAGTTAGGGCACTTGTTGGAAGAGGGGATACAGAGGGGAATGGGAGGATCAGGGCCAGGTGTGGAAAGAGACAAGAAAGAGGGCAAGGAATGAATGAAAATTTGCAGCTTGCCTGGGGTGGGAACATCTATAAGATATACCAGAGACATCGGATGGGGAAGGCTCCCAAGATCCATGGGTGACCTTAGATGAGCTGCATATAAGTGGGGACATGAAACCTGAAGAAGCCATCTTCCCTAGCCGGGTAGTACCCTGAGTAGAGGGATGTGAACAACGCACCCATAAAACCTTCAATCAAAAATCTGTACTTTCTACAAGAAATACAGGGACAAAGATCGAGCAGAGACTGAGGAATAGCCAACCAATAGTTGGCCCAACTTGAGATCCACCCTATGGGCAAGCATCAATCATTGACTCGATTAATGATGCTTGCTTTCAGACAGGAATCTAGCATAACTGTACCCTGGAAAGCTCCCCACAGATGACTGAAAGATATGCAGAGAACCAGAGACATACAGTAGATGGAACCTAGTAGGGTTCCCAGCCTCATTACGAAGAGCGTGGTGAAGGACTGAGGACTCCAAAAAGTATAGGAACTCCAAAGGAAGACCAACGGAGTCCAAAAACCTTGCCCTTGAGGGTGTTCAGTGACTGAGCTACCAACCAGCATTCATAGGCTGGACCTTCC
This sequence comes from Rattus rattus, assembly GCF_011064425.1. Lineage (NCBI taxonomy): Eukaryota > Metazoa > Chordata > Mammalia > Rodentia > Muridae > Rattus > Rattus rattus. The sequence goes on along the minus strand of NC_046164.1, from coordinate 49,998,202 downwards.
CTGAACCCCATACAAACAGCAGATGTGCGGGTCTTCATATGAGTCCCTGCAACTGAAGCCAGTGCTATCCCTAAGCCTTTCTGTGGAATCCCTTCTCACAGCTGAGCTTCCTTGTCAGACTGCAGTTGGAGCGGATGTGCCCAGCCCTGAGGAGGCTTGATGCTCCAGGGTCTCCAGGGTCAGGGATAACCAGGAAAGTCTCTACACTCTCAGAGGAGAACAGGAGGGCATAGCAGGGGGCACTACGCGGGGTGAGATACCCAGAGAGGGACAAGCAATCAGGATGAATAAATAAGTTAATGGAAAAAAGTCAGGCTTGCCTACAGCTATTTAATGGAGGTCTTTTCTAAATTGAGGCTCCCCCCTCTCCAAGTATTATAGCTTATATCAACTTGACATAAAACTAGGCATCACAATATGTAGGTATTAAACTTTAAATTTTGTCTCCTACATTTTAGTGTGGAATATGCCAATTAAAATAAGTAAAGTTACAATGATAGGTAACTTTTAATTTACATTGTAGTTATTAGGAAAGATAAAGGAGATTCTATATCTTAGAGAAAATGAATATCATTGTCAAAAAGACAAATGCATGCTATTATGAATTTGTTATATTTTGTTATATATTGAAACAGTATTTACATTATACATTATTTGTATTACAAATGATCTTTACTGTGACTACTAAATTTCAAAGTGATAACTGCACCTTGTGTTTCCTGATGGGCATTCATATCATTACTGCAATGTGTACTATCTTCTTTTCTCCACAAAATGTCATCCAGCTGGACTGAATCAAAGACTACAGATTATGCTAATGTGTTACATAGTCAGTCAGGAAAGGCAAATGATTTCTGAAAAAAAAAATCCCTGGTATGTAAAATGCATTGAACTTTGTAGGAAAAATTATTCAATTTTGTTAAACATGCAACTTGAAAGGAAAAATAGAGAAGAGAGAAAAAACAATTTATAGTCTAAAAGAGATTTTACAGAGACACAAATATAACATGGAATTTTATAACATGGATTTGTATTGATTATAAAACCATGACACTTTATAGAAGACTATGTATCAGACAATTATGAAAATTAAATACAGAGCTAATAGAAAGATAAAATATTTTTGTGATATCGAAAATTTAATAATGGTAATATGATTTTGAGTCCCTGGGTTCTAGACCTATCTTCTTTAATATTTAAAACAAAAATAATAAGTATATCTGGGATTTGCTTTAAGCTAATGTCTTAGGGAAGCATGGAGGAAACATGGCTTTCAGACATTGATTAATGAGATATTATTTATGATATTCTACTTCTGTAAGCTTTATTTTTTTTAAAATGAATGTCCTTGAGACATATGTAAATAGCAAAGTGAAAAGTGGGAAGAAACAAAATATTAATGAGAAAGCACTTAATAAACAAGGAGAAAAACCAAGTTCTTATTTTCACAAAGTAAATTAACTTTCATTATTTACAAGTTGAAAATAAATAATGAATTGATGGTGATTCTTTTGCAATTTAAAGTAGTAAAGTCCAATGTGACACTTGATTCTTTAGTAACTTTTACACAAATCCTGCATTTAACAAATATTGCCAGCCTATTCAGAGAGGTCTAATAACAGTATCCTGTTCATGTATTCTTGCTTCACTGTCAGTTTATTGTGCCAGAAGGAATTGATAACCTGCTATACTTAGGCAGGATTCCTACAAATAGACTGTTTTAAACATAGTTCCAGCATGTGTCTTCTGCAATAGCTTGTAGGTCTTGAATTTGTGACTCATGTGGAATATTTGCCTACCATGAACAAAGTCCTCAACATCATTTTTATTATCACAAATTTTATAGCTTCCCCTCACCTCACAAAGAAACCTAGAATCATTTCCAAGAAGGATTTCTAGTGAGTGACCACCAGTTAAGCTCTGGTCAATGGCACAGCAGTTGATGGCCTACACAAAACAAACTCAAAGGCATTTTTAGAAGTTCTTTGTTTTGTTTGTTTTTTTTTTCCTCAGGAGGAAAGTTTTAATGAGAGAGGAAGAGTAGAAGAGGAGAGGAGTAAAGGCCTACCATGAGCACGTGGAGGGAAGTGGGGAGGGGAATGGGGAGAGAAGGGACAAAGGGCAAGAGGGCAAGAGGGCAAGAGGGCAAGAGGGAGGGCAAGAGCAAGAGGCAAGAGCAGAAGTTCTTTGTCTTATGATGCTGCCTGAGATTTCTTTTTTCTTTCTTTCTTTCTTTCTTTCTTTCTTTCTTTCTTTCCTTCTTCCTTCCTTCCTTCCTTTCTTTCTTTCTTTCTTTCTTTCTTTCTTTCTTTCTTTCTTTCTTTCTTTCTTTCTTTCTTTCTTTCGTTCTTTCTTTCTTGTTCCTAGCTGGCAGGTGAATTGTCTAATGGCTTATTCTTTCCAGATGAGCCAAGGAAACCTATTGTTTTCTTATCTTCTCCATCAGTGCCTTATTTTAGTTGGACCTGATAAGATTTTTTCTTTTTTATTGGCTATTTTATGGATTTACATTTTAAATGTTATTCCCTTCCCCCCCTCCCATCCCTCCTCCCCGTGCTTCTATTAGGGATGTTCCCACTCCTACCCACCCAGTCCTACCTCAACATCCTTGCATTCCCCTACACTGGGGAAATGAGCCTTCACAGGACTAAGGACTTCTACTGATGCCAGACAATGCCACATATGCGACAGGAGCCATGGGTCCCTCCATGTGTAGTCATTGGTTGGTGGTTTGGTCTCTGGGAGCTCTAGGGGGTCTGGTTGGTTAATATTGTTGTTCTTCCTTTGGGGTTGCAAAGAACTTCAGCTCCTTCAGTCCTTTCTGTAACTCCCCCACTGGGGTCCCTGTGCTCAGACTGATGGTTAACTGCGAGCATCCTCATCTGTATCAGTAAGGCTCTGACAGATTCTCTCAGAAGACATCCATTGCTCCAGTCAATAGTGACTGGGTTTGGTGGCTGCATATGGGTTAGATCCTTAGGTGGGGCAGTCTCTGGATGACAATTAGTTCTGTCCCTGCTCTACTCTTTGTCCCTGTATTTCCACCTGTGAGGGTTTTGTTCCCCCTTCTAAGAAGGAATGAAGCATCCATATTTTGGTCTTCCTTCTTCTTGAGCTTCATATGTTCTGTGAAAAAGAATTCAGAGATCTGCCTGCCTCTATTAGGCACAGAAGATAAATTACTTGGGTGGGACCCTGTCCTGAAATTACCATTTCTACCAAACCTAGGCCTAAACTCCCTCTGCTGGAAGCTGACCTTGAACTCAAGAATCTGTTAGCCTTTGTATCTTTTTGACAAGTTGGCTCATAATGTAGCTGCCTTTGTTCCTTTAGAAGACAGCACTCCTAATTCATATTGCATTCTTCTTTTTTGCACAATTGAGAAATTATATATTTTTGACATCATCTATTTAGGGCTCTTTTCCATACCCTTAAGGTCTGTCCTGGTGGTCCCAGCTTTTAACATTTTGGAGAGACATAGCCATGCCCTCAACTCCTGGACTCCTGCTGTTTCTAATTCTCATGGAATCATTAACATTAACAAGGAGGACATTCCTCAGAGAAATGTAAAAACATGTACATTATGACATGAACAAGCTTTATGCACATAGTAGCCATCAACACTTGTGGACATTCACACAGGGCCCCAGTCCCAGGAGCAGGAACCATGTCACTAAAAAGTGAAAAGGGGAAAACCCCACCAGGGACACACTGGGCTCTGCCCAATCTATTTTCAATAAAACCAAACATTGCTAACGTGTAAAGAAAAATCTAATTTGCTTTCATACAGTTGATATATTCTGCTTTTATTTTTATAATAATATAATTAAACCAATTTACACATTAAAAAAAGCAGAAGTCAAACTCTTGGTATATTTGAAACTGGATATTATATACTCTATAATACCATCCAAACTGCCAAAATTAGTTAGGATCAATAAAAAAGAAAGGATTTGAAATTTGCATGATTGTCATGCTACCAAAGTAGTCACTGATAAGTTTTATCTATCCTCATTTTTGTCTGCATACATATCCACATATATTTATATATTGTTAGCATTTTATCTAAGATACATCTATCTAAGATACATCTACAGTTGCCTGGCAACAGCCAGATGTGCCTGACTCAACTCTTCTTGCTCCCTTGCCTTCCTGTTCTCACTCTGTCCTCTTTTCCTTTTCCCCTCTTTCCTCATTTCCTTCCTCTTTCTTTCTTCATGTGTTCATGGCTGGACTCTACTCCTCTACTCCTCTACTCCTATACTTTTTCCTCTCTGCCTTTCTTTGTCTCTACTACGCTCTCAACTTTCTTCCCCATGCCCTGAATATACTTTATTCTATACTATGCAATCCTTTAGCTGGCCACTCAGAGGGAAGCGATGCCATAGCATGGGTTGGGCCTGCGGAGGTATCTCCTTCTCCCATACCTTACTAACATCCACCAAACATATTCCTTCTCTCCTTATCTTTTTATAAATCACAACATTTATAAATTATATACCTATATTTATAAATTATACATGCATATATTTATTAATATATATGTGAATATATACATATACACATTTGTACATATATATGCACACATATATGAACATGCAACTGATATATAGAGAGAATAGACAAAAGAGTGAAAGTTTTTTAAAATAGTAGCTAAAATAAAGCACTTTTTATAATTAAATATTTGCTTAGGAGATCTTCGATGGCAAATAAAATTATTGATATAAGTAACAGCAAAGGTAAAGAGGCTTCCCAATACCTGAAATGTGAGATTCTCTATTTGTTTCTAATGAGAAAGAAAATTGTGCATAAGTACAACTCACAGATAATTGATGTCTGATAAGTGACAGACTGCTTCAAAAAATCTAATACTTCAATAACAGATACTTAAACATAGGAGGAAAACTGGTCATTTTCCCCAAGTCCCAACAAATCCCATCTCCTTTCTACACTTGGAAAACAAACAAAATAAAAATAGGAAATGTAACCAAATATAGGAGACAATATACAATTCTAGAAATGAGCCAAAGGAAAGCAAATCTATATATTACCAAGAAAAGAAATTCAAATGTGGCTTCTTCTGATGCTCAATGAGCCCAAACAAAACAGAGAAAGCAACGAGAAAATCATGCTTGTATCTAAGAACATCAACATGGAGAGAGAAATTACAGGAAGGAAAAGAAATTCCAGAGATTTACACTGACCACTTATAGTTTGCAAAAAAACACCTATACTTTATCTGTGTAATTCAAAAGTGGCCTTGGGTACATTAGGCAGAGCGAAAGGCAGAGAAGAGACAGGGGAGAGAAGGGGAAAATGGGGTTAAAAATCCATCATGGAAGGCAGGGAAAAGGAGGTCTACAGGAGAGGGAAAGAAGTGAGTATTGATGTATAATCATGCAGGGTAGGACTCCCCCAGGAGAATGAACAAATGGATATACAAATTTGAGCTAAAAGAAATTCAGCTAGGCCAAATCAAGAATTAAAGTGTTGCCACATAGCTCATTTAGAAATGACTGGATGTGTTAGTGTGTTCATGAAAATGTGGTCAGTCAATTATTACCAAGTTACACGTTGATAACATTGAACATTAGACAGTTCTAGATCAAGCAACAAAGACATTATTTTAGAAGTAAGGAAAGGTAAATAATTTCAGTAGGACCAGATTTATGCAAGATTTGTTCAGTACCAGAACGAAGGAAGCTTTGAAAGTTCCAAATCACAGACAAGGATCCTGGAACCCAATCAATGTTTTAAGCTGGAAGCTAATTCAGTGTCTGCAGTAAGCTTTAATTGCTTTCTTGCTGGCTTCAAGATGCAAACCCCTTAACTAACGCATGTGAGCTGGGTGAAATAATCATGATACATTGCTTCAGGCATTTCTGAAGTATTCATGGACTCATTTATATTATTTAAAATATAAAATAATGAGCATGTGAAAACTGGCAATAACGAGAAAGCTACGGAGAAAAAGTCCTGATTTTCCAGGTGTTTCTTGTATAAACAATAAGTCACTTCACATAGTAATTAAATAGTTCTAAAAGTATCCCCATTTCATGATATGTGGTGATTCCTAAGAATTTTGCTAGTTCACATGTATCTTCCAAAATATACTGATTGTTTTAATTTGGGGGTGTAGTGTTGCGATAATCCTGTGCACCTTTTAAAGTTTGCCTTTGTATTATTCAAGTAATTATTATCTGTAACTTTAGAGAGCTGAGTATTTGGTATTGTTACTCCATTTGTTCGGCAACTGGAGCATTTTGTACAAATTCTTCTCCAGTACCTTCTGATTGGTCTAATAAAGAGCTGAGAGTCTATAGCAGGGCAAGATGAAAAAGGCAGGACATCGGGCAGGTAGGAACTATGGGAAGCATTGAGAGGCACAGCATTTGTCAGCTGGACACAAAGGTGGAACATGTGTTGGCACTAATTGTGTATGAGAGAGATAACTGGCCACATGGTATGGCATGGCATGGAATAGCATAGTTGTGTCAATTCAAGTGAGACAAGCGAGCTGAGGGGTAGCCAGCTAAAGCCTAATCTTAATAAATCATATAAGTCTCGGTGTCATTATTCTGCAGCTGGCAGGTTCAGACTGTCAGGCAATAGGGTGGGGAATTCATTGTTTTTCAGGAAATTGTTTAATTACATATTTACAAAGTAAAGTTACTAATTTGATCCACTTCATTTGTCTTTCTCTCTTTTTGTAACCAACTTTTATCAACATTTTTTAATTTCATTTAGGACTCTCTTTGTCTTTCCGTCTCTATCTCTGTCTTCCCCACCCCTTCTCTTGCTCTCGCTGCAGTGTCTGATGAGTCTGGAAGAATTGTTATTGCTGCTAAAATCAGGGACAGGAAACGGGATGAATAATATCCTATTTTAAGCCTTTAAGAGTCAGAGAGTATCTCTAACATCAAAGGAACATTACTCCCTTTTCAGAAGCCTGAATTGTGGTACCTCTACAAGCACTCTAATTTCCTGATTTAGAATGATAATATGTTGACCTAGACATGTATTTTCTTTTAAAGAGAGGAAGTCATTTTTTAATTTAGTTTTAGGCACTGATCCTGTCATACTCAAGAAACAACTCCCAGAAGATTACAAGGATGCATGCGAAGCAAGTGTGTCATTGATGAAAATGCCTTTTATCCTTCCAAGATGTTATCCAAAGTAATTGGTAAGCAAACGGAATAATGCTGGTTCAAGCAATGACTTTCTTCTGTGCCATTTGCAGTGCTCTTGTCCAAGGCGAACTAGAGCAGCACAACGAGAGTGAGTCAGAATTATCTACTTTGGAAAGAACCTGTCTTCAGGCTAATCAAAAACTTCTAAAATCAGCCGTACTCATTTTCAGGCGATTTTCCTGTGCACCTGCTCAGACTGTGTTCCAACTGGCCTGTGGTTTAACAGCTCCCTAAGCACTCTTGATTAAGAACACAGCTTCATCAAACAGGGTGGCGATGCTCTCACACCTGTATTTGAGCTCCATTTTCTTCCTTCAAAGAATGATCTCCAATTAAATTCCACACCTTAAAAATACCCTCTCTTCTATTTTCCTCTTTCCATGTCTGCTTTGTGGTGGTTGTATTAAGAAATGCTACAAGATACCACCATCCCACAAAATAAGATAATATTCACTGATGACACCAGACTGCCTAAATCTATTTGTCTAAAACAAACAGACAATGGCCTTTACAAAGGGTGGTTTAGTAAGCATCAATCCTATGACTAGGACCATCTCTCACGCAGATTTTTATTCTGTTACATGATGGCGAAGAAATCTAAATATACTTTATTCTTCTACATGTCAATACAGTTGTCTGTAAAATGGGTATGTGCCCATATTGTACCCAGGTCTTTAAATCTAAGTGAGATTATCAGACAATTCAACCTCATTCTCTCAGTAAACTGAGTTACAGGACGTACTTTAGATTTCTAATTGAGGGAGACAATCGTATAGGTTTATTCATCGGTCATTCTTACTCTTTCTTCTCCTGTGCCTCGCTTTCTCTCTCCTCTCTCAATTAACACATGCAAGTAGTCATTCTGTACATTTTCTTATGGATGGTTATATTATTAATATGACATCACATCTAATATTTATATAAAATACTATAATCCTTAGGATGAGGATTTTGATTCTCATACTCATGAATTTAAGTGACAAAGCATATAATTCTGTTTATAAATCCAATTAAACCATGACAATTATAAATGAAGTAAATCAAAAGAAACTTTAGTATAAAATGTAAATCACTCCGGCTTTAGCATTTACTTACAAAGCTTAATAATATTGCATAGGCAATTACCTAGTCTCCACCTACCAATGGCTGCTGAAACATCATCAGGTATAAATTGGTGCCTTCTTATTTTCAGTTATTCAACATATAGTTATATATATTTGAAGAAAAATTCTATTAAAACATTATAGAGATGGCTGTATATATTCATATAAATGCATATATGTGTATATGTCTGTGTGTGTGTTTGTAAAATGTAAATTTTGCAAGTGATATGTTCATTAGTTTTATTGGTAGTAAAAAAATAATATTTCTCAACAAGTCTCCATTCACTTAATTATGGCTGGTCCCACATCATCATATCCCAAAATCTACAAGTATTTTTGCATTCACAGCATCTACGAGGGTTACCTACTATATCCTGCTTGACCAGGGTGAGTCACAGACATAGAGAGTGCGAAAGAACCACAATATTAGTCACTCAATCTTTATTTTCAGATTAATTCAACAACATTCTTTGATCTTTTTGAAATTACACAGGAAGACCTAAGCTCACAATACACAAATAAAAATAGTATAAAGCTACAGCACAAAAGTAATGATACTTTTCTAAAATTTATGTGTTTAGTGTGTTGTGAGGATGGAAAATACATACATATACATACATATATATATATATATTTAACAATATAATGGTAATTATTTCTGTGATACATAGAATGAGGGCATTTGGTTATATATACCCTATATATCCTATATATATCATATATATATATTTATATATATATGTATGTCCTGTATATCTCCTATGCTTTAAGATCTAAAAAGTATTGATGCAATGCTGTTTCTTTTTTCTGTCTTTTTTGTACTTAATATTTTTTATTTTATTTTATTTTATTTTATTTTTATTTATTTTACACTCCATAGTTTATTCCCCTCCCAGTACACCCTGCTCCTGTTCCACATCCCATACCTCCTTTCTGCACCGCCAGCCGCACCCCCCCCTGAAACCCTGCATCTACACGAGGATGTCATCTGCCCATTCATACCACCAGACCTCTAAAATTTCTGGGGCCTCCATTCTCTTGAGCGTTAGGTGCATCTTCTGTGACTGAACACAGACCCAGGATTCTTCTGCTGTTGGAGGTCTCATTTCAGCTGGTATATGCTGTCGGGTTGGTAATGCAGTCTCTGACAGATCTCGGGTATCCAGATTTATTGAAACTTATGGTCATCCTCAGGATTGTCCACCTCCTCAGATTCCTCCAGCTTTTTCCTAATTCAACCAAGGGCCTCAGCAGCTTCTGTTCATTGATTGGGTGCAAATATCTGCACCTGACTCTTTCAGGTGCTTGTTGGGTCTTTCAGAGGGCAGTCATGGGAAGTCCCTTTTTGTGAGTGTCCCATATCCTCAGTAATGGTTTCAGGTCTTGTGGCCTCCCCTTGAGTTGGATCCACTTTGGGCCTATCACTGAACCTTCTTTTCCTCAGACTCTTCTTCATTTCCATCCATGCATTTCTTTCAGACAGGAAGAATTATGGGTCAGAGTTTTGACTGTGGGCTAGTCCTCACTTGATGCCCTGTCTTTCTCCTAAAGGTAGTCTCAACATGTTCCCACTCCACACTGTAGGCCATTTCATATAGGGTTCCCCTCTTTGAGTCCCGAGAGACTTCTTAGGTCTCTAGTACATTCTGGATCATCTTCTCAACCTCCTTTCTCCAGAGGTTGCCTGTTTTCATTCTTTCTGCTCGCCCTCGGTGCTTCAGTCATTTTTCCCCACCCAAAAACAAATCATGTTCCCTTCTCCCCAACCCCATCCCTTTTCTTTCCCCTGTCCCTCCCTCCCTCTCCCCTTGAAGTTGCTTTCTTCTCCCTCCCAACTGGAACTGATGTGTCCTCACTTGGGCCCTTCACCCTGTTGAATTTTTTGAGTTCCGTAGACTGTATTCTGGGTATTCTGTGCCTCTTTTTTTTTTTTTTTTTTGGCTAATTTCCATTTAGTCATTTAGTGAGAATATACCACACATGTCCTCTTAGGTCTGAGTTACTTCACTCAGGATGATATTTTTTAGTTCCATTCATTTGCCTGCAAAACTCAGGATGTCCTCATTCTAAATAGCTGAGTAGTATTCCATTGTATAAATGAACAACATTTTCAGTATTTATCCTTCTTTACTGGGACGTCTGGGTTGTTTCCAGCTTCTAGGTATCACTAATAAGGCCGCTATGAACATAGTGGACACGTGCCCCTGTGGCATGGCAGGATGTCTTTTGGGTATATTCTCAAGAGTGATATTTCTGTGTACTTAGGTAGGTCTATTTCCAACATTGTGAGGAACCTCCAAATTGATTTTTACAGTGGTTGTACCAGTTTGCAATCCTACCAGCAATGGAGGAGTGTTCGTTCCTCTTTCTCCACATCCTCACCAACAAGTGTTGTCACCGAGGTTTTGATTTAGCCATTCTGACTGGTGTAAGGTGGAATCTCAGGGTCATTTTGATTTGCATTTCTCTGACCACTACAGACTTTGAACATTTCTTTAGGTACTTCTCAGGCATTTGATATTCCTTGGTTGTAAATTTTCAGTTTAGTTCTATACCCCATTTTTTGATTGGACTGTTTGGTGTTTTTGGTGGTTAGCTTCTTGAGTTCATTATACATTTTAGATATTAGCCCTGTATCTAATGTGGAGTTAGTGAAGATATTTTCCCAATCTGTAGGATGCTGATTTGACTTTTTGACTATGTCCTTTACCTTACAGAAGTTTTCCAGTTTCATGAGGACCATTTATCAATTCTTGATCTTAAAGCATGAACCATCAGAGTTCTTTTTAGGAAAATTTCCCAGTGCTAATGTGTTTGAACTGCTTTCCTACTTTTTCTTCTATTAGATTGAGTGTAACTGGTTTTATGTTGAGATCCTTGATCCACTTGGCACATCCAGCTTTATGCATGGTGACAAATATGGTTCTATTTTATTTTTTATACATATAGCCAGTTAGACAATTACTATTTATTGAATATGCATTTTTTCATTGTATATTTTTGCTTCTTTGTCACAGATCAAGCACTAGTAAGTGTGTGATTTTATTTGTGAATCTTCAATTCTACTCTGGTGATCAATGTTTCTGTATCAATAGCATGCAGTTTTTATCACTATTGTTATGTAATACAGCTTGAGGTCAGGGATGGTGATTCCCTAGCCATTATTTATATTGTTAAGAACTGTTTCACTCTTCTGTTTTTTTTTTCTCTTCCCTGATGAATTTGAGAATTGCTCTTTTCATGTCTTGAAGAATTGAGTTGGGATTTTAAAGAGAATTTTATTAAATCTGTAAATTGCCTTTGGTAGGATGGCCATTTTTACCATCTTAAATCTGCCAATCCATGAGCATGGAAGATCTCTTCATTTTCTGAGATCTTCTTCAACTTCTTTCTTGAGAGACTTGAAGTTCTTATCATACAGATCTTTCACCTGTTTGTTTAGAGTTACCACTAAGGTATTTTATATTTTCTGTGACCATTGTGAAGGGAGTTGTTTCCCTAATTTCTTTCTCAGCCTGTTTTTCCTTTGTAACACGGAAGGCTACTGATTTATTTGAGATAATTTTATATCCTTTCACTTTGCTGAAGTTTTTTTATCAGCTGGAGAAATTCTTTGGTAGAATTTTTGGTGTCACTTATGTATACTATCATACCATCTGCAAATAGTGATGCCTTTAATTTTTCATTGCCAATTTGCATCCCCTTGATCTCTTTTTGTTGTCTTTTTTCTAGCTGGCACTTTGAGTACTATATTGACTAGATATGGGGGTGTGGGCATCTATGTCTTGTCCCAGATTTTAGTGTGATTACTTCAAATATATCCATTTAACTTAAAATTTGCTGTTGGTTTGCTATTATTAGGTTTAGGTATGGGCCTTGAATTCCTAATCTCTCCAACACTTTTAACATGAAAGGCTGTTGTATTTTGTCAAATAATTTTTCTGCATCTAAGGAAATAATCGTGTGAGTTTTTTTTTAGAGTTTTTTTAGAGTTATATGGTACATCAATATTCATATGTGAGATTGGTCCGAAGTTCTCTTTTTTGGTAGAGTCCTTGTGTGTTTTAGATATCAGAGTAATTGTGGCTTTTTAGAATGAATTAGGTAGTGTTCCTTCTCTTTCTATTTTATGGAATAGTTTGTGGAATATTGGTATCAGGTCTTCTTTGAAGCTCTGATAGAATTCTGAATTCAACCCATCTGGCCCCAGAGAGATCTTACACTAGAAAATTAATAGCCCACCTGAGAGTTCTAGAACAAAAAGAAGCAAACTCACCCAAGAGGAGTAGAAGACAGGGAATAGTCAAACTCAGGACTGAAATCAACCAACTGGAATCGAAAAGAACAATAAAAAGAATCAGGAAAACAAAAAGATGGTTCTTTGAAAGAGTCAATGAGATAGAAAAACTAGTAGTCTAACTAAGTAAAGGGCCCAGAGACAGTATCAGTATCCAAATTAACAAAATAAGTAATGAAAAGGGAGACATAACAACAGAAAGGGATAAAATTTAAAGTAATCATCAGTTTCTACTACAAAAGACTCTACTCAACAAAACTGGAAAAATCTAGGTGAAATGGATGGTTTTTTCATCAGATACCATATACTAAAATTATGTCAAGTGCAGGTAAACTCTTTAAACAGGCCCATATGCCATAAAAAATAGAGGAAGTCATTAAAAACCTCCCAACCAAAACAAAAAACAAAAACAAAAACAAAACAAACAAACAAACAAACAAAAAACCAGGATGATGCTGTTTCTTATATGTTAGTAAATTAGGACAAATGAAGATCCAATGCCTACATTAACATATAATGCTAGATATTGTTTTTAAAGGTTTCTTTACTTAAAAATTTTACAATGCATGCTGGTTTAGCCTTTTTATTTTTGAATATATCTCTGTGCCATAGATATGTAGGCTTTTTAATGTGAGTTTGGATTTAGCTATTCCAATCATTGTTCATGGCAAACTTGTTCATTTCCCATTTTATTCAATGTGAAATTTTTTGACATCATGATACCAATTGTGACTGAATTACCATTTTCTATGCATTTTATTACTTTTATGCAAAATAAGTTGCACTTCATTTTTCCTTTTCAGAATGTTTCTTGCTAATATGTTTTCATAAAATTACTATTTTTGAATTGTTCTTTAAAGATCTTACCTGTACCCCATTTTTTTTCCACATGGAGAGGTTTAATGAGAGAAGAAGAGTAGAAGAGGGGAGGAACAAAGGCTGGCCATGAGCATGTGGAGGGGTGGGGTGAGAAGTGACGGGGAAGAGGGCACCAGAGCAGAGAAGATTAAAGGCAAGAGCTGTACACCATTTTTAATAGGATTATTAGGGTCTGCGGAGTCTAACTTCTCAGGTTCTTTCTATATTTTGCCTTACAGAAGCTTTGCAATTTTATGAGGTCCCATTTATTGATTCGTGATCTTTGAGCATAAGCCATTGATGTTCTATTCAGGAAGTTTTCTACTATGCCTATGTGTTCTAGGCTCTTCCCCACTTTCCCTTTTATTTATTTCAGTGTATCTGGCTTTACTTGGAGGTCTGTGATCCACTTGGAATTGAGTTTATTGCACGGAGATAACAATGAGTCAATTTGCATTCTTCTACAATGCTGAACTCCAGTTGAACCAGCACCATTTGTTTAAAATGCTATCTTTTCCATGGAATAGTTTTAGCTCCTTTACCATAGATCAAGTGACCATAGGTGTGTGGGTTAATTTCTGGGTCTTCTGTATGGCAAAGGACACTGTCAGTAGGAAAAAATGGCATCCAACAGATTGGGAAAAGGTCTTTACCAATTCTATGTCTAATGTATACAAAGAACTTAAGAAGTTAAACTCCAGAGAACCAAATCTACCTGCGAGTCTCTGTACCAATATCATGCAGTTTTTATCAACATTGGTCTGTAATACAGCTTGTGGTTAGAAATGGTAATTCCCCCAGAAGTTCTTTTAATGTTGAGAATAGTTTTTGCTATCCTGGGTATTTTGTTATTGTAAATGAATTTGCAAATTGCTCTTTCTAACTCTATGAGAATTGAATTAGTATTTTGATGGGAATTGCATTGAATCTGTTGATTGCTTTTGTCAAGAAGGCCATTTTTTCATATTAACCGGGCCAATCCAAAACCATGGGAGATCTTTCCATTTTCTGAGATCTTCTTTGATTTCTTTCTTCAGAGACTTGAATTTCTTGTCATACAGATATTTCACTTTCTTGGGAAGAGTCACACCAAGGTATTTTATATTGTTTGTGACTATTGTGAATGGTGTTATTTCCCTAATTTCTTCATCTGCCTGTTTATTCTTTGAGTAGAGGAAGGCTACTGATTTTTTGGGTTAATGTTATATCCAGCCACTTTCCTGAAGTTGTCTATTAGGTTTAGAAGTTCTCTGGTAGAATTTTGGGGGTCACATAAGTATACTATTATATCATCTGCAAATAGTTATATTTTGACTTCTTCCCTTCCATTTGGTATCCCTTTCAAATCTTTTCGTTGTCTAATTGCTCTGGCAAGACTTCAAGTGGTATATTGAATAGGTAGGGAGAGAGTGGACAGTTTTGACTTGTTTCTGATTTTAGTGGGATTGAGAACTAAGGAATATCAAATGGCTGAGAAGCACATAAAGAAACATTCAACATACTTAGTCATCAAATCAAAACAACCATAAGATTCCACCTCACACCAGCCAGAATGGCTAAGACACAAATCTCATGTGAGAGCAGATGCTGGCAAAGATGTGTAGATATAGGAACACTCATCCATTGTTGGTGGGATTGCCAACTGATACAACCACTCTGGAAAAAGTGTACTGTCTTCAGAATATGGGACACAGTACTACCTGAGGACACAGTTACCATTACTGGGCATATACCCAAAAAATGCTCCAACATAAAACAAAGACATATCATCCACTGTGTTCACAGCAGCCTTGTTTATAATACTCAGAAGCTGCAAAGAACCCAGTTGTCCTTCAACAAAGGAGTGAAGGAGTGGATACAGAAAATATGGTAAATTTACACCATGGTGTACTACTAACCAACTATAAACAATGACTTCAAAAAAATGTTAGGCAAATAGATGGAACTAGACAATATCATCCTGACTGAGGCAACCCAGTCTCAAAACAATACAGATAGTATACACTCACTGACATGTGGATATTAACCCAAAACTTCAGAATACCCAAGAAACCATATAAACCTCATAGACCATATGAAACTCAAGAAGGAAGAACATAATGTGTATTCTTCAGTTTTATTAAAAGTGGGAACAAAGTACTCACAAGAGGAAATAAAGGGACATGGAGTGGAGCAGGTCCCGAAGGAAAGGTCATCCAGAGACTGCACCACTTGTGCATTGATTCCATATGCAGGCACCAAACTCAGTCACTGTTGTTGGTGCCAAGAAGTGCTTTCTGACAGGAGCCTGGTAGGGACATCTTCTGAGATGCTCTGCCAGAGGCTTACTGATACAGATGAAGATACTTGCAGCTAACCTTACAACTGAGCATGGGGACTCCATGAGGAAATTAGAGAAAAGACTGAAGGAACTGAAGGGGTTTGCAACCCCATAGGAAGAACAACAAGATCAACCAGTGAGACATCCCAGAGCTTCCGTGGAATAAACCACCAACCAAAGAGTACACATGGTGGAAGCTATGGCTTGGTCCTGTGAAGGCTCCTTTCCCCAATGTAGGGGAATGCTAGGGTGTTGAGTCCAGAGTGGGTGAGTGGGAGTAGGAGCATCTTCATAGAAGCAGGGGGAGGGCTATGGGAAAAGGGAAAAAGAGAAATGGGAAAAGGGGGGAGGGAGATAATATTTAAAATGTAAATAAAATAAGAAACCTTAAAGAAAATTCACATATTATTTTAAATGCTAGAGAAAAAATAAAACCAAGTAAGTAACACATTGCAAAGCTTTAGGAATAATTTCATTCTACAACATCACTCAAACTTGCTTGTGAGGAGAAGCAGCTGGATCCCTTACTTGGTATAAGTTTTTTAAAAGGCAGTTGATTGTTAATCAAAGCACATCAACAAGCACCCAAGGTGGGCCTGGTTTTTTTTTCTTTATTTTTATTAAAAACAAAGCCTTTTCCTAAAATATATTCGAATTACGACTTCCAATTTCATCAGAATCCACATCCTTCCTGTATCATATTAGATATTTTTCTAATGTGATAATAAGAAAGTTGGGCTCTCAAAATTTTCAAAAGTTTATATGATCAAGAATATACAAAGTATGTCTTGCTTATCATCCTTACCATAATGCTGTTGTTGCCTACCACTATGTCCAAAAAAGGAAACCAAAATTATATCATAAAGTGTTTCTGAGGGCAAATTTCACCAAGAAAGTAATTGCAGTGTATGTGATACAATTGTGTTTGTGTTTGTGTGTGTATGTGATTGTGTGTGTGTGTGTGTATGTGTGTGTGTGTGTGTGTGTGTGTGTGTGTGTGTGTGTGTTTAAACACAGAGAGTTCTGGAGGTAATTTTGGATATGGATTGTTTCTATTGTTGATTTACATACCAATGTTATTCTGTAGTTGGGCCACATATTGGCCTGACAAAGATGTAACACCTGATAGAGAGATTATTTTTCTCAGATATTTATCTCACTCATAAATGGAGACTTTTTCTAATTGCAAACCCTTACATTAATAATTTTGTCCATAAGTGATACCTAGGCAATAAGTCTCATGATTATTAAAAAACAGTAATAACACAGGTATCAAAGAGGTAACACATTTTTATTTAGATATTGTTCTCAGTGTTTTCTTCTCAGTGGTCTCTTGCATTTAGCATAAATTTATCAAGAACTACAAAAAAAGTAGTATTACCAATGTTCCAATTTTCTCTTATTCTTCTTCTTTCTTTTTAGTAGATCTTTGAATATACTGCTTGCTAAAATTTTAGTTATACTTTTTCAATTTATTCTTCATACTAACATTTGTGTAATAGTTCTTACCATGACTTACATTTCTTTCTTTTTTCTTTAAGTCCCACATTAAATTTTCATTTGATGTAAATTTTCAGATTCAATACACCATTAAGAGAAGATTTTATGATAGTTCTTATTTATACCCTAGCATGTTATATAATATTTTCTGGTAAGTAGATACTTTATATATTTCTCTTGATTAATATAATGACAGAAAATTTGTGGCAAAATAACATTAGGTGATATATTGAGATAAGTTAGTGCATGATAAAAATAAAACTGGTATTCATGAATCAACATATATGTACATATATATTATATAGATATTGGTTATAAAAATCGGCAAAATTTGTGGAAAGTGGTAAATATAATGTGTGTATAATTGTGTCATATTTATAAATGTGACCAAATATTTATAAAATTAAACGGTATATGGCTGAAGATTTGGCTCAACAGTTAAGAGCATTTCCTTCTCTTAACTCATTTTCTCTTCTCTTACCCACGTTGCGACAGTCAAAAAGGCCTGCAACTCCAGTTCTATGGAATCCTATGACTTTTTCTGGGGTCCTTTACCACTCAAATATCTATGGTTCTGAAGCAACCTCTTAGAAAAAGTCACATAAATATATTATTGTGAAAAGATGTTTTAGAACCAAAGAAATATTTTGTAACTACTGTAGAAAGTAAATCATATACTGAAAATCTCTATGCTGGTCATTCAAATTCAGATTGCTTTAAGATATATTTTAAATAATTTATGTTTTTGAAATTATTTTTAGAATGCCATACTCATGTAATATTTTGATGAAATTCATAGCTTACCCCCAATTCTTTATTATTCCACTTTATGATATCTTTTTTAAAAAATATGTTCTTTTTAAAACTTACTGATTTTACTTAGTATTGCATGTATATATGTGGACATAGAACATTTTCTTAGGTCATAAATATTTTCGTAGTGCCTGCATAACTAAAGATAACTAATCATCATGCACACAGTAGCTATCAGTTCCTGATAGATCATGTCTTAGGTTGAGATTACACTATATTCTCCTTTTATGGATGAAAATTTTCCTGATTTTGTCCTGTTCAGCTGCCCTGCATGGAGCCATAACTCCTGTGAATTTATATGTTTAAATGGCATATATTATCCATAGAAACAGTTTCATCAACTTGCTTTGTTCTAATACTCTCCCCATTCCCTCTTCTGAGATGATACTAGAGCCATGAAGAGGCATATGATACTTTTATTAAAATTGTGAGGCATGGTAATAACAAAAGAATATACCATAGTCGAAAAGACTTATAGCTGAGCAAATCCTTAGACATACCAATCATTAACAATACATGTTTGACATACTAATCATTAAGAATGAATAAAAATGAAGAAAGGAAATGGCGGGAGAGAGAGAGGAAAGGGAAAAAGATCAACTTCATTGAAGAATTTGTGTGAAAAAGGCCTAATCAGATTTTCTGTGATTAAATCTATCCATGCATTTGATAAAATCTAATGGTAAATATTATTAGTTTTGTAATGATGAAGATTTCAACAACACCACACACATATAATACAAATATAATCAGGAATCTTACCAGACTCATGCCTAATTCAGCAATAATGGCGAAAATACAATAACCAATCAAGCATACTACCCATTTGCACTGCAAAGGCTTAGCAGGTATATGGAAACTTCTTAGTTATGTCGAAGTTGCTATCTACTCATTGGACTACACAAACAAGTTATGCTTAAAGAAGCATTTTTTCATCACGTATTTACCACCACCAGGAATAAGAACGGAAAGCAGTGGTTGATTCTAGTGTCATATTATAATTGAAACCCTAGCCAAACATATAAAGGAAAAAATAGCTTGTTTTATTTAAACAAAATAGAATAATTCAATATTTAAGAGGATGGCTCAGTCATTAGCAGTGATAAAATTCAATCAGGCTGTGTAAGTGAAGTAAAAACTTGGAATTCTCTTGTCACATGTTGTTACATGGCAACATATAAATGAAAAAATTCAAAATAAATAATAAAAAACTAAACAGACCAAGTGGCAAAGAGCTAAAGCAGCACATGTAATAGCTAGACATCAAGTGGGACTGACTTTATGATATTAAAACTTAGAAGTTAGGCATGGTCACATTTACAATAAAAAATGTCAGAAAGGTTATTATTAGAGGCTAGGATATTTAGTTCATTATACAAAAAGAACTTTGTTGTGACCTTTTTTTTATTGGATTTTTATGTTTTACATTTCAACTGTTATTCCCTTTCCTGGTTTCCCGGACATAAGCCCTCTATCCCATCCCTGTTCCCTTTTTCTTTTAGGGTGTTCCCATCTACAACTGACCTTACCTGGCCCCCAATATTTCCCTACACTAGGGGTTCCAGCTTTGGCATGACCAAGGTCTTCTCCTTCCACTGGTGCCCATCCTCTGCTACATAGGCAGCTGGAGCCGAGGGTCAGTCCATGTGTAGTCTTTGGGTGGTGGTGTAGTTACTTGGAAATCTGGTTGTTGACATTGTTGTTCTTATGGTATTGCAAGCCCCTTCAGCTCTTTCAATCCTTTTTCTAATTCCTCCATTGGGTATCCTGATTGCAGTCCAATGGTTTGCTGCTAGCATTCCCCTCTATATTTAACATGCTCTGGTTGTACCTCTCAGGAGACATCTATATCTGCCTTCATGAATCTTAGTTTCATCAATCTTAACTAGTGTTGGTGACTTAATCTATATGAACTGTGTAACATGTGGGACAGTCTCTGAATGACCATTACTTCAGACTCTGTTCCAAACTTTGCTTTCATATTCCCTCCTTTGAATATTTTTGTTCCCATCAGCACTTTGGTCATTTTTCTTGAGCTTCATGTGGTCTGAGTATTGTATCTTGGGCAATTCCAGCTATTGGGCTAATATCCACTTATCAGTGAGTGCATACCATGTGTGTTTTTCTGTGATTGTGTTCCCTCACTCAGGATGATATTTTCTAGTTCAATCCATTTGTCTATGAATTTTATAAAGTCATAGTTTTTGATAACTGAGTAATACTCCATTGTGTAGATGTACCACATTTACTGTATCCATTCCTCTATCGAAGGGAATCTGTGTTCTTTCCAGCTTCCGGCTATTATAAAGAAGGCTGCTAAGAACATAGTGGAGTATGTGTCTTTGTTGTATATTGGAGCATCATTTGGGTATACACCCAGGAGAGGTATAGCTGGGTGCAATGCCCAGTTTTCTAAGGAAAAGACAGACTGATTTCCAGAGTGTTCTTATGAGTTTGCAATCCCACAAACAATGGAGGACTGTTCCTCTTTCTCCATAACCTTGCCAGAATCTGTTATGCCCTGAGTATTTGAATTTAGCTATTCTGACTGGTGTGAGGTGGAATCTCAGTGTTGCTTTGATTTGCATTTCCCTGATGACTAAGGATATTGAACATTTCTTTAGGTGTTTCTCAGCCATTCCATAGTCCTAAGCTGAGAATTTTTTTAAGCTCTGTACCCTATTTTTAATAGTGTTATTTGGCTCTCTGGAGTGTAACTTCTTGAGTTCTTTGTATATTTTGGATATTAACCCTCTATCAGTTGGAGGGTTGGTAAAGATCCTTTCTCAATATGTTGGTTGCCATTTTGTCCTAATGACTTTGCCTTACAAAAGTTTTTTCAGTTTTATGAGGTCCCACTTGTTGATTCTTGATCTTAGAGCATAAGCCATTGGTGTTCTGTTCAGGAAAATTTTCCCAGTGCGCATGTTATCAAGACTCTTCCCCACTTTTTATTCTATTAGTTTGAATGCATCTGGTTTGATGTGGAGGACCTTAATCCACTTGAATTTAAGCTTTGTACAGGGAGATAAGAATTGCATTCTTCTACTTGCTGACCTCCAATTGAACCAGCATCATTTGTTGAAAATGCAATCTTTTTTCCATTGGATGGCTTTAGATCCTTTGTTAAAGATCAAGTGACCGTAGGTGTGTGCATTCATTTCTGGGTCTTCAATTCTACTCCACTGGTCCTCCTATCATACAGTTTTTATCACTATTGCTCTGTAATATTGCTTGAAGTCAGGGTTGGTCAGTCCCTCAGACATTCTTTTACTGTTGCTGATATTATTAGTATTCCAAATGAATTTTCAAATTGCTCTTTCTAACTCTATGAAGAATTGAGTTGGAATTTTGATGGGGATTACATTGAATCTGTAGATTTCTTTTGGCAAAATGGTCAATTTTGCTATATTAATCCTGCCAATCCATGAGCATGGGAGATCTTTCCATATTTGAGATCTTCTATAATTTCTTTGATTGGAGACTTGAATTTCTTGTCATACAGATATTTCTCTTGCTTGGTTAAAATCACTCAAAGGTATTTTATATTATTTGAGATTATTGTGAAGGGTGTCACTTCCCTAATTTCTTTCTCAGCCTGTTTATCCTTTGACTGGTTGAACTTTTGGTGTCACTTAAGTATACTCTCATATCATCTTCAAATAGTGATACTTTGACTTCTTCCTTTCTAATTTGTATTCATTGGATCTCCTTTTGGTTTTATTTTCTGATTGTTCTGGCTAGGAATTCAAGTACTATATTGATTAAATAGGGGCAGAGTGGGTAGCATTGTCTATTCCCTGATTTTAGTGGAATTGCTTCAAGTTTTTCTCTATTTAGTTTAATGTTGGCTACTGGTTTGCTGTATATTGCTTTTGCTATGATTAGTTATGGGCATTGAATTCCTGATCTTCCCAGGACTTTTATCATGAAAGGGTGTTGAATTTTGTCAAATATTTTCTCAGCATCTAATGAAATGATCATGTGTTTTTTTTTCCTTTGAGTTTGTTCATACAATGGATGATGTTGATGAATTTTTGTATATTGCACAATCCCTGCATGACTGTGAAACCTACTTGATCATGATGTATGATGGGTTGATGTGTTCTTGGATTCAGTTTTTGAGAATTTTATTGAGTATTTTTTTTGTCAATGCTCATAAGGGAAATTGGTCTGAAGTTCTATTTCCTTGTTGAGTCTTTATGTGGTTCAGGTGTAAGCATAATTGTGGCTTCATAGAAGGAATTTGGTAGTGCTCCATCTGTTTCTATTTTGTGGAATAGTTTGGACAGTATTGCTATAAGCTCTTCTATGAAGGTCTGATAGAATTCTTCACTAAACCCATCTTGTCTTGGGCTCTTTTTCATTGGGAGACTTTTAATAACTGCTTTCATTTCTTTAGGAGTTATGGTATTGTGTAGATGGTTTATTTGATCCTGATTTAACTTTGGTTCCAGGTATTTTCTAGAAAATTGTCCATTTCCTCCAGATTTTCCAGTTTTGTTGAATATAGGTTTTTGCAGTAGGATCTGATGATTATTTTGAATTTCCTCAGATTCTGTTTTTATGTCTCCCTTTTCATTTCTATTTTTGTTAATTTGGATGGACTCTCTGTGCCCTTTGGTTAGTCTGGCTAAGGATCTACCTATCTTGTTGATTTTCTCAAAGAACCAGCTCCTGGTTTTGTTGATTCTTTGTATAGATTGTACTTGGTTGATTCCAGCACTGAGTTTTATTATTTACTGCCTTCTACTCCTTTTGGGTGTATTTGCTTCTTTTAGTTCTAGAACTTTTAGGTGTACTGTCAAGTTTCTAATTTATGCTCTCTCCTGTTTCTTTTTGGAAGCACTCAGAGCTAGGAATTTTCCTCTTAGATCTGCTTTCTTGTGTCCCATAAATTTGGATATGTTGTGCCTTCATTTTCATTACATTCTAAAAAGTCTTTAATTTATTTCTTCCTTGACCAAGTTATCATTGAATAGAGCATTGTTCAATTTCTATGTATATGTGGACTTTCTGTGTTTTTTGTTGTTATTGATGATCAGTCATTATCTGTGGTGATCTGATAGCAAGCCTCAGATTATTTCAATCTGACATACCTGTTTGGTTGTGTTTTCCTGTAATTCTTTAAAGGATTTTTGTGTTTCCTCTTGAAGGGCTTCTACTTGTTCACTTGTGCTGTCCTGTATTTTTTTAATGGAGTTGTTTATGTCCTTCTTAAAGTCCTTTATCATCATCATTAGTTGTGATTTTAAATCCAAATCTTGCTTTTCAGGAGTGTTGGGATATCCAGTGTTTGCTTTGGTGGGAGAACTGTGCTCTGAAGTAGTCTTGGTTTCTGTTGGTTAGGTTCCTATAATTGCCTCTAGCCATCAGGTTGTCTCTGGTGTTAGCTGGTCTTGCTGTCTCTGACAGTGGATTGACCCTCCTGTAGGCCTGTGCTGCACCCAACCTTGACCAGCAAGGAAGACATGACCAGAGGAGATCTTGTTCAAGCAGTTTTACTCAGGAACCTTGATATAATCTTCTGACCCCGGGGAGCCCCCGCACCACACTTAAATAGCTAGCGCTGGCCAATCCTAGCAAGCCACGTGGGTCATGCAGATAGGATGTCACTATGTGGAAGCTAGCAGGTCAGGCAGGCATAGCCAAATAAGGACTTGTTTACTACAAGGAACGCTCACCATTGGGAGGGTGGAAGGCGGAAACCATCTTTGAGGTGCGGCATGTCGCAGCTCCCTACACACCTCTAGAGCTCTTTTCTTTCAGCTGGATCTGGGAAAAGAGAGCTACTCGTGGGTGTATGTGACCTAAAGCCTCCTGGCAGGTTGCTTGGCACAGAAGAGTTGGTCTTACCTCTGCTCTCAGGTGTGTAGGCCCTCCTGGAAACTGGTTTTCCATTTTCAGTGCAGGCAGAAACTCAAAGGCTTCTGCCCCTGACTTCTCCTAGGTTCCTGTTTCCCTCTTGTTGTAAAATATAAAAAATAAAAAAAATAGTATTGCTGTCTTTTATCCAGTTAGGTCCAGGACCAAGGTGCCCCATGATATCTGCTAGATATCTTGGCAGAAACACATCCCAACTCCATGGCAGCGCAGTGTCTCTAGTCACCACATATTTTCCTACACTCAAACCGTCACATAAAAGAACACACAACACAATAATCTTTGACCCAATTGGTAAGATATAACTGCCCACTTAAACATACAAAGCCCGGTACCACCCATCTCTTGAGAACATTAATAACAACCTGTAAATACACAGAACAGAATCTTTCCATTGTCCTGCCACAGCTTCTCCCTCTCTCTCCCTCTCCTCCTTTCAGTTCCAGTCTCCTCTTCCTTCAAACTTCTCTCCCACCTGACCTTCCTTCTCCTTCAATGACAGGCCTCCTTCTATCCTGTACCTGCCCCTCACCTGTATTTTACAAAATCAGTGGGGAGATGTTTCTGGTGAAGTCACCTGTTTCCGGAGTACTAGACTAGGCAGTTGTCCTTGGGGCAGTGGAATTAGCATCAAAATACAGATAACTTCAGGGCAAACCACAACAGAGGGCACAGATGGCAGTAAGTGGTTTCCTCTTGGGTCAGGAATGTGGACAGAAATTAGTTGTCTCTGTTGTTCTCAGGATTTTCTGCACTTCTCAGGGTCCAGCCCTCTCCCCCAAGGGGTTTTGTGCACGGAGCTGTGGGACCAATTCAGTTCAATTCCAAGCACAGGCAAAACCCAGCAGCTTCCTGCTGCTGACTGCACATTTATTCCTGTATCCAGAGGCTACTATACAGGTTCCTCTTGGGCCAGGAATGTGAACAGAAGTGGTGGTTTCCCCTGAGATCTCAGGGTTGTTTGCACTTCTGGGAGTTCAGCTCTCTCCCCCATGGGATTTGGGTTCAAGGAACTGTGGGATTGGTTCTGTTTAGTTCTGTGCACAGCCAGAAACTGGAAGTGTTCTGTTCAACATGACTTCTGCATTTTTGTGTCCTGAGGCCACCTGGCTGGTTGCTTGGGGGAGAAAAGTTGGTCTTACCTCTGCTCCTGGCAACAGGCTTTCAGCTCTTGGAGTGTGCAGAAACTAGAAGGGTCCTAGCCCTGACTGCTCCTAGGTCCCTATGCCCAGGGTCAGGAATGTAAGCAGAAGTGGCAGTCTCCCCTGAGATGTCAGGATTGTCCTTACTTCTGGGAGTGCAGCTCTCTCCCGCACAGTATTTGGTTGCAGGTTGTGACCTTTCAAGTACCAAATAATAATTGGATTCTAGTTGGGCTAAAGACGGTACATAATTAATAAAAGTACCAAATAACCATCTTACCTCAATAGGAAAATAAGTTTTTAGAAGATATAAATAATATACAAAGTGATAGTTATATCAAAATATTCCTCAAAAATCCATTGAGACATTTATTCTTACGGCTTTTGAATATTCAAATGTTACAAGATAGGAACCATAATATAATTATTTTTAATATCAAAGATTCTTTTCTGAGTATGCAAAGAAACTGTCCATATGAACAAGAAAAGTATCACACACAAAAAAAATACTAGAAAAGTTATCCAAAACAAAATAAAGTATGGAATAAATCATTAAACCTTTTGGATACATGGAAAGTATTCATAATGTTATTATGCAGGAGAAAGCACAGGAGAATAACCAAAAGAAACAGCATTGTGCATTGGACTGGCAATAATAAAAACGCTGGAATATGCCAAATGTTAGTTGAATATAAATCTCACTGCTGGTAAGATTTGGAGGTTGGCAGTCATTCTAGAAAACTCCATATGGGGATGTGTCCAAGGTTATTTACTCTGCAGTATTCTTTGCCAAGGAAAAGAGATCAAAACAATTTGACTGTCTATCATTTGGATAGCAGATAGATTATATCTGTCAGATGATACCATGGTGTGGTAAATATATCTTTAAATTATTACTGGATATATATATATATATAGATATATATATATATATATATATATATATATATATACAAAATCACATATTAAGTCATGAACATATAATAATCACATTGTTAAAAACAGAGGACAATCAACAGGAAAGTAAGTAAAGATAGTAAGAATTCTTAAGCACTAAACGAAACCCATTTAAATAAACAGATGTGTTGTCCATGAATATCATTCAACTATGTGCATCATTTGTACCAAAACTCAAAATATTTTTTGCTAGACTTGTAAGATCATGTAATTTAATTATTATAACTGTTAGAAAAGTCAACTCTGGGATAAAAGTGTATTTCGTATCATGGATTATGTTTTTAAATCTACAAAGAACTATGTTCTGTTCACTAGGGCTCTCTGTTTTAAGTAGGCTATGATAGTGCATACTTAAAGTTCTTGTTCGGTGTTTCAGGAAAGTACATGATGAAGGAAATGTACATAAGAATCATTTTATTTTACAGAGCAATAGTGATAAAAACTGCATGGTATTGGTACAGAGACAGACAGATAGACCAATGGAATAGAATTGAAGACCCAGAAATGAACCCACACACCTATGGTCACTTGATTTTTGACAAAGGAGCCAAAACCATCCAATGGAAAAAAGATAGCATTTTCAGCAAATGGTGCTGGTTCAACTGGAGGTCAACATGTAGAAGAATGCAGATCGATCCATGCTTATCACCCTGTACAAAGCTTAAGTCCAAGTGGATCAAGGACCTCCACATCAAACCAGACACACTCAAACTAATAGAAGAAAAACTAGGGAAGCATCTGGAACACATGGGCACTGGAAAAAATTTCCTGAACAAAACACCAATGGCTTATGCTCTAAGATCAAGAATCGACAAATGGGATCTCATAAAACTACAAAGCTTCTGTAAGGCAAAGGACACTGTGGTTAGGACAAAACGGCAACCAACAGATTGGGAAAAGATCTTTACCAACCCTACAACAGATAGAGGCCTTATATCCAAAATATACAAAGAACTCAAAAGTTAGACCGAGGGAGACAAATAACCCTATTAAAAAATGGGGTTCAGAGCTAAACAAAGAATTCACAGCTGAGGAATGCGAATGGCTGAGAAACACCTAAAAGAAATGTTCAACATCTTTAGTCATCAGGGAAATGCAAATCAAAAACAATTCTGAGAGTCCCCCCTCACGCTAGTCAGAATGGCTAAGATCAAAAACTCAGGTGACAGATGCTGGTGAGGATGTGGAAAAAGAGGAACACTCCTCCATTGTTGGTGGGGTTGCAGACTGGTACAACCATTCTGGAAATCAGTCTGGAGGTTCCTCAGAAAATTGGACATTGAACTGCCTGAGGATCCAGCTATACCTCTCTTGGGCATATACCCAAAAGATGCCCCAACATATAAAAAAGACACGTGCTCCACTATGTTCATAGCAGCCTTATTTATAATAGCCAGAAGCTGGAAAGAACAGATGCCCTTCAACAGAGGAATGGATACAGAAAATGTGGTACATCTACACAATGGAATATTACTCAGCTATCAAAACAACGAGTTTATGAAATTGAGGCAAATGGTTGGAACTGGAAAATATCATCCTGAGTGAGCTAACCCAATCACAGAAAGACATTCATGGTATGCACTCACTGATAAGTGGCTATTAGCCCAAATGCTTGAATTACCTAGATGCCTAGAACAAATGAAACTCAAGACGGATGATCAAAATGTGAATGCTTCACTCCTTCTTTAAAAAAGGGGGAACAAGAATACCCTTGGCAGGGAAGAGAGAAAAAGATTAAAACAGAGACTGAAGGAACACCCATTCAGAGCCTGCCCCACATGTGGCCCATACATATAGAGCCACCCAATTAGACAAGATGGATGAAGCAAAGAAGTGCAGACCGACAGGAACCAGATGTAGATCGATCCTGAGAGACACAGCCAGAATACAGCAAATACAGAGGCGAATGCCAGCAGCAAACCACTGAACTGAGAACGGGACCCCCGTTGAAGGAATCAGAGAAAGAACTGGAAGAGCTTGAAGGGGCTTGAGACCCCATATGTACAACAATGCCAAGCCACCAGAGCTTCAGGGACTAAGCCACTACCTAAAGACTATACATGGACTGACCCTGGACTCTGACCTCATAGGTAGCAATGAATATCCTAGTAAGAGCACCAGTGGAAGGGAAGCCCTGGGTCCTGCTAAGACTGAACCCCAGTGAACTAGACTGTCGGGGAGGGCAGCAATGGGGGGGGGGGGAGGAACACCCATAAGGAAGGGGGAGGAAGGGGATGTTTGCCCGAAAAACCAGGAAAGGAATAACACTCAAAATGTACATAAGAAATACTCAAGTTAATAAAAAAAAAAAAAAAATAAGGATGATACTAAATGTAAAAAAAAAAAAAAAAGGATCCAAATATTTTATTCAATATGTCCCTGGGATTCTATGTCTTCAATGTTGACTTTATTGAGATGAAGGCTGTGGAAAGTTCTATGGCTTTGCTCTCGGGAGAGAGCGCCCTAGTTCCTAACTACAGCTGCAGGCCTGAGAAGACTGATAAGCTGGTTGCAGTGATAGGAGGCATTTCAACAGGAATATCAACTCAGATCTCCCGACTTCTAAGTCTCTACAATGTCCCACAGGTAGGCAAAGAATCCTGGCTCTTTAGGTTAAACATAGTAACCTAGTACTAAATGCTAATTAATCCATTTATTGTTTATTGATGAGTTATGGGACTATTTAAAACTTACTATTTAGTTATCATTTCAACTCTAAAGTGTAATTTATTCATAAGATGAAATCCTGTTTGTATAAGAAATTTATTTTTAAATGCTTTAAATTAAAAAAAATATAAATACAGTAATAAAATGTGTATTCTTAACACTCCAAAAAAAAAAAAAGAATCATTTTATTGGATCTTACAATTTATATGGTCATTATGAAAGGAATCATGGGAATAATCAAGCGAGTATAACCTGAATCAATAGATAACAGCTTACATACACAGGTAGGGGGAGGGTGTGTGTGTGTGTGTGTGTGTGTGTGTGTGTGTGTGTGTGTGAGAGAGAGAGAGAGAGAGACAGAGAGAGACAGAGAGAGACAGAGAGAGAGAGATAGAGATTTTGAGACAGAGAGAAGACTGACAGAGGTAGAGAGACTGAGACACAAAGACAGGAACTGAGACAGAGACAGAGAAAGAGAGAACTGGGAATGGTACAAGCTTTTAAAACCACAGAGACCACTTCTAATAACATGACATACTTTCTCTAACCAGGCCACAAATCTCAATTCTTCCACAGAATTTCCATCAGTATTCAAAGATGTAAGCCTATTAAGGGGTATCCTATTGAAACCACCAAAATCCCTATAATCAGGGAGAATGAGACAAGAGGATCACACAAACTTCAAACAAGGAAAGAGAGAATATATGATAGGCATTCTATTACTGTGATAAAACACCATAGCCAAAAACAACTTTGGTAGAAAGGATTCATTAATGGTTATAATAGATTATTTCTATATCTTAGAACAATAACCTTATTTTTTAATGCCATTTTCTGTATTAGTTTTGTTTCTTATTGCTCTGAAAATATCTAAGGAAAAAAACCTGAAGATTTACATTAGTTTATTACTTCTAAGAGATGCAGCATATCATAACAGTAATCCATTGGATAGAAAATCGAAGCATCTGTTTGCATTCCATCACATCATCATGAGGCAAGGAGAGTTGGGTCCTGGAATTTATTTGTCTTTTCTTATTCAGCTTCTAACTTTAGAACATGCCATTGAGGCACTGTTTTTCAAACACACACTTAATCCTCCACATTTGATTTTATTTGGAAAACTTCTAAAAGCATGTGAAATAATTTTGTCTCTTAAGTGATTCCAAACTTGGTCAAGTGGATTATGAAAGTTATTCATCATGTTCTTTTTTCTAAAACACTCCTGATTTCTTCTTCAATACAGTAGCCGCATATTGTAGGAAGTACTATATAGAAGAAAATGCACATGCATACATACATACATACATACATACATGCATACATACATACATAACAGTTATGTACATATATGATGAAGTTTGTCATGTCAATAAGGTATGGAAATGGGAACATGAGGTAGCTGGTAGCGCACAGACATAGACACACACACACACACACACACAGTAAGGGGGAGAACATAAAGGGATTTGTGCTTAATTATTAATAACCCCAGCTATAAACTAAATCTATTCTGACAAAAATAACATTAGTTAGTAAAAGGGATGGAATGGGTGGGTGGAGAGGTACCCTCATAGAAGCAGAGGGAGGGGGATGTGATAGGGAGTTTCCAGAGGGGAAACCAGGAAAGGAGGTAACATTTTAAATGTAAATAAAGAAGATATCTAATAAAGGAAAAGAAAAAAATAAAAAATAAATAAACCTGACATGTCAGTCACCATGTCATGTTAATATACATTACCCTGAGTCAGGGCATAGATAGAATAGATGGACGTGAAGAATGAATCATTTTCCTGGGTTTTCAATTCAGTTGTCTCATCAAGTGAATCACCAGTACATTATTAATGTGCACTAAAGACAGAATATGATTTCTTACTACCCAACTATCACTGTCTAAAATCATGATCTGTGAATAACAATGTTTTAATTCTCTCTTCTCTTTACATAAAGAAATCTATTTTAGATTGCATTTAAATTAAATAGAAAGGTAATAGGACTGTATGCAAACATTAATATTAGTAACTAAGGAAAAAATGTTCAGCCACATTCCAGGAACCATTAACATCCTAGATAAATATCTTTGATTTGTCATTAACTCAAGCTTCTGGGTGGATCTCCCCTCAGGTTTGGGGAGGGGAAATTAAGATGAATCTATCTAACAGAACTATCAGTTGCCAATGATTTATTCATCAATAATTACTGGCAGTTTTGATATTCAAGAATAACACCCAATTAGGGAGGGTCAATGGTCTACCAGCTCAACAGAGCAGAGACAAATAATAGGCTAAATTATTGCTTTCATTGACCTTTGCCCTGAATAAATGAGACAGCACATGACTGCAGTGATTTGATAAGATGGAAAAGGTAAAATGTATGTAACAGAATGAACTACAAACAAAAATTTGTCAGACTCCATTTGTATTTATATTTTTTAGTATGAGGAGACCATAATCGACCTTGGTATGAAGAAAGAACTCTGAAGCGTAAAATATTTGAAGAAAAAATACTAACCCAGCAAAATAATCCTAAGGGTTGGATAGGAATTGAGGTCAGGGCTCTGCAGTTTCGTGTGCATTCAATACCTTGCTTCAACTAGATGTATGATTACTCTGTCATGACCAGGCACTTACTGATTTTCTTGTTTGGCTTAATAATTTTAGAACTTACAGGGTCTGATGTTTTCTGGTCTTCTTTAAATAGTAATAAGAGATAAAAGAATAGAAAATCATGGTTACCATTATTTTGATGTTCAACTTTTAAAACATTTTATTAACTCATTAAGAGTAGCATACAGTTCATTTTATTCATATCAATCCTTAACTACTTCTCCTTTTTTTCATGTTTATTATTTTCTTTATCTACATTTCAAACGTTATCCCCTTTTCCTGTTTCCCCTCCAGAAACCCACTATCCCATCCTTCCCTGATCTCCTGCCTCTATGATGGCGCTCCCCGCCACCCCCGCCTACTCACTCACTCCAGTCTCTGTGCCCTGGATTCCACTAGGGCATCGGACATTAACAGAACCAAAGGTCTCTCCTCCCATCAATGCCCAGCAAGATAATCCTCTGCTACCTATGCAGCTGGGGCCATTCCTCACTCCTTGTGTACTCTTTGGTTGATAGTGAGTCCCTGGGAGCTCTCGGGTGTCTGGTTGGTTGATAATATTGTTCTTCCTATGGAAGATGCAACTCCCCTCAGTTACCTCAGTTCTTTCTCTAACTCCATCATTGGGAAGCTTGTTGTCAGTCCAAAGGTTGGCTCTGAGCATCTGCCTCTGTATTTGTCAGACTCTGTCAGAGCCTCTCAGGAAACAGCTATATCAGGCTCCAGTCAGCATGCACCTCTTGGAATCCCCAGTAGTGTCTGTGTTTGGTGACTGCAAGTGGGATTGATCCCCATGTGTGGCAGTCTCTGGATGTCCTTTCCTTCAGTCTCTGCTCCACATTTGTCTCTGTATTTCCTCCTGTGAGTATTTTGTTCTCCCTTCTAAGATGTACTGAAGCATCCACACTTTTGTCTTTCTTCTTGGGTTTATGTGGTCTATTAATTGTATTTTGAGTATTCTGATCTTTTGGATTAATATCCACTTCTCAGTAGGTGCATCTTTCTCTTGTTACTGACCAAGACTGTCCCCTTCAATCTAGTCCCCTAACCCTATGACATTTTATTTTTAAAATTTTATACACCATCAAATTCAACACACACACACACACACACACACACACACACACACACACACACACGTCAGCTTATTAGCTAAACATAATTACTTAGGATTATGAACTCATGGACCTTTTCCAAGTTCATACTTGAGTATTGATTGACTTAGTACTATGCAAATAACCACAGTGACTTTGAAATCATGAGGTATCAATCCTGTCATTCACAGAGGAAACTGTTTTGCTCAAATCTTCTCTGACATTTGTATCATAGAATCATGTTGCCCTCCATGTGAAATAGCCCCTGAGTCCAGGGAAGAGAAAGTAGTGCATAGATTCCATTTACACCTGAGCATGCCAACCTGAATTATTTTCTTATTTTGACAAGTTTATCTATTAAACACTGACTACACACACACACACACACACACACACACACACACACACATTCAGAGAGAGAGAGAGAGAGAGAGAGAGAGAGAGAGAGAGAGAAACACTGACTTATATAATCTGAGAGCAGCACTAATCTATTTGTAGAGAAATAAGAATTTACATAGAAGTGGTGTACCGGGTCCAAATCGTGCAACATTAGCAATAGGTTCACCCATGTGGCTCTGAGTTCTGCAACCATGGGTTCTTACATCCATCTGTAGTAACAGGCACGTCTTTCCTCCTGTGCAGTAGATCTTAAATACAATCAGAAATCTGAGAGATATATGGCTGTAATGTTAGTATCTTAATTAAGAGTTAAGCATTCTTGAGGAAAAGTTTTATTTTCAATTTGCCCCATTACAAAAATATCACATGCATGCTAGTTGGACTTTATATGGATGATAAAACTTTCCTATTTCTCCTTTTCTACTGATATGTTATTTTTATTCCTTTTTTTAGAATGAAAATAAATATTTCATAAGTTGGAAATCACACAATGATGAAAGGCTGTCTTCTGGTTCAAGAATAATGTAAAAAATCAGAATTCAGATTTTTCCTTAGAAATACACTTCATGCTCTAACAACATGGCTAAAAACATATGCAAGTGTGAGTTGAGGAGTTTAAATTCCTTGAATTTACCACATTAAAAACAAAGCCAGGTGGATATGGCAGCCTCGTTATAATTGTAGCACTTCGGAGGCAGAGTTAGGAATTTCTGGAGCTAGATGGCTAGCCAGAATAACTCACAAGAAAATCTCCCATTTCAGCAATAAGTCTCCCATAACAGATAAAACAGAGAGGCATATAGGAAGATTTTCCACATCAACCTGTCGCTTCCCCAGACACACACACACACACACACACACACACACACACACGGTCCTATACAGTACATATATATGAATATACGTTCAATTGTGCATGCACAAATGTACCCAAACCATACATAACCATGTTAAAAATGAAGACACGTGCTTACTTAGTTTGAACTACATTGAAAATAGTGTTGGTTCTTTCCCTCCAGGCTCCTGTCACTGTGTCTTCCCCATGGTAATGTACTATACATTATTCCATGACCTCAGCCTCAAGTAAGTGTTTCCTTTCTGAGTTTACTTTTATAAGAAATTTCATCACGACAATGAGGAATGTAATGAGTGCAGATTCCAAGTTTTTTTTTTTTTTTAAATAGAGCTGGCAGTGTTCAAACTTCAAAAATGTACAAAAGCTAGTCAAGAAAGAGAATCTGTGAAAGCAGAGAATAATCATATGTTAACTAGCATGGTGCTTTGAGAACAATCTCAGGTTCACTTGATACATTGCAACTTTTTAATTGTTTTAGTTACTTTCGTGCTTAGTTCATCATGTTTACGGGAAAAAAAAGCCCTGCACATATTGTAAAATTCTTGTGCATATGTTACTAGCTCTTCTTTGGCTGTTTCTATCACCACTAATTAACATTTTTAATTAAGACAAAAAACATTGTTAGCATAATACATGAAAAACTGGAGCAGGTGCTCAGGGTAATAATTTGTATAAATAGCTATTGCCCTACACTAGCATCTAAATTATAATCATTAACTAGCTTTTTAGTGGATGAAAGTGAAATTCAGCCTTTTATTTAATTTAAGTAGGTAGGAAGGAAAAATACAAAAATAAATGCAGACAACACAAAATTCTTTTATAATCTTACTAGTTGCTGTATTTAAAACTTCTTTCTCCTTAGAGCTCATCCTTAGGCCTTTGATGTACCTGACTCTGGTTTTAACCATTTTTACTGTATCATCATGGAATTCCTTCTATAGAGTATCAGGTATAAGTGCAATTGTCACCTCTATAATTACACTTTGCCACTTCTATTGCACGCATAAACACAACTTTCCTTAAACTTCAGTATTGTAGAATGCAGAATACATCAGGTGATTAAATAATTTGTACTTTCCTCCCTATCAGCCTGCATAGCACCTTCTGAGCTTACGAATGACAGCCAGAAAGGAGGGCGTTCCCTGTGTAGTTTAAGATCCTCTAGAAGAGATCAGAAAGATAACTCAGTGGTGAAGACCAATTAGCATTCTGGCAAAGTACCAGGGTTAGGTTTCTTGTAACCACTTGGTGATTCACACCATTTGTAACTCAATTTCCAAAAGACCTGATGAGGTCTGTAGATCTCTGTGGACAAAAGTCATGTGGATGGTTTACATGTATGCATGCAGGCAAGCACTTATGATAATAAAAAGACAATAAACAAGACATAAAGAAACATAAGCCTGAAATAAAGAAATTCTACACAGGAACAAGCCAGTTAAAATGGGAAGATTGGAAAGACTGTGTCTTTCCATTAATGGGGTGAAAAGAAGGAAGTGGAATGAATTTAATAAAGTTATATTGTATGCATTAATACAATTTTCATAAAGCAAAATAAATTATCTTGATTCTCCTTATCATCTATTTCTAAACTTTTATTTTTGAATTTTCACCTTAATTTTAAAACATAGTTCTGAAAGGATTTTTAGAATCTAAGCACCATATCTTTTTCTTATTAGAAGTAGAATGCATTGTGTATAGCATCTTATATTGTATTTAATTGGGAATATAATCGCTGAGGTAAATTCAGCTAATAGATGCCCATTTTAAAGGGGATGAGTTCTAGAAGTTATGTCACCAATATTTTACTGCAATAAATTACCTCATCTTAGAGACATAATTAGAGGTCTCGTTTCCTTTCTTCAACACTTATAGAAACAAGTATTTGTGTAGGAGCTGAAAGGGGACAAGTATAATGTACAGACCCCCCTTAAAATGTCTAATTACATGATAAAACTATTTTAATAAATAAATAAAATGTAGAATGGTCTAGGCAGCAATTACCACTCTCATAAGGCATATATAAATTATAGTTTGGTGTGCTTCCTTATTTGTATTAATAATAATTAGTGCTTCTTAGATCTACTCAAAAGTACACTCATTAAATAAAAAACATTCTTCTGAAAAAATGTGTGTGTGTGTGTGTGTGTGTGTTTATGGAGAAGATAGAAATAGAGTAAGATAGGAAAAATAAGGAATAAATCATATTTAATAGGCAAAATTTATGATTCCTTGAGAGAAATACTCACTCTCTACCAAAACTCTATATATAACTGCTATAAAATAATAATTCTCTTTTTTGTTCACTTTTATGTGTCTGTCTACAACTTTCAGAAGTGCAGCGCTGGCTTGATGAGCTAGAATTATTGAAAACAATAAAATCTTGACAAGCTTTTAGATTCCACAGGGGGTCCTTCAGCTTGGCATCTAACCTCCCTCCAAAGCAGCAAACATCCATCATCAAACGCTTTTGAGTTTTGAGAAGTTAGATGATATCAAGTCTATCTCACATAAAAGACAATTCAGGAAGAACTGCCCAAGGGGATGCATATTTTCTATATGTTCTAGTTTTATGAATCAATTAAAATCAGACCAGATTTTCCATAAGTCACTAATAGATTCCAGATCATAATCTATAACAGTTTGCCTTCTTTAATTTGTAGTTCCCTTAGTGCTGTCTTAAATGATATTTAATAATTAATTAAGTAAAGCCTTTTAAATAGTGGTCAGACAATGCACACATTATTTATCATTTATTTATCTCACTCTTTTATTCAGTTAACTTCATGAAGTAGTTAAAGTCTGTGGCAATTTGCTCATAATTCATTGATTTGTCAAGAACAAAATAATCACTTAAGTATAGTTTTTCATAGCATGAATAGCTTCAATAAAAATTCATATATGTCTGATTTTATGTGGAGGTCCTTGATCCACTTGGATTTGAGCTTTGTGCAAGGTGACATAATATCCAAAGTATGTAAAGAACTCAAGCAGCTAACCACCAAAGAATAAAACTAACCAATCAAAAATGGAGTATAGAACTAAACCGAAAATTCATGACAGAGGAATCTTGAAGGGCTGAGAAGGGCTTAAAGATATGTTTGAAATCCTTAGTGATCAAGAATGACAAATTACAATGTCCTTGAGATTCCACCTTACACAAATTAGAATGGCTAAGGTAAAGAACTCAGGTGGCAGCACATAGTGGTCAGGATGTGGAGAAACACTGCTCCATTGCACTGGTAGGATTACAAACAGGTACAGTGACTATGGAAATCAACCTGGAGAATCCTCAGAAAACTGGAAATAGATCTACATGAAGACTCAGCTATATCACTCTTGGAAATATATCCAAAGGATGCCACATCATGACAGGACCACATGTTCTGCTATGTTCCTAGCAGCCTTATTTGTGATAACCAGAAGCTAGAAACAGCCCAGATGTCTTTAAACAGAGGAATGGATACAGAAAATGTGCTACATTTTCACAACGGAGTACTACTCAGCTATAAAAATAATGAATTCATGAAATTCACAGACTAATGGATTGAACTAGAAAATACCATCCTGAGTGATGTAACCCAGCCACAAAAGTAGCATCTTTGGCAAATGGAATGAACTAGAAAATATCACCCTGAGTGAGGAGGTATTCCAATTACAGA
Source organism: Rattus rattus (assembly GCF_011064425.1). Lineage (NCBI taxonomy): Eukaryota > Metazoa > Chordata > Mammalia > Rodentia > Muridae > Rattus > Rattus rattus. The sequence continues at coordinate 49,960,858 of NC_046164.1, read as the reverse complement.
AAAACATACATGGTATGCACTCACTGATAAGTGGATATTAGCTCAAAAAGCTCGAATTACCCAAGATGCAGTCCATGGAACACATGAAATTCAAGAAGAAAGATGACCAAAATGTGGATACTTCACTCCTTCTTAAAAAGGAGAACAAAAATATCCATAGAAGGGGATAGAGAGGCAAAGTTCAGAGCATTAACTGAAGGAACAGCCATTCATAGCCACATGTGGCCCATAAAATATATATATTTACACACACACACACACACACACACTATACACATCCATATACATACATACTATATATATATATATATATATATATATATATATATACACCAAAACTAGATAAGATGGTTGAAGCTAAGAATCACATACCGACAGGAACCAGATATAGATCTCTCCTGAGAGAAATAGCCAGAACATGTCAAATACAGAGGTGAATGCTGGCAGCACACCGTTGAACTGAGAATGGGACCCTCGTTGGAGGAATTAGAGAAAGGATTGAAAGAGCTGAAGGGGCTTGCAACCCTATAAGAACAACAATGCCAACCAACCAGAGTAAAGACTACCCAAAGAATATACATGGACTCATCCATGGCTGGAATTGCATATGTAGGAGACAATAGCCTTGGTTGGCATAATGGAGGGAGAAGCCCTTGGGGTAGTTGATTGTCGGGGGTTGTCGGGAGGGGGTCGTAAGGGGGAGTAGATGGGGAGGGGAACACCCTTATAGAAGGGGAGGGGTTAGGGGGCTTATGGACAGGAAACCAGGAAAGGAATAGCATTTGAAATGTAAATAAGAAATACCTAATTAAGAGAGAGAGAGAGAGAGAGAGAGAGAGAGAGAGAGAGAGAGAGAGAGAGAGAGAGAGAGAAATATGTAAATATTAAGTAGTGGTTATATGGGTTTAGTTTACTGGAACTTGAATATACTTTAGGCAGAAGATGCAATCTGATTGATCATCGGATGTAGCATTGTTATCTGTGTCATAAGGATTAGATATTTATAGCAGAAAGAACAAATTTTACTGTATGAAATTTTAAAGAGGTTTATTTATTTGAAAGTTAAAGGACTTTTACAGCAATAAGAAAATTGTCACAAATATATAAAGGTATATGCCTGACAAACAGTTGATGACAATATATAATTTGGTAACAAGTAGCATTGTTTTTGACCTGGGATCCTGCAGCCCAGTGCTTGAGCATTTTCTCTATTTGCAGGAAGGTCTGATTCTATAGTCAGCACCTAGAACAAGCCAGGCTCATGTGAACTGACATGATAGTCAACTATATTTATATGAACGAAATACAAATCCCCCTTAAACTTAAAGGAAGCTGAATCAGAATCTTGAAAATGTCTTTTTGGTGTGTATTAAAGACTGTATATTAGGAAAAGATAAATGTTTGTATCCTCTCAAAATGACAAATTAGTCAGGAGTAAAAGGAAGTAGTGTTGTTTTCGAGAAAAAATAAATCAGTGATAAGGTAGATGTTCGTAGAAAAAAATCTCCGTTTTTCAGGTATGTTCTCCCTTAAGTTGAAAGGGTTAAAATACTTAAGCCAAAATTCAATAAGAAATTTCTTACATTTCTCTTGGAAGAATACCTGGAACAAAATTTATATTGAATAGGAAAATAGTTTGCCTTCTAAATACATGTTAACGGACTTTGTGAATAATGAAATATTCTCCCAACTTCTTTCTCAGGTAATTATAAGTAATATTCCTTTGTAAACTCTGTCAGGGACTCAGAAGTGCAAGAGAAGCTAAGCCTCCATTGGCATCAACTGCTTCAGTAAATCAGGAACTTTTCACTCAGTTTCAGAAAATGCCTTGTATATTTGTTTTTATATTTAAAAGCTGTTGTCAGATGGCTGTTGACTAGACAGTTGGTTTTGCTTCAAATCATAAACCTGTCACTGCCAGCCCTATCGTTTGCTGTCTGACACTCTCCTCAACTAGCAATGTCTGTGAAGAATAAGAACTTGGAGTGAAATGCTCCCTGAAAACCCCCTTTGTAGCACATTTGTCAACTTCGTGGTTTTAACTCCTGGTAGCGACTGTGGGGACATTTCTAATTCATTCTCATTTGAGAGGCCTCATTGTATCTACTTTCTGAGTGCAGTGTTATCTGATGCTATTTCATGCTGGGATGAAACACTGTCTCTATCAGTAGGGATAACTGCTGAGAAGAAAGAACAAAAGAATCACATAAATCTAACAGTCCCAAATTTTCACTGGGGTTCTGCTGAGCTAGAAGATTTACGTGTATCCCAAAAGGATTCTTTCATAATGTAACAGTTCCAATAAACTTTCAGACATGCAAGAGAAGCAAGAATTCAACTACAAGTTTCACATGGACAGATTTTTCAAAGTGATCTCTTTTCTGTCACTATTTCTCATTAGGTTCTCATTTAGCATATGCAACAGTACTGTCCTTGAGAATTTGTTTACAGTATAAAATTTAAAAGTTTAATTTATGAAGATGAGAAATCTTTACATTTATTGATCTGATAATTTTGTAAATATCTGAGAAATGAAGGTAGGAATGTTTCAAAAACATTACCTAACAAGAATTCAGAGGATTATTCAATCTATAGCTTTAAATTTTTGCTACAATGTATATTTTAAAATTCTGTGTAAAATTACAAACTTTCTTCTTTACATTGATCGAGTAAGCCTTTATTTTTGGTTGTAGTAGGTATTAGCAAAAGAAAAGATGCTTAATAGTTTAGTGTTAAGAATAAGAGACTGGGTGTTCATCCTGATTGTCTGCATGAACAACACCATCAAGCCTCAGAGAACATTAAGGAAGACAATGTCTTAAGGGACCTCTGTGTCCTTCTGTCTTCATATTATAACATGACTAATGTACTAATCTCACAAAGCTGGACTTCTCCGCAGCACCCTGTACAGTTCAAGTGTGCAAGAACTGATAGTGTTGTTGACCTTGATACCTACGTCTGTCTGTCTGTCTCTCTGTCTGTCTGTCTGTCTGTCTGTCTCTCTCTCTCTTTCTCTCGTTCATTCTCTTGCTCTCTGTCTTATTCTGAAGATGTAGTCAATAGAATAATTTTATTCTTTAGTATATGACCACACATCTATGCACATATGCACAGCACTAACTGGACTTAGTATGTTAGATACACGTTTCCCTTTTACTTTTTATATTATTTTTAAATTAATTAATAAAGAAACAAATTTTGTGGGACAAGGTGAATTATTAGGGATTGGAAATTCGACGTACTTATAATATTATTTCAATGTATACATGTGTGAAAGTCTAAAGAATAAAGAAAAATGTAAAAATATAAATACCATGCAAAGTAAAAGTACCATAAAAGTCATACATACATGGAAAACTTTTCGTTTTAGTAGCTTGACTATAGTGATATGGAAGATTGTAAATCATCTGAGCATATTTTACACCTCTTCAAAAATTATGTGGCAAAATAGCCTTTATTTTAAACTGTAGGTAACACTGCATGCCTCTATTTTCAAACACAGCATATCATTTCAGCTTGAAGATGCCTCATAAAATATTGATGAAACTCTAAACATCCTTGAAGGTTATTGCAACTTAATTATAATAATAGATATTAATAATTTTTATGTGGATTGTGATGTATTTACAAAATCTAGTTTAAATGAAAGTGATAATGGACACTACTGAATGGGAATCACTAAAGTTTAGATTCGAAGCACTCATTTTTCAATTTCTGTTTGTTTTCAAATAATATTGTTATAATTATGTTCTGTAGCTTACTAAATTTTTATTTTTACTGTAGATAAATAATGAGTTGATATGCTAATCTATAAGGAATATCAACATGAGTGCAGTATAGCAGTACACTTTTTCATAGTTATTTTTGTCCTCAATTTTTTTCTTATGCATAAAGAATAATTCCCCGTGAATTCTTCCATAGTAAAAACTACCATATGGCTTCTATTTACTTTATCAGCGGAAACTGGAAAGTTTATGCTTCATATATAAAGCAAACTCCATTATTTTCTTTGACATTACAATATAATTTTAACTCATGATTAAATCTTTGGACTTAGTTACTAGTTTGTTAAACATCACAACAAATATCTTTTCCACATGTTGTCTGTCTCTCTCTCTCTCTCCTCTCTCTCTCCCTCTCCCCCCCCTCAGGTTTATTAAAATGAGACAATCAATATAATCATTATATTAACTGTTAGCACTCTCTGATTATGTATGTAAGAGTATATATGTATGAATACTTTAAAAAGTTCAAAACAATAGGAAGCATAAACCAATAATAGTGTTAACATTGATTCATCCACTATTTTAGATGTAACATATCAAAACCAATTTTGATAACCAATTCCTTAAAATTCCTTGGTTATGGAACATCTTACCATGATGTAGAGTTGAAATAAATAGAAATTAAGATGTTTATTAAAAATTTTTGTACTTTTCTAGGGCATATGTGGGAAGCTGAACATTCCCATCTGAATTAGAGGAAGGAATAGAGAGGAAGAGACTGGAGAAGAAATGAGAGTTGTTAGAATAGGACATAATCACCTACTGAAGGAAGCATGATTTATTTTAATGTATGGATGTTATGATGCTAAGTTGAAATGTTTATTTGTTCTTAATATCTTGCCTATATCTTGTATAGGTGCTTTTCTGAACATAAGTTAAAAGCATATGGGAAATTTTCAAACAGTATATTTTCTAGATCTAATTAGAACAAATGTTTAGTTATATAAGAAGCTGTCAAATTTCAGTTGTCACAGTAGATATTTGCTATATTTTTGTGTTTTCTCATAACTTGTTAGCTGACTATAATTACCTATATTCTTATTTGATACTTTGTTCCACTGATTCATTTAGTTTTTCCACGATACCCAATTGTCCTATAGATTGATAACAAATTTTGATGTCAAATTATTCTATCATCATTTTTTAGTTTTTAGTTTTTTCCAAGGTTGTTAATTCTTAAAAATGGTACTTTAATTTAGCACTGCATATGTCATTCCTTTTGCAGACACAGTGAATATTTTCAAATGATCTTGACTTATTTCATCAGTTTTTTTAAATAATATTTTATATATTACTTCCCAGCTGCAGTATGCCCTCCTTCTTCTCATCCCAGTGCCCTCCCTCTTCTACTCCTTCCCCTCCCCAATCTCTACCATTCTATTTCCCTTCAGAGATGGCACAGGTCTCCTAGGGATATCAACCAAATATATCATATCAAGTTCCAAATGACATGTCACTTCCCCTCGTACTGAAGCTGAACAAAGTAACCCTGTAGGAAGAAAAAAGTCCTAAGAGCAGTCAAAATTGTTGGAAATTGCTCACTTCCTCTATTGGGAGTTGCACAAACCACCAAACTGTACAACCATACCACATATACAGAGGACCTTAGTTAGAGCTATACAGGCTCCCTGAGTTGGTTCAGACTCAGTAAGCCCTATGAGCATCAATTAGTTGATTCTCTGTGTTTTCTGACTTCTACAATTCTTCTCTCTTTCACCAAGTTCTGCCTAAATGCTTAGCTGTGAGTCACTGCATCTGCCTATTGTAGAACACAGTTTTTTTCTTAGAAAAAATTGTAGATCGAAGGTTTTGTTACTAAGTTAGTGTCCGTGTCCCTCCACTTGAAGACCTGCCTTGTTACAGAAGATAGACAGTTCAGGTGTCATGTTTGGGATTAGTCAGAGTCCTGGCTAGAGTTACTGTTGTGGATATTCTGACGTATCCACATCATTAGGATTTCAATTGCTCCCAGTACCTATCAATTCCAGTCATTTTTTCCAGTATTTTCTCCCTCAATTTCCTACTACCTAACCCCTCCTGTTCCCAGCCTAAACCACCCTCAGTCCACCCTCAAAATCTATTCTATTTCTCCTTCACAGGGAGAACAGTGTAATCCCCCTGAGCCCTCCTTGTTACTTAGCTAACTGACTTGTTAATTTTTGAAACATGTCCAATGTATTGTTCTAAATTTTTTTCTCTGTTGGTTTGTGGACATTTATTGTTAGAAGATCCCTTTTGCATCAAACATACTTTCTTCTCTCATGCATTGAAATACTAATACATTTTCCCTCCCTCTATTCATTACAGTTTTTTGCCAACTTTTCTCCCATTCAGTTCTACTCCCTTTTGGTCTCTCATGAAATAGGAAAATGATTCTAGGAGATAAAAAGCAAAAGAACCAAATAAATATAATAAGGCAATAAATGTCATGTTGAAGCTGTACTAAATAAACCAAGAAGGGGGAAAAATGCACAAGCATGGCACAAGGCTCTGAGAACCACTCATTCACTCATCTAGGTATCCTATATAAGTACTAACCTGAAAGCTACAATTTTTATGCAGGAGATCTGGTACAGACTCATTTAGGCCATCTGATTGCTAATTCTGTGTCTATGGCTTCATATGAGATTTGTTCTATTCTTATAGTGAGCCTTGTTTCCTGGTGTCCTCTGTCCCCTTTCTCTCTACCATTCCCTCAGCCTTCTCTTCCTTGAGATTCCCAGGTTCTGAAGAGAGCGATTTGATGAAGATATCACACTTATAGCTATGTGTTCCCAGGTCTCTCTTCTCCCCTCCCTCCCCTCCCCTCCCCTCCCCTCCCCTCCTCCCCTCCCTCCCTCCCCTCCCCTCCCTTCCTCTTCTCCTCTCTTCCTTCTCTTCTTCTTCTCTTCTCTTCTCTTCTCTTCTCTTCTCTTGTCTTCTCTTCTCTATTATTTGTATTGGAGAGATTTTAAACTAATTTCTAATGGAATTTACTTATAGTTGATATGTCAAAACATAAACTCTTTGTATGCCAATGAATAAAAATGATGTTTTTAAAAAGTTACCCTTGTTGTTATTTGTGGAATCCTTTGTTAATTATTGGGCAATCAATGTTTGTTAAAAAAAACAATCAAATGAATGTGTTTTACTTATAAATATGAAGTTGAACTGAATATATTGAAGTGATGATTATTGGCCTTTTCTGTTTTTAGTTTATTACTCTCTGAACAGATAATTATGAAACACAGATTTAAAAATATTTGTTAGTAATAAAAAGAGGAAATCAGGGTGTCCTCAAAGAATTGTTCACTTACATCAAAGCAAAAGCAAATATGACAGAAAGGGGGTGAAGGTGGTCTGAGAATCACAAAACCAGAATGCCTATTTTGAAATGGAGTCTTCTAGATATGACAGGGTGACAGGGGTGACAAATCTGTGAAATTTCAGAGTGATAGATGTGTACATAAAACCTTCACAAAGACCTTACCATTTGACATGTAATCACAGATCAGGACAATTTCACAGAGCCCCATCCTTAGAGAAACAACTACAGCTACTCAGTGGTCGCTGGGAGAAGATAATTCGTTCTCCCCAGGACATTTATATTAAATAGTAAATTCATTTAGGCTATGTATGCATATGCATATATGTATTCACCTGAACATTCATGTATTATTGTATATTTTATAGTGCATATGTATTGTAAATACATATATATTTATAATTTATTATTGCTAAATATGGAATCACAAGTATCCACACATATACACATCTGTTTAGTTTGTGTGTGTGTGTATTTTATATGTATATATGATATATTATATATGATATAGTACAATATAATTAATATATGCAAAAGTAATATAAACATACATATTTATGTATATTATGTTATATAGTAGTTATAGGAGAATAGGTAATCTATCAATAATTTGGAAGGGAATCAGGATAAAGAAGTGTTTAGAGAAGTGGTAGGAAAAGTAGAAATATTCTAAATAATATATGCATATTTTAAATTTTCAATAAAATAAAAATAAAGTGGTGCTTCAATTTCTAAGTGTATTAACAAAACTTTAAAATAATAAGAAATTAAAATAAAACCAGAACAGAAACCTAAATATATATCCCACTATTAGCATTAATTCAAGACATTTTTGTTAAAAGGTTTCTTATATTTTCAGAATTATCATCACATTTTAAGTGGGCATGTCTAGAAGCTTGACATGATTTTTCGTATACTAATGAGAAGCCCAAGATTGTTATGCTGAGATTTTGTTTTCTTAAAGCTTCTAATAATAAAGCAAAATTGCAGATTCACAGCTGTGATGGCTGTTCCGTTTCCATAGAAGATTTAAAAAAAATGAAGCAAGGACTGAGATTCCATCCGTATTTAAATGTTCCCCTTGCATGATGGCTCAATTATTATTGTTGGTAGTAATCATCGCAGTACTTGGCAAGGCTCATTCATCCTGCAGGAAAGCAAACTTTCCCAGAAATCAAAACACCAAATGTTCTGAACAAAATAATTGGAGGATAAGGGTCCCCTTAGAATCTGAAATTTTCACTTGACAGAACCTTGACAAATGTGAGTGGGTGTTTAATCAAAATGATATTTGTCATAGAGCACAGCTCACAATTTTAAGCACAGCAACGGAAATATTTGATTCCTATGGTGCAACTGGAGCTTATATCCAGGTAGTCCATTCCAAGCCTCCAATCCATATTACTTTTTAATTAAGAAGTCAATGAGTAACTTGATGCTTCAATATCTAGGAATTTTGCAAACATGAAATCTTCTTTTGCTTCCAAATGCAAGAATGATTCCTGACTTCCTTGTAGGTCCTAAAATCAGAATACCAATGGCCAAACTGAAGAAAGACAATTATTACAAAATAAAAGTGTTATTTCAAAAGGAGTATTTTGCAAATTATATACAATATGTGTAAAAAATATTTAGGATAAGAAAGAGAAGAAAATGGAAAAAATAAGTTTGACAAACCAAAGAGTTTAGGGTGAACTGTCATTGATTGGAGAATGCTCATGATTAAACAAAAAAAAAAAAACCAGACATTAAATATAGTCAGAAATCTCTATTGTGAAAAGCAAGCATGTGTTCATATAAAATGTATATCCACTATTTGGAAAAATAAATTTATTTACAGTAGTTGAATTTTTACTAAGGAATGGGTACAACCTGTAAGACTTTTTAAAAAATAATCATAATGTTTTCTTATTCTCTTTTATTACATATAAGACATTAAAGAAAAGTGTGATCAATTATATTAAATGCCAAGGTAACTGAAAACATTGGACTCTGATCTAGGATGTTTGATTTTATAACAGTTTTCTGTCAGAGGTATACAAATATACAAAACCCAGGAATTTTGAAGATGTACATTCTCTTTGAATGCCCATAATAATGCATTCTTTGTATAATCACCTTAGTCCATAATAATTCTATCTTAATTGTTTATTAATAATAAAACTAAGCTCATAATTGTAGCTATGTATCTATTTCTGGATTGCATTTTTTCCATGTCGTAAGCCATTGACTATACAACTTCCTCTATCCTATAAACCTGAGCATGTGTTTCTTCTCTGATATCTACACACTTGATCTTAGCCAAAAGGCCAAGAAGCGATCTGATATCTAATTCATGTTTATATTTATATTTATAGCAATTTCACAGTGTTATATACTATACCGGTCAGTACCTGGAATTTATCATTTCATAATTCTTGTCTTTACATGGGTGATTTTCTTTTTATAAATACCAGGATTTCTAAATACACATACCCCTGTGGGAAATAAATTGGGAATGTGAATAAGATACATTTTCCCCTACTGATTGCATCCTAGGTCATTCCCATAGGAACAGTTCTATGTAATGTGTAAATATTATTATATTCTATCTTTTTAATAAATAACACCAATCCAGTGCTTTTTTATTTAATAGAGAGCATTTCATCAACCCTACTGCTCAGATGAGACATATTTCAAAAATTAGACTAAGTAAAATACTTAAATTTTGGTGCTTATGTACATTATAAGTAATTATATTATAGAAATCTCAAATACCCACTAGCCAAGAGAAGAGAGGTCTTTATACTGTGAGTAGACAGCTTGCAAATGCTACAGAGGGAACTGGTCGAGCTTTATGTTCTCATCAGAAATTCCTGCTGTCTTTAACTTAATTTGTTTGTTTATTTTGCTTTTTTGAGACTAAAAGCAACATAGAAGTTCTAACTTCATAGCTTCTTGAAGACAATGTTTGTTTATAATGTTTGGTTAGTAGTTTATAAGATGAAAATATCCTGCTTAATATACTTGATATAAATATTTTGTAATCAATTGTGCTGGACTAGTAATAAAACTTTGTGAATAAAAGTAAATCAACTATTTATGATCATTTGGTCAAATTTTCTGTTTTGGTGCCATTTTTAATTGTGTTAGTATTGCATGATCTTTGAAAATTGTAAAGAATGTTATTCCTTTGATATTACTGTCCATATTCCTCCTATGCTATATAAGGTTGGCCAGAAAGTAAGCAGAAATATTGCATATATTGACATGATTGGGTGAAAAACAACTAAAACTTAGTGCTAGATTTATTGTTTCTATCAAAATATTACTATATTTTACAACTAGTCCAAGGACTGTCTAATATAAAACTTACATGAATGTGTGATATAATTTGGGATAGATGAGTAACAAATTTTAACAAATATGACAGTGAATGACTAAAAAATTTTTTGAGTATGACATGTGAGAGCTGTTCTGCTGAATTCTTTGTTCAGATTTTCCAAGGTACCATGAATCTATACATGTAAGGACACATGATTATTTGGATTCCCAATCGAGAAATAATCTTCTACTCAGACATTGGACAGCATTATTTATCTCATTGTGACTGGTAGACTGAAGATGTTCTTATAGATAGAACACAGCTACTCCAAATGCCCTTGAAATTCCCAATACAAATTTCTGAGCCACATGAAAACACACTTTAGGGCCAGGAGGTCTTTCTCTTAAGACTCTTTAAACTATACCATTTATAACAGGGTTAATGAAAATGAGTTTTCTGAACATAGAAGTGAAATACCAAAACATCAGTTCTTCTGTACCATATTATATATAAACAAATCCATTAAATGATAATTTAAAATGTGCGTAACAAAAATGAAGAAATGTTGTCCAGTTAACACTGTTTTTGTTAGTTGGTTGGTTGGTTTGGTTTGGTATGATTTTCTTAGCTATGCCAAGTTTCTATAATTAGCAGGGAGGATTACAGAAAAATAGCCCTCCCTCCTTTTATTTTAGTCTTACCACAGAGGAAACGGAAGGAGATGTGAACTTATCTGTGATGCATACTACTCTTTTTTATATAATCCTATTTCATACATTATTTAAAACTGATGTATTAAAGCTGCCAAAATTCTATTTAACTGACAGAGAAAAAGACATAATTAGTAGATTTTGTGAGACAATGTCTGGGTTATATTTTGTTATTGTTTCCTCACAGATTAAGCTTTTAAAATGAAATAAGTTCTGCATTCTCATTCAAGAATACAAAACTCAACACATATTCAAATATTTTAACGAATATATTAAGTAACTATGCAATCTGTGAATAGTAAAACACAGTGCTTCAAGATTTTAGAAGAATTTATATTTGTGTGTGGCCCAGGAAATTTGTAATTACTTTAAGAGTTGATTGTTATTCAAATGGAGTCATGAGTTTTCTATAGAACAGCTTGATTCATTACTGGTCTGCCAATGGGATTCTCATTTATCTATACTACCCTATCCAATCCATTGATGTACTCTAATATCTCAGATATATTTTTATTGGTTATTTTATTTACATTACAGATGTAATATAAATGGCCCCTTCCCAATTAAACACTTATTCCCTACCCCAACCCTCATCTTCTATGATGGTGATTCCCCACCCGCATACCCTCCTGCCTCAGAACCCTATCATTTCCCTATGCTGGGTCATCCAGCCTCTACATGGGCTCCTCTCTTGTTGATGACAGGTAAGGTAATACGTTACATATGCAGTTGGAGTTAGTATATATCTCAATATTATCCCTATTGTCCACTTGTTTGGATCTGAAGGCAACTATGACACATGCCTCTTGGCAGGTCTATAATGGTCCTTCTTAACAAATTGTACAGCAACCTCATTGCTTGGACTACCAAACAGAGTGGACATTGCTTTCTTGCCCTGACAGTACAATAAACAATTCCCACATAAGCCTCAGAGATAAACAATGCTTGGCCACCTTCATTCCATTGTATGGACTGTTTCTATCCTATTATTGCCACCCTTACTGTTGGTATTGACTGCTATGATTAGATTTCAGTTTCTTCTGTTTTCTACTATGGCTTTAAGAGCAGTAGCTGACTCTCTGGGAATCCCAAGATGTTTGTTTCCAGAATGTGAGTGCTCAGGCGTCCAGCCTGCACTATAGTCTGAATGACAGTGTTGTACCTCCCAGCTTTATAATTTAATTTATATTTCTTTTTATTGAAAACAGATTCATCTCCCATATATTACATCCCAACCACAGATTTCCCTCTCTTCAGTCTTCCTAGGTTTCTCTAACCTCCTTCTATCCCAGATTCACTACCCTCATATTTCTCTTCAGAAAATAGCTGACCACCAAAACACAATACGCTCACACACAAAACAATGTAAAATAATGCAAGAAAACAACCATCAGATGAAGGCAGGATAATTTACTTTTCTATACAAAAATGAATTAGTAAATATTTGGAGCTATTTGTAGTTCTAATTTTCAAAGACAATTGTCTTAAATTTTAGCTCTTAGAAGCTTATTTTCTGAGTATGAAATTTAAATGACCATAAGATAATAATGTTTTATTTTCCATTTGACTTATAAATTTGAATAAGGTATCTCTTCTAAGCAATATTTTATTAATTCTTTGAGAATTTCATGTGAAGTATTTTCATAAGCTTTAATTTCCTTCCCCTACCTGTTTCTATTACCATCTCTCATATCCCTATCTCTCTCCATCCAACTTTGATATTTTTCTTATTCTTTCCTTTATATATTTCCCAAAAAGTTCCATTCATGTTGCTCAGCTAGTCTTGGCAATTGAGCCCTCTCTTGTGTTCTGTCAACTCAACATCTTGAAAGAAACTGGTTCTCACCAACCAATAGCTATCAAATTTCAATAGTTCGTTGGTAGTGAGCTGTCCTGTCAAGCTTTCCCACTTGTAAAATTAACTTTTATTTGCCTGATGTGATTATTTTATTTGGGGTTAGTAACAAGCAATTTCTACCTTTTTAGTTCTTTTTGAACTCTGCTTAGCTGGTTCAACTCAGGTATTCTGATTCAAACTTCTCTCCAAGCTGCCTGATTCAATTTGACTCCTCCAAGTTTCTCAATGAGTTGTTCTCCTCGGTTTCAAACTTATTCTGTCCATTTGTCATAATCTTCTGGTTCCTTTTTATTCTTTGGCTTCAACTGCCTCTGCTGATTTGCACTGAACTATATGAACTCATGGATTAACTCAACTCCACTGGACTGCACTCAAATGTCTGAGCATAATTGAGTGACTAGAATGCAGAGGTCTGTGATGCCTGTCTCTTAAGTGCTAGAATTAAAGTTTCATGCCACCATGCCTGAGCCTAAGCATTCCTTTACCTGAAACTTTCTCTATACCAAGATGACCTTGATCTCCTGGGTTTAAAGGAGTATTGTATTCTCTCCAGAACATATTGTAAACCAGGGAGTATCTGAATTCCAACTGGGTGACATCGACATAGAGAGTCATTGGATTGTGATCTCTTGACTGAGCAGCCATGGTCTGGATTAAAATTCCTCTAAAACCATTCATGTTGGTTGTTTTTCTGGCTGGATCTTGCATGGTCTGTGCACACTATGACCTTCACTGTGAACTTGTGTGTGTGTGTGTGTGTGTGTGTGTGTGTGTCTGTGTATTTGTGTGAATTTTGTGAATGCTCTTCTGTCTGCAAAACATTGTAGACTTAGTGTTACTTTTTACCTCTGAGTCCTACAATATAATTTTCCTTATCTGGGAACATCAAGATTCCTGAGCCTTATAGTGTTAGGGTTTGATATGAATGTGAACTGACTCTCCTAAGTCTTTTATTGTTTGCAGTTGCACCATTTGGGAGGTTTTGTGTTAATATATCAGGGTATGTACTTTAAGAAGAAGAATCTCCAATAAGCCTTGAAAAATGTGCTGATTTATTAAACATTAACAATGAGTAATCATTTTAATAATATGTCCATTTATTATAGTAATAATACAGAACTCTCCACTGGTGCCAATGACCTATATAGCTTTAAGTTCTTAACTACTCTAACCATCCAACTAACTGTGAGATTTATGACCTGGAAGAAGTCTTCAGTTCAATCCAAAGTGTTTGGTTACATCAATAATATTTACACCTCCATTTTACTAGTTGGAATCTTGTCAATAAAGTCATTGTTGTAACTTGCAGCTTTCACACTTAGGTGAGATTTAGATTTTCTTTTCTCCAAAATCATATACAATGCCATCCACCATCATGGAGCCAAAAAGGTAAAACTTCTAAAAGGCGAGTTTCAGCTTCATTTCTCTATTTTCTGACACTCAAGTATGTAGCAACTTTAATAATAGAATCTTACCATCAAGTACAGGAAGGAAACTAAGTATTTAAAATAGTTTGTAAGTCCTGAAGATGTATTGGTAAGCAGTTCAAAAATATTCATCAATTCCAAGTATCACGGCTTTTATTTTCTATCATGAGATGTCTAGTTGGGTATTTAAGGGTAACTGCATTAAGCACTTATTTTGTATTGAAATATTTCATGAAACATCTATCCTAGTAAGTTTTAATGTGTCTTCTTCAAAAATCCTATGACATTATCCCTCTACATAATACCTCCTACATACTGCCCACATGGTTTTTGAGGTAGAATTTATGTTATATTTTCCTTGACTCTGACTTCATATTTCTGTCATTTATATTTTAATAATTTGATATTTTCAAATGGATTTTAAGACTGAAAATATGTATTCCATGTTTTCAATATCAAAACTTCTCTAATTATATCTTTACACAAAAAGAAAAGCCTGTCTTATTTCGTATTTTAGTTATTTAATTATTGGATCATAAAAAAATACACCATTTAAAATTTTTATAATAGAGGACTCTCTGAAAACTAAGAATTCAGTTAATTATTTTTGAGACATTTGGCTGAATTTTCAGTTAAAATTAAGTGAATAAAACTTCTCTACACATAGAAGAATTTTTGTAACAAAGTTCTTTATAAAACTTTACATCTGTAACTTTGAAATATTGTATCATTTCGAAAGACAGACTTAAAAGTATACTTCCAGGGTAGAAGGATAAAATAGTAGAAGATAGGACTAGAAGAATTATCACATTGACTTAGTTAATACAAGGAATCCTTTTTATAGGAACTGTTACCTAAAAATTGTAAGTAATATTTAATACTTTCTTATAATTCTCTATTTATTATACATCTGGTTTGTTACTCTTTACTTTTAATTTACATAATGGTTTTCCTCTTTGTTGCATATTTTGTGTTTTATCTTATTTTTCTGTAAACTTATTATCTGCTTCTGAGTACTTTAAATAAATCTAGATACACAGAGTAGGAAGATTTTATAGTCAACTTAATGACCCTTGTCAAATATATCCCTATTATTGTGTCTCCTAGTGTTCGGATAGTTGGATTAGTCTAATCCAAATGACATAGATAAGCTAAAATTATTAGTTTTAATTTTCTTTCTATTATAGCAGTTACAGAATTAGCTGATATTTCTGAAGAAATGTCAAGATCTATTATTTTTGTTGAATATTTAATTTTCCTTTTTAAAATACTCTCCAATTATTCATGAAAGTTTTATTGGTCATTTTCTATTGTTAAGTTGTTGTCTAAAGCTAATACTGGAAAGACAAATGATGAGTACTAATGGGGCATGAGCCAGATATTCAAATAAGAGATTTGAATTTTTACAAATGACCTACACTTTGTTCTAAAATGACTGTTACTATGGTTACTTTCAGAGAACCCTTCAAGATTCAAAAGAAAAACATAAAACATAGCTTAACAATTTGCCATTTCTACCACTATTAAGTGTTGTAATTATTTTTGGTTTTGTTATGATTTAAAAAGGCACCACCTCCAAATGGAAGTACATTCACATCATTGAAAAAAAGAGTAGGGGATAAGACTTCATGGAAATATTAAAATGCATTGTTTATAGAAAATATAATTATATACCAGAAATATAGCTCAGATCTAGTTAACTGCATAGCAGACCCTCTACCAAATGTTGTCTTACAGAATCTATTCTCAGCTTACCAGCTTTTCCTACACAGTTTAGCAAAGAAAACAATTGAAAATGGATAGATTAAAATTTTAAAAATTACATTTTGTATGAGTGTGCATGTGTGTATCTCTGTGTTTACTTCTGTGTGTCTGGTATATGTCTGCCAAGAGTCCAATATGTTGAATATCTAGTCAGGATTTCATGACACTTAACCACATAACTGGCTGGTATGTCCTTATCTGTGAACCTAACTGGGCCAATATTTATACCTAAGATGTTGACTGAATTCTATCTTTGGGGGCTGCAGAATCAAGCTGTCTCTGGACTTTGTAGGAAATCAATACCAAACATCAGTTCCTAGACGTCGCTTTACAATGTTGCTAAGTCACTATGGCTTAGCCAGGTCTAACTCTTCTGGAACTAAATCATCTCTTTTTTCAAAAATCTCTAACATTTTAATCTAAGAATTGCCAGAGAGATAACTTATTGAAGTCTTATGATTAATTAGATGAGGTGGCCTCAGATAAATTCTCCATCAGGTCAACCCTGATATATAATGTAAATCAATCGTTAATAACACCCTAACATATCTGCAGCATGTATGTATTTGATTGTGTCTGGCACATAAAACATTTTGCTTACCCTGTAGTTCATGAGATTTATGAATCTGCTGCCTTAGATTCAGTTAGATGGCTTCTTATATGTCTGGTTAGTTTAATCACATGTTCAAATAAAGATAACAAAACATTAGGATAGCGCTGTCTGTATGATGGTCACTTCTGGGGAATATGTTTAAGTAGCTCTTCTTCACTTCCTGATTATACAGAAGACTAGATTGATGAGTCTGTTAAAGAGCAGTTTCCATGTTCTCAACAAAATATTCATTCAAATATTGTCAGGATTCGTATCTCAATCCTATACTATTCATTTTCTCCCCCCCCCCAGTAGCCTGTGACACTCAAGATCTGTTTCCAGATTAAAGTGAGTAGGAAACAGTCTTCACATTTTCAGAGATGAAATGAGTCTATTTCCTCCACTGGGAGTATTTCGTGGCTACAGATGTGGCCTCTTCAGGTTCCATATTTCCATTGATATGCATCTCAGCTAAGGCCACCCACAATGACTCCTGGGAGCCTCCCTTATCTCTGCTACTTGCTAGAGATTCTTTCCATTTCCCCACCCTGGCAGCTGCAAATTTCCATTCATTCTCTGGACTTCTCTTTCCATACCAGATTCTGATATCCTCATCCCCCTACCAATCACATTCCCCAACCCAGCTGCCTCTTTCCATGTGCCTCCATGATTATTTTATTCCCCATTCTAAATAAGATTCCAGTATCCTCATGTGGGCCTTTCTGCCTGTTTGGTTTCTTTGAGTCTTTGGATTATAACGTTTGTATCCTGTACTTTATGGCTAATATCTATTTGTCAAGAGTACATACCATGCACGTCCTTTTGGATCTGTGTTACCTCACTAAGGATGATATTTCTATATTGTGGCTGCAAAATTCATAATGTCCTTGTTTTTAATAGCAGAACCCCCATTGAGGTTACTCCCATTACTCCCATTGAGTAAATGAACCACATTTATTTGGTTGAGGGATGTCAGGATTGCTTCTAGTTTTTGTTATTACAAATAGAGCTGCTACGAACATAATGGAGTACATGTCCTTGCAGTATGGTAGAGCAACCAACCCACAGACTTTTGACCACATATGCACCCTGTCTAAAACAAATGCAAGGACAAAGATGGAGCCAATCAATGACCAGAGCAACTTGAGATCCATTTCATGGTCAAGCATCAATCCCTGACACTATTAATGATCCTTCATTATGTTTGCAGATAGGAGCCTAGCATAACTGTCCTCTGAGGGGCTCTTCCAAGCAGCTGATTGAGATGCAGAAACCCACAGCAAAACAATTGAAGGAGCTAGGAGACTCTTATGAAAGAATTTCAGGAATGGTTGAAGGCCAAAAATGGGGATAGGAACTCCAGAGGAATACCAACCGAATCTACTAACCTGGACCCTTGCTGACTCTCATAGACTTAGTCACCAACAAAATAACATACATGGGCTGGATGGAGGCCTCTGTGAGGAGGCAAATGAGAAGGGGCAGCTTTCTGGATGTAACATAAATAAATGAAGGAATGAAAGAAAGAAAGATTGATTGAATGAATAAATAAATATAAACAGACAGATATACAGAAAAAATGAAATGAGACTTTTCGTTGTCTTTTCCAACAAAGACTACTACTGGATAATATATACTGACCAAAGAGACAATAATTCAGTGAACATCTTTACAAAATATACAATTAATTATAATTCATTTCAATTTCTTTAACATTTAAAGCATGTTTTGATTGGAAGACCTAAATAAACAATAAGTATAATTTAGAAAGCTAAGATAAATGACATTGTACAACAAAGAGGTTATTTTATAATTTTGGTTACATAAGAGAAAGGAAAATGTTATTAGTAATTAAATTGATCCATTGTGATTCAGTATTACCTGATCACATTCTTAGATCTATTAATGATAAGAATATAAAAATATTTGACTAAAAATGGACATTTTATTATCTGAGAGTATTTCATTTTTAATTAGATATTTTTTATTTACATTTTAAATGTTATTCCCTTTCCTGGTTTACTGGCCATAAAGCTCCTTATCCCATCCTCTCCCCCTTCTCCTATAAGGGTGTTCATTCTCCTCAACCACCCTTTCCTGACTCCCCACTCTGACATTCCCCTACACTAAAATATAAAATCTACCACATATTATTTCTCCAAAATCACTGTTTTTAATATCAGAGATTATTTGAAGGAAATCTATAAAACTTAAAATATCTTTATTCTCATGCATAAGGACTGGCTCTTTGTAAAATGGCCTTTTCTGTTTTTTGTACAATTTGCTGGAATATAATAAAGCAATGAATTTGGAGAGATGGATCCAATTACTATTAGGATATTTGTTATCTCTTCTAGAGAGTGATAATAAAATGAGTATTTAATAGGATAAGTATATTACAAAAAGGTACTGTATGATTTATACATATATTTTAAGAAAATTGTAACTGACTTCTGTTACTAAAAGAAATTTTTAAGGAAACAGGTTAGATGAGTTGGTTCATAAGTTAGCATAATTTCACAGTTATTCAAATTCAGCATTAATGAGATTTGCTTTCTAAATTACAGGGTTATAATGAATCTAAGATTCAGTTCTACTCCTTTTAGTGATTTCCCTAAATCTATCTCGGTCTAAACGCCACTCTGTCAATCTCCTCTTACTTCATATGTATTGTTTTAGGGAGAAATAGGAAGACACTATTTATTTCAAATATGTACATGTATAGGAAACCTGTTCATTTCTCAACCTTTCATACATACCCATTTCATCACTCTCTTTATGGTATATAGTATTCAGGTCTTGATCTGAACAAGACTATGTAAAAGCACGAAATCAAGGAATCATAAAATTCTTTTATTAAGTGAAAACATTTTACTGACACTCTTTCTATGCTCCCCTAGTTCACGCACAAAATTTCACACCATGTCTTTTGTAAAAAAAAAAAAAGAAAGAAAGAAAGAACAAGAAAAGAAATCTAGCTCAAAGATCAGAAATTCAGAAACATGAGCTCTAACTTTTTTTTATTCATTTAAATTGAAGGTAAAGTTGGAGAATCTAGCAAGCACCTCGTAACACTTAAAAGATAGCAGGAGACCCTGTCCATGAGGTATTTATAGTTTCTTGACAAAAGAACAAATTTGGGTAGTTTGCATGATCAATGATAAGAATGATACAATATGGTAAATCTGGTATAGAGTAATATTCACATTGTCCATTGTATATATTTGCAGAATCCATCTGCATATTATTTAATATTCCTGGAATACCTAAGAATGAGTCCACAACAAGACCTCTGTGTATATGTTATGGCTGTTAGCTTGGTGTTTTTGTGAGACTCCTAACAGTGAGAACAGATGTCTCTCTGATTCTTTTGCCTGCTCTTGGAACTGATATTCTCTTTTGTGGTTGCATTGTCCAATCTGGATATGAAAGCTTTTTCCTTTCTTATTTTATATTCTTTTGTCCTGACTGGCTTTCATTTCATTTAGGCCTGATAATTTCTAAAGGAAAATGAAAGTGGAGTGGCTCTGGGGTAAGGATAGTTGAGGGGATCTGTGAGTAGTGGAGGGAAGGTAGTCTGTTGTCTGGATGTACTATATACGAGGAGAATATGTTTTCAATGAAAATATATTAACTAACTTACACAGGCAAAATAAAGTGAAAAAGAAAAAAGAAAGAAAACAAGAAAATAAGATCCAAAATCTTCCTGGTATAAGAACATGGGATTAGGTTGATTCTCTTGCACAGTCGAGGAAATGCTACCCATAGGTGTTACAAATGTTATGAAATAATGCTCTAGGGAAATCTTTTTTTATTTTGCAAAGAGGACTGATTCAATGCTGAAGCCTCTTTTTCTATTCAATTGTATAACTCTGACACTCATTCTATGAGGTCTACAAAATTCTTACAGAAGTGGCTCATTAAAAACATGCTATTAAGAGTCATATCACTGTGTATTTTCTTCCATATTCCACATCACATTTTTAGGATCACCTACACACAAATCCTATTACAGATAATCTATATAAACAAATCTACTAAAATGTATTGCTGTAGACTAAAATTGATCATAGTATGTAAGCCGGAGTCCAAGGAAAATCAATAGTATTTTTAACCAAATGCTATAAAAAATGCCATCACCAATGAAGAAAGCCATTGTCTATGTTCACATGCCAAACAATGTAGAGAATTTGTTTGCATGGAAGCGTAACTTGTTTATACAAGCCAACTATCAATCATTATAATCTAAACCAGAGTTTAAGGTCAAATACTTCTTTATAAAAATGACCAAACAATATTCAGTGAATTACACAACGTTTATTAAGATATGTGACAGAAGGTAAACATATTTTATACACAGAGTTAAGAAATGAGACATTTATGTATGTATGTATCTATCTACATTTCATATGCATGCATATGTATATAAGGACACATATATACATATGAATAAATACATATAAAACACACATGTATGTATATAAACATACACACATACACACATATATATACACACACACAATTATAAACATAAAATTGTAGATATTTTATATGTAATTCAGAAAAATAGGTTTAGGGTGATGCTACCTATGAGTTATGTATTGTATAATGCCTGATACATTATAGATATAGATAATGCACCTTAATCTAGGGTACTAAGTAAAGTAAAAACAAACCAAAATAAATGTTTTGAGATTTTTTTCTGTTTTTATTGGTTATTAAATTCACTTACAATTCAAATATTATCCTCCTACCAGGTTTCCTCTCCACAAACTCCCTCCTCCTCTTTTTGATAAGGGTGCTCCCCCACTCACCTACCCATTCTTGCCTCAATGCCCTAGCATTCCCCTACTCTGGGGCCTCTAGCATTCATGGGACCAAGGGCCTTCCTCCCATTGATACCAGATAAGTCCATCCTCTGCTACATATGCAGCTGTAGCTATGGGTTGCTCCATGTGTACTCTTTGTTGGTGGTTTAATTCGCGGGAACTCTGGGGGATCTGGTTGGTTGATAATTTTTTTTTCCTATGGGGTTGCAAACCCTTTGGCTTCTTCAGTCCTTTCCCTAGCTCCTTCACTGGAGTTTCTGTTCTCATCCAATGGTTAGTTGCAAGCATCCTCATCTGTAATTGTCAGGATCTGGCAGAGCCTCTCAGGAGACAGCTATATAAGGGATCCTGTCAGCAAGTATTTTATGGCATCAGCAACAATGTCTCGGTTTTGTGTCCAAATATGGGATGGATCCCCAAGAGGGGCAATCTCTGGATGGCCTTTTCCTCAGTCTCTGCTCCATTCTTTGTTCCTGCATTTTCTTTAGACAGCAATTCTAGTTTAAAACTTTTTGAGATGGGTGGTGGCCCCATCCTTCAACCAGAGGCAGTGCCTAAGCTCTGGATATGGTCTCCACAGGTTCTCTATCCCCTTTGTTGGGTATTTCTGCTAATGTCATCCCCACTGGGTCCAGGGAGCCTCTTGCTTTCCTGGCATCTGTAACTTTCTGGTATCTATCCCTAGTTCCCCATTCTGCACTGCTACAAACCTCTGTCCAGTTTCCTGACTCTGTATATCTCCCCCATCTCCTTCCACACCTGAACTTGCCTCCCTTTTCTCTCCCTCCCAAATCCATCCATCCCTCTACCTCCCATGATTAGTGATTATTTGTTTCCCCTTCTAAGAAGGACTGAAGGATCCACAATTGGTCTTCCTTCTTTTTGAATTTCATATGGTCTTTGAGTTGTAACATGAATTTTTTTGGCCTAATATCCACTTACTAGTGAGTACATACCATGTGTTATGTGTGTTCTTTTGTGACTGGTTACATCACTCAGGGTAATATCTAATAGTTCCACCTATTTGCCTGCAAATTTCATGTAGTCATTGTTTTTAATAGCTGAGTAGTACTCCATTGTGTAGATGTACCATATTTTCAGCATCCACTCCTCTGTTGAGGGACATCTGGGTAGCTCCAAGCTTCTGGTAGTGGAAGAGTTTGCTGATTGCTAGACCTTTGCTACTATAGAAAATTTTAAATATAGCTAGTTTCTTGGGTACTTTTTGTTTAAATAACATTAAAATGAAGGCTCTGTTTAATAAAAATTAAAGAATCCCATCAGAAATATGTTGCACAAAGGACAGAATGTACTTTCAGAAATGACAATAATTAGCAATTCTACTTACAAATCCTTGGAAAATATGTTTTGTAATCAGAGATCAGTAAATTGAAATTATCATGCACAGCAACCCACTTGGTGAGTCATCCCAGCATTAACATGGATGCTGATATGCCAAGTACACCTCTAGGATGGAAGGAAAATCAGCGGCTCCGGAATGAATTCTCAAGTTGCATTTTTGCAAATAACTCTTATTTTTATTTTTACTTTATTTTACAAATCAATGCATTACTAAATTACAATTAAGATAGTTCCATTTTGGGGTTGGGGATTTAGCTCAGTGGTAGAGCGCTTGCCTAGGAAGCGCAAGGCCCTGGGTTCGATCCCCAGCTCCGAAAAAAAAGAACCAAAAAAAAAAAAAAAAAAAAAGATAGTTCCATTTTTCTGTAAGAGTCCTTTACCTCAGTTTCTATATTGTAGTCAAGGAGTGGCAATGAATTATAAGTCACTTTACTAAGTACTTAATGCAAATTTACATACTGATTATAAGAGAATGATAGATTAAAAAAAACAAAAACAGAAAATAAGAAGGACAATGAGAACCAGATCCTTTGATTTAAATTCTTACCTGGGAAGCACATATCAAACAGGTGAAAAGTAATGTCTTATGTGAGGATTATGTGCATATAGAAACACACATGGGTTTATAAACAAACTGTGTTTGACTATCTGCACGTTTTTGTAAGCATTTGTAACCCAGAATTTGATGTCAGGTATCTTCTTCATTTGCGTGTTACATTATTCTGCTGACAGAGTCTCTCAGGGCACCTGTAGGTCGGCAGACTCGGAATCTCTGGAAATCTGCTTCCCCTACCTACCTGCCGAAGTGGGGGTTGCAGATACACATACTCACACTCTGCATTTTCAAGTGAATACTGTGAAATGCTTGTTTGATGAGCATGTTATTTATGAGACATATTGATGTACTCCTTGATATATAATTTGATTATAGAAAATAAGATAATACAACCTGTTACTAAGGAATGGAATTTGAAATTGTGAAAAATAGAGCAAAATTAAAAACAAACATCAACCTAATACTAAGAACAAATATAAGAAATCAGAAAATGGAAGACTAAGATAAATATTTCTGAATGGGGATACATGGAAATTAAGAGAAAGACAGGAAAGAATTAATTATAAAGTCCTTGACTAATTAATTTCTGACTTAATAGTAATTCTGAATGCAACCACAGAATGATGATGGGAAGGAGTTCATCACTGTGCCTGAGACTACACTGGCTCAGCACAGGAAACAGAGAAAACGGTAGTGATGCTGTGACCTGGAATGATCTAGTAACATGTGGGCAGAACCAAGATGCTTGAGAAAGCCTACTCTATTATTCAGCTATGTTCTTGCAATATCAGGGTATCTTCTCCACACAAGATAATAATGATTGCAGAGACCATGAGGAGAGAGATACATAGGCACAGAAATAGTTCTTGTGACAGAGACAACTGATCACTAATATTTAAGCTGCACATCATTGTCCCATCTATTAAGATGTTGAGAAAATGTCTTAAGATCATTTTATGTTGCTATCATTCACATTGTAAAAGGGAATTTTTAAAAAGTAATTCTCTTCACTATAAATCTTTGTCATTTGAAACATCATGGAAGACTTCTGTTCCCCCAAATTTTTGAATGGTAAAAGTGATGAACTCTTATGGGGAAATGTCTCTGTTAGCTTCTATAATTAGTTTTATTTAATTTATTTTAATGTTGTATAGTTCTATCACTTACATTCTGCTTTATGCAAAGTAATTAAAGGACTGCAAGGTAAATAGCTGGGGTTTTAAGTCCTTCCTTAAGTCAAACTAATTTAGATAACTTTTTATATAAAAGGCCATTACTCTTAGAAGCCCCCTATGTGTACAAAAAACACATCACCTTCTTCATCCAACTTCCCTATATTCTTTCAGAACAGATTCCAATCATTTCATTTTTCTTTGGTCCTTCTATGATATAGTAATTTTTTATTATTTTTGAAAATTTCAAAAATATACGCAGAGCATTTAGATCACATTGACCCCAACTACATCCAGATCTTCCTTTCATCATCATAAACTTGTAACTTAAACAGACCTCATTTTCTCTCTCTTTTTTTTTTATTTACACTTCACACTTAAGCATCATTTAATAAAGGTACAGAAAATAATTTTTTGTTTTACCATCATTTACAAAGTGATAATTTTTATTGGATATATTTCTTTATTTACATTTCAAATGTTATTCCCTTTCCCAGTTTCCTGTCCATAAGGCCACTACTCCCTCCCCCTTCCTTATAAGGGTGTTCCCCCATCAATTCCCCCTTACAACCTGCTGCCATATATTCCCCTGCACTGGTATCCAACAAGGCTCTCCTCTGCTACGTATGCAGTTGGAGTCCAGGGTCAGTTCATGTATAGTGTTTGGGTAGTGGTTTAGTCCCTAGAAGCTCTGGTTGGTTGGCATTGTTGTTCTTATTGGATTACAAACACCTTCAGCTCTTTCTATCCTTTCTCTAATTTCTCCAATGGGGGTCCCATTCTCAGTTCAGTGGTTTGCTGCTAGTGTTCACCTCTGTATTTGACATGCTCTGGTTGTGTCTCTCAGGAGAGATCTATATCCAGTTCTTTTCAGCATGCACTTCTTAGCTTCATCTATCTTATCTAGTTTTGGTGACTGTATATATATGGTTCACATGTGGGGAAGACTCTGAATGGTAGTTCCTTCAGTATCTGCTCTAAACATTGCCACCATACCACCTCCTATGGATATTTTTGTTCTCCCTTTCATGAAGGAGTGAAGCATCCACATTTTGGTTATTCTTCTTCTTGAGCTTCATGCAGTCTGTGAATTGCATTTTGGGTAATTCAAGCTTTTGGGCTAATATCCACTTATCAATGAGTGCATACCAAGTGTATTTTTCTGTGATTGGGTTACCTCTCTCAGGATGATATTTTCTATTCACTCCTTTTGCTTACTAATTTCATGAAGTCATTGTTTTTGATAGCTGAGTAGTGTTCCATTGTGAAGATGTACCACATTTTCTTAATCCATTCCTTTGTTGAAGGGCATCTGTTGTTTTCCAGCTTCTGGCTATTATAAATAAGGCTGCTATGAACATAATGGAGCATGTGTCTTTGTTGTATGTTGGAGCATTTTTGGGTATATGCCCAGGAGAGGTATAGCTGGGTCCTCAGGTAGTATAATGTCCAATTTTCTGAAGAACCTCCAGACTGATTTCTAGAGTGGTTGCACCAGCTTGCAATTCCACCAACAGTGGAGGAAAGTACTTTCTCCACATCCTCACCAGCATGTGCTCTTCCCTGAGTTTTTTATCTTATCCATTTGTACTGATGTGAGGGGAAATCTCAGGGTTGTTTTGATTTGCATTTCCCTGATGACTAAGAATGTTGAACATTTCTTTAGGTGCTTCTCAGCCATTCAATAGTCCTCAGCTGAGAATTATTTGTTTCGCTCTGTACCTCAATTTTTATTAGGGTTATTTGGCTCACTGGAGTCTAATGTCTTGAATTCTTTGTATATTTTCTATATAAGCCCTCTATCGGTTGTAGGATTGGTAAAGATCATTCCCCAGTCAGTTAATTGCCATTTTATCTTAATGACAGTGTCCTTTAGCTTACAGAAGCTTTGTGGTTTTATTAGGTCCCATTTGTCGATTCTTGATCTTAGAGCCTAAGTCATTGGTGTTTTGTTCAGGAAATTTTCCCTAGTGCACATGTGATCGAGACTCTCCTCCAATTTTTCTTTTTGAGTTTGAGTGTATCTAGCCTGATGTAGAGGTCCTTGATCCGCTTAGAGTTAAGTTTTCTACAGGGTGATAACAATGGATTGATTTGCATTCTGACCTCTAGTACCATTTGTTGAAAATGCTATCTTTTTTCCATTGGGTGGTTTTAGCTCCTTTGTCCAAGATCAAGTGACCATAGTTGTGTGGGTTCATTTCTGGGACTTCAATTCTATTGCACTGATCTATCTACCTGTCTCTGTACCAATATCATACAGTTTTAGATCACTATTGCTCTGTAATACTGCATGAGGTCATAGTTACATTGATGTAGTACCTAGAAATAGAAGTGTGAGTCTATCCAATGAAACTTAGCCAAGCTTCTAGGGGTCACTCCTTCACAGAAAACTGACTTTTTTTGCCCTCAAAGCAATTAACTTTTGCTTATGGATGGGGACTCATGAATCCTTCCCTATTCAATGGTAGTGTTTTCATGGTGTAATTTCATGCAAGTCCTGTCCAGACAAGCAGTTGCTATGAGTTCATAAATATGGAAGTTGTTGTTGTTTGTTCTATTTTGTTCTGTTTTAATTTTGATATCCAGAAAACACTATTACTGTCTAGCCCCTACCTATTTCTGCCCTTTACATACTTCTCTGTGCTTTTCTAAAAGGGTCTCTGAGTGATTGGTTGGAATATGATATTGTTGTCCCATTTCTGGAAGACCACTCAACAAATTTTATTTTGCTGTTTCCCAGATAAATCTCTGAGTACTTAAGCCTTTAATTTTGTCGAAAATACCCAGAATATCTACTTTTTGATTAATATGTTATATGCTATGTGCATATAGGATTACACAGGAAAATGTTCCATGCTAGATAACATAATACAGCTTCTAATAGGTATGCTTATATCAGGATTGAAAGTCAAACATTGAAAGGCATTTTTAAATTCTTGATTTCCTCACATTCATTTTTTCACAAAAATCGTATTTTTTTTGCCTCAAACCTAAGATATTGCACATCCTCTATGTCCATCATTTGTCTCTGATAATTTTCTGCTTGCATAACAGCAGTAACTTTACATTTTACTTGTTGTGGTAAATATTTCCTTCAGGATACATTTCTTGATACCAAATTAGAATTTAAAGAACTCATATAATTTTCCCACAGAGATATAGACAGCTCTTCCAGACTGTAATAGATTTGATTATGAATTATAGTTATATATGGATAGAATTGTTTTAAATTTTTTAGATAGAATTGCTTTAGAATTGATATAGTTTTAATACATTTCTGTCAATTTTTCAACTCCTGTCAGAATTGAGATCAATATCTTCTTAGCCTGTAACTTCACTATTCAGTGTCTCAATTTTAACAAGGAAATATATCAGAAATACCATAACTAGACGTTAATGATGACATTATCATACAAAGTGATACACATAAAATTATGAACAGGTTTTAAAAATATTTACCACTTGAATCTTGGTGTCAACATGGGTTTATGTGGCAATGCTATGTCACATGAAAAACGATCTTGTTTGGCTGAACATAAGAATAGTTAAAATTTGCCACTAAATAAGCCATTAGGACAGTCTACTAGAAGGTTTAATAGTAGGAAATTTACCTAGGTAACAGAAATTCAATGTTAAAGAGACTTCTTCTAGCATGGTATATATTTTAGTGAACATTCTCTTCCTAATTCTATTAGGAGGGCCTGGTAAAAGATATGCAAGAAACATGAATTTGGAAGTGTAATTTTCCTCAAAGAAATGACAGCAGCCTTTATCACAAAGCAGAAAATAAGGTCAGAGTCCAAGATGATGAGCTTAAGGATAAATTTTTCACCATACCCTTACATGCCCTCTGTGGTAAACAAGTTCATGTGAGACTCAGCATGGATAATAATAGCCATACAGAATGAGGAGACATTCAACAAAGCTTATCCCCTTATTATAAATACAGAGTTATGTTGAGGGTTATAGTTTTCTGAATCACAATATTAATAGGAAGAATAAGTTCAGTAAATTTACAAAAGCTATATATATATACACCAAAGCTACAGAAAATAGCATGCATCAGGAGTCAGATACATGGATGAAGACACCTACTGATAAATATGGACTCTGCAAAAAAAAAAAAAAAGACACTGAATTAGCATAGCTTCGCAGCCAAATATCATGACACTGTAACCATGAATCAAACAATTTGAATTTAGAACAGAGAATGAGAAAATTTTAAAATTCATTATAAGCTTCTAAATTGGGTCAAACAGTTTGAAGGACTAAAGGCCAGTTTCTATAAGAGAGAAACTCAGAAACTTTTCTTCAATGGACAAGAAAACTGTTCAGATAGTCACATTTTGCCATTCACATTTAATCTTAAATATGAAGTCCAAAGTAAAGTGTGTCTATAGTTTCCATTATATACTCACATCCTACTATTATTGTGCCATGGTCATTTATTTTAATTAAGTGTTTATGTATTTATGGCACATACTAATAATGTGATTTGTTCTTGCTGATTTATTTATTCATTTCAGCTTACTTGTATTCTGGTATAAACAACATCAACATAACTATAAATACCTAATATTGTACCAAAACTCTGTTTGGCAAATCAGCTAAATTCAACTAGTATGTAAACCAACAAGATATTTCATCTCCCCACCTTATATGCAAGTTATTTTCCAATAACTCCACATTCTGTGGTATGGACTCTACTTTCTGTGTAGCCTGTCAATTTCCTTTATATATTGTTATTTCTGTTCCTGAATAATAAGCTTTATAATCCCATTAAATTCAGGGTCTAGACAAGGTTGTCCACTCACTCCTTCCTTATTCCATACAGTACTTGAAGTTCTAGCCAGAGCAATACGACAAAAAAAGGAGGTCAAAGGGATACAAATTGGCGAGGAAGAAGTCAAAATATCACTACTTGGAAATGATATGATAGTGTACTTAAGTGACCCCAAAAGTTCCAACAGAGAACTACTAAGTCTGATAAACAGCTTCAGCAAAGTGGCTGGGTATAAAATTAACTCAAACAAATCAGTAGCCTTCCTCTACTCAAAGGATAAACAGGCTGAGAAAGAAATTAAGGAAATTATACTCTTCACAATAGTCAAAAATAACATAAAATACCTCAATGTGACTCTAACAAAGCAAGTGAATTATCTGTGTAAGAATTTCAAAGTATCTGAAGAAAGAAATCAAAGGTCTCAGAAGAGGAAAAGATCTCCCATGCTGATGCATTGGCAATATAGTAAAATGACCATTTTGCCAAAAGCAATCTACAGATTTGATGCAATCCAGATCAAAATTACAACTCGATTCTTCATAGAGTTAGAAAGCCATTTGCCAATTCATATGGAATAACAAAAAAATTCAGGATAGGGAAAACTATGCTCAATAATAAAAGAACTTCTAGGGGAATCAACATTCCTGACCTCAAGCTGTATTACAGAGCAATAGTGATAAAAACTATATGATATTGGTACAGAGACAGGCAGGAAGATCAGTGGAATAGAATTGAAGACCCAGAAATGAACCCACACACCTATGGTTACTCCATTTTTGACAAAGGAGCTAAAACCATCCAGTTAAAAAAAGATAGCATTTTCAACAAATGGTGCAGGTTTAACTCGCGGGCAGCATGTAGAAGAATGCAAGTCAATTGCCCTGAACAAAAGTTAAATCCAAGTGGTCAAGGATCTCTACATCAAACCACCTATACTCAAACTCATAGAAGAAAAATTGGGAAAGA
Source organism: Rattus rattus (assembly GCF_011064425.1). Classification (NCBI taxonomy): domain Eukaryota; kingdom Metazoa; phylum Chordata; class Mammalia; order Rodentia; family Muridae; genus Rattus; species Rattus rattus. The sequence continues at coordinate 49,930,443 of NC_046164.1, read as the reverse complement.
GTCATGAACACATGGGAACTAGCAAAATTTCCTAAACAAAGCACAAATGGCTTATGCTCTAAGAACAAGAATCAACAAATGGGACCTCATAAAACTGCAACGGTTCTATAAGTCAAAAGACCCTGTCACTTAGACAAAATGGTAACCAACAGACTGGAAGAAAGATCTTTACCAATCCTACATCTGATAGATAGATAATATCCAAAATATACAAAGAACTCAAGACATTAGACTCCAGAGAGTTATTAAATATGGGGTACAGAGCTAAAAAAAATTATCAACTGAAGAATATGTAATGGCTGAGAAGTACCTAAAGAAATGTTCAACATCCTCAGTCATCAGGAAAATGCAAATCAAAACAACCATGATATTCCACATCACACCGGTCCAAATGGCTAAGATAAAAACTCAGAGGAAAACAAATGCTGGCCAGAATGTGGAGAAAGAGGAACTTTCTTCTACTGTTGGTGTGATTGCAAGCTGCTGCAACCAGTCTTGAAATCGGTCTAGAGGACCTTCAGAATATTGGACATTTTACTACCTCAGGACCCAGCCATACCTCTCCTGGGCATGTAGCCAAAAGATGCTCCAACATACGACAAAGACACATGCTCCACTATGTTCATAGCAGCTTTATTTATAATAGCCAGAAACTGGAAAGAACCCAGATGCCCTTCAACAGAGGAATGGATACAGAAAATGTGATACATCTACACAATGGAATATTACTCAGCTATCAAAAACAATGACCTTATGAAATTCATAGGCAAATGGATGGAACTGGAAAATGTCATCCTGAGTGAGGTAACCCAATCACAATAAAGCACACATGGTATGCACTTAATGATAAGTGGATATTAGCCACAAAGCTTGAATTATTCAAGATACAATCCACAGACCACATGAAGCTCAAGAAAAAATTAGACCATAGTGCACATGTTTCAGTCCTTCTTAAAAGGGGAAACAAAAATGAATATGGAGACAATGTTTGGAGCAGAGACTGAAGGAATGACCATTCAGAGCCTGCCTTACCAGGGGATCCATATATATATATATATATATATATATATATATATATATATATATATATATATATATAGAGAGAGAGAGAGAGAGAGAGAGATACCTTACAAAACTATTTTACTCTTTTGAAATATTTCCAATGAGTAGAAATAACAAGAATTGTTTTCTCAAATGATGAAACCAGAGCAAACAGTAAGATGTAATCCTTGTGTTGTCATAGATTGAGTGGCCTGTTTCCTGCATATATATCTTTGAAGGTATATCTAAATCTCTTTAGTTTATCTTGCCTACTGTGTCTTTGAAAATTATTTCTTAGCTATTACATACTGAATACTGTAAATATCTAATAGTTTAATCTTTCTGTAATACCTGAGTGTTTCAGTATTAATGGTAAGTGAGGGACTACATGCCATTTTAAAACTGTGAGAAAATAAACATCAAATCCCATTTATTCTTGGTCTGTATACTTCTATCTGGCATATATTTTTACACACAGAAGTCCTTCATTTAATTGTTCATGCTGTATGTGTACATGTATTTTTTTATTTTCTCAATCTATAGCAGCTTATAAGGCAAACATTTGTAATGAAACAATAGCAGTAAAAGATAAAATGTTACAGTAGTACAATATGAATTTGGAAATCAGAATAATTATTAAAAGAGGTCAGAATGCATAGCATATCTCATGAATAGAAAGCTTAGGTTATAAAGTACAGGGATTGAGGCAGATTTTATTATTTTATGAGATGATTTCAGAGAAATGCTACTATATCTAGCTGAACTACTTTTTATGATCATAAAACACTCTAACATATTTAAGAGATCACAGCCTATTGGCATCAATAAATTTCAAGCTAAAATGAGCTGTCCATTGGGCAGACATTTAGAATTTGTATGCTAAATTCCACCTTAAAATATAGAGAAGTCAAATGATACATTAATTAAATTAATATCTGGCCATTCACCAAGAAAAATTACTGAAAGTGAAATTAAGGATGTTAATGTCAAAATTAGAGTTGATGCTTAACAAAAAATATACAACTATGTCTAATATTTTAAAAGTATTTAGTTAACAGAGAAAATTACTTAAAGTAGATAATCAAAATCTAACTCTAACTTTACCTGGAAAAATTTTCAATTCAGTTTGATTTCCATATATTTTCTCTTTAAAATTCATTTTCAATATAAATATTAGATTGTCATTAAATTGAAATAAATTACTTTATACTATTAAACAATTGCTGGGTAAATCACATGAAGACTGAAATTTAACTTACTTGTTATACCAATAAGTAACATTTTTATATCTTAAGAAAACATTGACATAATGGAAGGGTGTTTAGTATACAAAAGCATATATTTTGGCTGCTTGCAGTAATGTGACACAAAGTTTATATAAAACGAGTTCATATTAGCAAGTTTATTTCATTAGTATAATTTATATAATACATGCTTCTTGTATTTGTAAATACCATGCCATTCACTGTAAATAACTCCAGAAGTAAGAAATTCTGCCATTTCTCTCTTCACTTAGAAAAAAGTTCCCAGAAGAGGAAACAATGAGTCTTAAATAAATTGTTCAGAATAGACCCTAAATGGAACCTATTTAGAATTTGCTCGGCAATGTTTAAAGTGTGACATATACCCTGAGCTTTCCTAGCCTAGGGTCCTAGGTTAAAACCAAATAATATTTGTCTAAAATAAGTAGCAAAAATGCCTCTTAATGATATTCTGTTATAGTTACAGATTAGTGCCTTGTTCAACCATCATCAGCGAGGCGTTCTACTACAGCAGATGAGAAAGGTATATAGAGACCACAGCCAGACATTACTGAGAGAGTGAGAGGACTTGGAACACTCAATTCTAAATGGAGTGTCTTCATTAAATACCTCTCATCAGAGTTCAGAAACCCAGAAGGAGAAGAGGAGGAGGAGGAGAAAGAGGAATGTAAACACCAGACAGAGGACATCAAAAAAACAATTCCCTCTAAATCAACATGAGCAAAATTCATTTGAATTACAGAGATTAAGACAGCAAGCAAGGGTCTGCACCAGGTTCTCAGTACTCATTATTTATAGCTTCCAATTTAGAATTTTTATGGGACTCCTGATTATGAGAATGAGTGAGTCTCTGGGTCCTGTCCTATCACCTTGGCACTTTTCCTTCTGTGTGGTTCTACTTCTGTATAATACTCTTGGTTTTGTTTTATTACAATTCACTTTGTTATATTAAATTAATAAATAAAAACCTATTTATTAGGGTATAGGTTAACAACTGAATTGTCATGTATACCTAACATGAATTGTCATGTTGGGAAGCCAAGAACCAATTTTTGCCAATGGGATGGCAATGGCTATGTCCATTACAGGCCTCCTTTTTAGTAGTTGTCCAATATATAATAGAGTTCAATTTTTTTATGTTTTTATGTTGTAACTTTTTACTATTTTATTTTACTTTTGTGTGTTGTTTTGTGTTGATATCCTCAGGTTTTTCCAAGGGGGTCATTGTTATTTTATTGGGGAAATTTGTTTGCTCTTGAGAAAACTTAAAGTTGCACAGGTAGTAAGAGAGAAAGGATATGGGATTACTGGAAGAAAAGAAAGATTATGATTAGAATATATTCAAATTTAAAATTGTTTTAAATAAGAAAAATATAATAAAATGTCAATTCTTCTGAAATATTTTCTATTTTGGAATTAAATACAGTTTTGTCATTTCTGCATTTAATGTGACATTATATGTTGTTTATTGTTGTTCATAAATTTTTTATATTATTATTATATATATTAATAAGTTAGTTCAAATAATAAGTTAGTTCAAATAATCTGTTCAAAGTAATTTTTTCTTTAAAGTTGTTTTTACATTTATAAACTTTATAATAAAAAGACTTTCAAATAAATTAAAATATCATACCTAAATTAACAATACCCAAATTCTATATCTTAGTGAACAGATGAATAGTCATATTTAATACATATTTTACTATATGTTCTTCTAATGCCTTCCAAATAAGTTTCAAATATTTGTAAAATTTTATATTCTTAAACATATTATTGCCAGAGCAGACATTTTTTCCAAGGTCTCAGACTGGAAAAAATCTTTTAAAAATCAAGTTGTCATCAGCCTACTTCCTAAAACATCTTTGATTTTTTTATTACTTTTGGGTTTTTTTACAGTCCAACTGTTGCCCCCTTCTCAGTCTCCAACTCACCAGGCCTCCTTCTTCCCTGGGGCCTCGAGACTCTCTAGGCTGAGAGTTAGATGTGTCTTCTCCCACTGCGACCAGATCAGACAGTCCTCTGCTATATATGTGCCAAGAGCCTTGGACCAGCTATCGTATGCTACTTGGTTGGTGCCTCTATGTCGGAGAGATCTCAGGAGTCCAGGTTAGTTTAGAATGTTGGTCTTCCGCTGGGGTCGCCCTCCTGCTCAGCTTCTTCTAGCCTTTCCCTAATTCTACCACATGGGTCGCTGACCTCATTCCATTGGTTTGGTGTAAGTATATGTGTCTGTGTCGGTCAGCTGTTCGTTGGGTATGTTGGAGAACAGCTATGCTAGCGTCCTGTCTGTAAGCCCACCATAGCATCAGGAAAAGTGTTTTTATTCATTCAGAAAATATAGTTTTATAACACCAAAAACTTTATGAATACCTTTGTGTAGCATCACAAGTGATACTTTTTATTTCATATTAGATCATTCATACCTGTCTTAAAGTATAAAATAATTTCTATTAATTACTTTTTAGTAATTGTATCCATTAAATATTATTATTTAAAGTGTATTGAACTAAGTTTAAGAATCATAAATAAAACTGCATTATGACTTATATTTAAATAAATTATATTTAAATAAATTAAAAAAAACAATTTAATGAAATTGATTTTCTCATAGAAAAATAAATAGAGTACTTTAGAGTAATTAAAAAAAATCATCTTGTTGTGGTGACTTTTTCCCCAGCATTTCAAAGCAGTGGAAGGCACAACTCTGAGTTTAAGACCATCTTGGTCTACAGAGAACATTCCAAAATAGTCAGAGCTACAGAGAAAGATTGTCTTGAAAACAACAACAAAAATAATATTTAAAAGGTCAAAAATATAACTAAAATTTGATAGTGTTACTTCTATGAAATCACTATTAATTCTCAATAACTTAAATGTTTCCTATTAAAACAATGAGTTGGGCAATCACAGGAATGTAAATAAATTAAATAATAAAAATTCTAAAAGATGATTAAAAAATTATATTTTAAATTTTTGATAGACCATTGTGTCTCTGTGTACATAATCTGGGATTCATCATATTTTTACTTAATAGTAGTTTTATAATTTTATATTACTCTGCTCATGTATAAAATAATTCAAATTTAATATTTGCCACAGTGTAAATACAAGAGTTCCAATTTAATAACATACATTTATTGTATGCTCATAACATAATATTGAATTTATATGCCTTAATACTGGTCAAATATTGTAACGAATTTGTAAATATAAGGCATCTGATTTATCCTTAATTCCATTCCCATTGTCCATATGTCCAAATTTTATAGCCTAGATTACTCAGATTTTATATTAATAGGACTGTAGTAAATTTTAGAAAAGCATAAATATGCAGTGGAGCCTTTATTTCTCTATGTGAATATTCTTCAGCACCAAATGTATTGGAGGAGAAAACCATCCTTGTGCTGCTTTGTGAAAATGCACTCGGCCTTAGACTGAAAATAATTACATCTATTTGAAAACAGTACTATAAAACTATATAATATTATAGACCATTATAGAATTACTTACTGCTTTTTACTGATTTCTGTAACATTTACATATAAAACAGTATTGCTGTTCTGTGTTATTGTTTCATGATGAAACATAGTTTCAGGAATTAAGAACTAAGCATAGTAAATAAATATGACTCATCACTGTGTGAGTCAGTAAGTGCTGTGTGAACCCTGTCACAACAGATCTCTCACCAGTTGCCTTTTTGAGAAAGATCACACTCATTGGATTCCTTGGAGCTGGGAATAGGGAATCATTTTCTTCTAAGCTCATTTACCCAGCTTCTGACTTCAGAATTCAGTTTTGGTTGCTTAGAACATTGGTGGTAGGCTCCCTTAAATTTCCTGCATAAAAGTGAAAATTAATCTGGCAACAAATTTCGTCAAATCGAAGAAGTGAGGAAACAGTTTTTCAGGAAAGTTCTATCTTTGTCTTACATATACAAAATATTATATTGAGTATGTTTTTATGTACTTGTTTAGAAATAGAATTATCACATACCCACAAACACATATATGTGCCCACACCTGTATGTATGTATGAGCAATTAAAGTAAAAGAAGTCATGAATTTGAATGAAAACAAGGGAGGAGTTCATGGGAGTTGTTGGAGGCAGGCAGAGAAGGGAGAAATGATGCAGTTATCTACATAATATACCATATGTATTTGCAAACTATAGTATAACTTTTAAATCAAAGGAAAGAATTACACAAGAGAAGAGTGTGACTGACAGTAAGAATCTATGAGAATCATTTCCAGTTTATAGCACAAGAGATTTGTAAACATAATCTTACAGACAAAACTTTCAAAATTTCAATATGAAAGCTTGATCACCATAAGCCTCTGGCTAATGCTCCCAATAGCAGGCATTAGGAAACTCCATTTCTTGGTCAACCGAATGTCATATGCCATCTTTCAAAGAGAATGCTTATGTGCCTGTTTGGTAAAGAGTTTAGAAATGGTCATAGGCTGACTAGTGTAAAAGTTATTATTTCCCCCCAATCATCTCAAACAATACTATGGGAATCAATAAATGAAGAATTGGGACAAATTCATTAATACAGAGCCTCGTTTCTCACCTGAATTCGTGTCATCTTTCTAATCTTTTTACCTTGCTTCCTTTCATTTATCTTACAAACATTGTGCAGTTAAAAAGGAAAGACCTATATATCTGCTAGCATGTCCTGTGCATGTTTTGTGGGACTTCTAACAGTGGGAACAGATGTGTCTATGATTCTTTTGCCTGGTCTTAGAACTTCTTTCTTCCTCTTGGGTTGCCTTGCCAAGCCTCAATATCAGTCCTTTCTCCTTTCTTATTGTACCTTATTTACGTTTTGTATTGTTTTTTTTCTATTTGGTTGTTGTCTCTTCTGAGCCTGCTCTTTTCTGAAGGGAAACAGAGCAGGAATGGATCTTTAGAAAAGGGAAGATGAACAAATGTGGGAGGACTTTATGGAAGGGAGACTGTGGTCTTGAGAAGCATTTATTTTGAAAAGAGAAAAGAAAATAGAAGATATCTATACAAACTCATATATTTATGATGGAAAAATGACCTCAGAATCCTGTGTGACCTAGTACGTTGTTCGTGAATGAGATCAGGCACACCAGAACAAAGAATGACTGTTCCCAAAGATTCCTTACTGCATACTTCACTGCCACTATAAATTCCTAGAAACTACAAAAGGAACATTCTTCCTCTTAAGCTTAGTGATTCATTCATTTTCAACTATGTTGCACATGCACATTATTTGAAAAATGTAGCTCTGGAGAGTTAGAGAAATGTAAAGCAGGGAATAATGTTTCCCAGGAGGGAATGGATGACCTACTCAGTACATTAACTTTGTATTGTCTTTGCTCCCATGATTGCTTAAGAAAACCTATAAAAATGGTCATTAATATTTTAAGAACTGTTGGAAAGACAATTACTCTGCGTTTATAGAAGCAACATCTAAAGACTTTACATTCAAGGATCATCTGATAGTAGCTTATTTACATTATAAATAATCTTTGAATTTGGTCTGTGATGACAGTTAACTTAAAAATATTTCTATGTAGATTTTGCTTACAAATTTTAGTTGTGATACTATACTTTTGTTTAATAAATTATTATTCCTTATTTTATATTTTCTAGATATTATTTGTTGACTAATCTAAATCCATGTCTGTATCAGATTAGAATTACATTAATTCATACCTATTCCATGTCAGCATATAAAAATAAATTACACATTTGGAAAGTAAAGAGTGAGAAGATCTTTTTGGTAAGTTTTTCTTTATGTATAAAAGTGTCCGTGGTGAGTACGTATATGTGCTTTATACATATATACAGTTGCACATAATATATCAGAGATAAGTGAACAGATGTGAACATGGAGAAAGATTTCCCTCATGTGCAAAATGCAAGCCTGCTCTGCTACTCCATCTAGTCAGTTTGATGTGGTATTCTATTTGCCTCCTGAGCACTGAAGATATAAGAAGGTCACTACAGCTACCCAGATTTCACATGGTCCTCATATTTACATGCCAAGTACTTTTAATTTTGAATTATCTTTCCAGCCCTATACTCTGATGTTTCTGTAAAGCAATAACTTCAACAATAAACACCCTGCAACTGGCTATAATTTGAAGAACTGAATTTTTTAATGTATGTCAATTTACTTTAATATTTTTATGTTTTATAAGACATTATAAGTCTTTATATAATATTATTAGTCATCATATGTCCTAGGATCCAGTTTCCTTAAGCCAATTGATATATACACCCGAAATATTAGTACATGCATATATATTTGATTGAGGGAAAATGTTAACTTTTGGGGCTGGGGATTTAGCTCAGTGGTAGAGTGCTTACCTAGGAAGTGCAAGGCCCTGGGTTCGGTCCCCAGCTCCGAAAAAAATGAACCAAAAAAAAAAAATGTTAACTTTTTTCACTATGTATTTTAGAATCATTATGGAAACCTAAAATTACAACAAAACCCATCTTTGAGACGTGCCACAAAATTCTCCAACTCAACACTTTACATAACTAACATGTATATATTAAATATACATATATATATTATTTAATAGCTACATATTTTCTAGTTATATATTATAACTATATAGTTAATATATGTACATATATAACACAAAATATATATGTATATATTTAAAAAGAAAGCAAAAATCACTAGTCCATTAGCACTATTTTATCTGTAGATTTCATTTAGATATAACCAATTTTCTAAGAAGGTTGTTTCATTGTTTTGTGACCAAATCACAATAGCAATTATAGCTTTTTCATTTTCGTATTCTACTCTGATTAAAACAATATTTTAGAACCTTAAACACTTAAACATTCACATTTAATAATTTCATTTTTATATTCTATAGTTTTTCTATATCTTTCAAGCTGGAAAATGAGTTTTATATTGAAAATTTGGGGCATAGATTTGTTTTAGCGCATAATCCAGGGAAAGTATGATATTATATCATGTCTTGATCATGGTGAACTTCAGTATATGTAGTTTGTAGGTTTATGTGTGTGCATGTGTATGTATATTTCTCTGTCTCTGTCTGTCTCTCTTTCTCTCTCTCTCTCTCTCTCTCTCTCTCTCTCTCTGTGTGTGTGTGTGTGTGTGGGTGTGTGTGTGTGTTTCTGATCTGAAGCTTCTGTTTCTCCTTTACATAATCCACTTGCCAGGAGGAATAAAATTCTTAATCTAGCTAACACTTAGGAAATAATTTCAATCATGAGTCAGTAAGGAAGTGATATAAACATAAATTATTGAGGAAATATCTATATAAGTTTTTCTTTCACAACAGTATGTGTTTATTTTGCCATTAAAATTATATAAATTGTTGTATGCTTTGTTTAAATCAAATTAATACTCAATATTTTCTTATATTTCTTTAATTTATAAATTCGAGACCTGGGAGATATTTTAACAGTATTGTTAATATCGTATTGTCTGAAAGATGGAAAACTTTGATATTTTGCATTTTTTCCTACCAATATCTCTAGGCTATATAAATTTTTCTACTTATTTTATTAATTTTGAATCCATTATATAATTAATTATTCTTAGAACATTTGGTATGCTAATTTTTATTTAAAAATTGTTTTAACATTTTTGGTGGCATAGGAACCACCAACTAAAAATCTCTGAGCAATAGACGTGTTTGTTAATACTAACATTGGATGACATTTAAAATCACATAAAAGATGACTAAAGAAAGAATGAATAGGTGAATGAAGAGAAGAGGGAAGATACAAAATAAGGAAGAAGGAATTGGTTCAAATACATTTTTCTTTGAATAATGTACAATATATTGGGGAGAAAATAATGATACTAATCTATTTGGATTTTTGTAGGCTTCTAGACTTCCCACCCCAGAGCTCCCATGGACTAAACCACTAATCAAAGTGTACACATGGAGGGACCCATGGCTCCAGCTACATATGTAGCAGAGGATGGCCTTATCTGGCATCTGTGGGAGGAGAGGTCCTTGGGCCTGTGTAGGCTTGATGCTTAAGTGAAGGGAAATGCTAGGGCAGGGAGGGAGAAGGGGGTGGGCAGGTGGGGGAGCACCCTCAAAGAAACAGAGGTAGGGGGAAAGGGATAATGGATTTGCAGAATGGAAACTTTTCAAATGTAAATAAATAAAATAACTAATAAAATGTTTTTTTTTTAAAGAAAATGCCTGATAAACATACTTGCTTATTTAAAATGGTAGGCCTCTTTTGGGAAGAGATCCTCTGGTGAGACCCTTCTCCTGACAAGCTCCAGTGGAAAAGCTCTACAGCATTTCCTCAAAGTTCCTTGCAGAAACTTATGATTTGCCAGTCCCTACCCTGCAGAAAAACATCTTACCAATTCCCAAGCTTGCCCCCATATCAGGCCATAAAATGTCTCAATCTCAACCTTCCCTCCATAAAGCCTATGTTCTGCTCTATACTCTGCTGCTTTTTGCCTTACTGCAGCAGCCACCCTCCTGAGATTTTCCCTTCCAATGTGTGTCTTATGTGATTTTATGTGTCTTTATTGGGTGCTGTGATATCTATTTTCTGTTGTTGCTTGGCTCTAGTCTGCTATGATACCTTTTGAACTGAACTATAATACAACACACGTTAAGTCAATACATCCATGGGCATGTTGAACAGATCAAAAATATATATGGAAAGGAAATGTAAAATAATACATAAACAGAAAATATATCTAATAACAATAAGTGGGTAATTATGGAAGACTTTCAATCCAGACCAAAATAATTCTCTGAAACCTTCTGAGAGACAAAGTTAATTTATGATGTGTTAATAAAAATAAAATGGAAAATTGATTTTACTTTTGACTCCAAAATTAAGCCAAAGTTGATTAGGTAACTGCTTAATCCGTAGACAATAGTGGATATTTTGAGGTAGAGGGAATCTTTTTATCTTCTGAAAAACTAAGAAAAATCAGGGATCTTGAGGTAGAACTACTATCAGTCTTCTGAGAATCCAACAACTTGATTTCCAGAGTGTTTGTGCAAGTTCTCCCACCAGTAATAAGGAGTGTTCTCCTTTCTTCAGTCCTCACCAGCACATGCTGTCACTTTGACAGATTCTGATAGGTGTAAGGCAGAATCTTGGAGTCATGTTAATTTGTACTTTCCTGATAACTGCGGGTTTTGAACATTTTTTAAAAATGTTTCTCATCCATTTTCAATTCCTCCATTGAGAATTCTTTGTCTAGTTCTGTTTCCCAATTTTTAATTGGATTTCTTTTTGGCATCTACATTCTTCAGTTCTTTCTGTTTTGGATATTAGCTCTTTGTTAGACATAGGGTTGGTAAAGATTTTTTCCTGACTTTTGGGCTTTCCTATTGATGATGTCCTTTGTTATTTTTAAAAATATTGATTTTAAAGCATAAATACACATTTCAATTTTTGCCAAGTACAGCAAACAAGAGATATGATGATAATAGAAATTTGAAGTAAAAGGTATTTGTTTAAAAAAAAGTAGGAGAAAAGATATATTATCAACATCTAGTTGAATGCTTTGGGTCATGCTTATCTTCAAACTATCTCAAAAGTTGTTGCTTTTTTTGATACTTGAACTTTCTCAAAAGATCAAGGTTTTTCTAGTGATTCTTTCTACTTGAATGAAGGTGTTGACACAGTCTGCCTAAACTCAAACTAAAAGCTTACCTATTAATTACCCTAGATGCACAGAATACATGAAACTCAAGAAGGTTGAACAAAATGCAAATGCTTCACTCCTTCTTTAAAAGGGGAACAAGAATACCCTTGCAGGGAATAGGAAGGCAAAGTTTAGAGCAGAGGCAGAAGGAACGCCCATTCAGAGCCTGCCCCACATGTGGCCCATACATATACAGCCACCAAACTAGATAAGATGGATGAAGCAAAGAAGTGCAGGCTGACAAGAACCGGATGTAGATCTCCCCTGAGAGACACAGCCAGAATAGAGCAAATACATAGGCGAATGTCAGCAGCAAACCAATGAACTGAGAACAGGACCCCCATTGAAGGAATCAGAGAAAGGACTGAAAGAGCTTAAAGGGGCTTGAGACCCCATATGAACAACAATTCCAACCAACCAGAGCTTCCAGGGACTAAGCCACTACCCAAAGACTATACATGGACTGACCCTGGACTCCAACTGCATGTGTAGCAATGAATAGCCTGGTAAGAGCACCAGTGGAAGGGGAATTCCTTGGTCCTGTCAATGGAGGGAGGGTGGTAATGGGGGGAGGATGTGGAGGGAAACACTCATATAGAAGGGGAGGGGGAGGGGTTAGGGGATGTTGGCCTGGAAACCAGGAAAGAGAATAACAATTGAAATGTAAATAAGAAATACCCAAGTTAATAAAGCTGGAGAAAAAAGAGTATCACTCATCGTCAGCAACAGTGGTAAGCAGGAGACAAGGGCCACTAGTACTTCTTTCAGCAAACACTGAAAGAAAATCAAAAACAATGAGGGGCAAGGTGACGGTGTCCTTTAACTTTCAGAAGTTTTAAAATTTCATTGATGATCCATTCGTTAATTGTGGATCTGAATTCTTGAGGCATGCCATCCCTGCACATATGCCCAAATATGTTCCACCACACCACAAGGACACTTGCTGAACTATGTTCATAGTAGCTTTATTCAGAATAGCCAGAAATTAGAACCACTCAGATGTCGCTCAACTGAAGCATGGATAAAAATAATGTGGTTGATTTGCATAATGGAATAGTATTCAACTATTAAAAACAAGGAGATCATGAATTTCTCATCCAAATGGATAGAAGTGGAGAGTATTCCAAATGAGGTAACCCAATGCAAAAGGACATGCATGGTATGTACTCACATATAAGTGGATGTTAACCATAAAGTAGGAAATAGCCATGCTACAACCCACAGATCTAAAAACCCAAATAGCATGTAAAGCCAAGGATGACTGAATCTTTTTCAAACAGGGAAGTAAAAGAGACACTGGAGATGGACAGAGGGAGGGAACTGGATGGAAGAGCTGATGTGGAGTAGAACAAGGCAGTGGAGATCAGGTGTATGGAGAAAGAAAGGAAATTTGTGATGGTGGTGGTAGGGGGCATCTCTAGGATCTCCTAGAAACCAGGGACTGAAAGAGGTCCCAAGGACTCTGTGGGTGTCAGTATCTGAGACTGCAAATAGTGATAGATATAGAGCCCAAAGTTATAACCTTCTGTGGACAGACAGTGTTACAAGTACAGGGATCAGGATAGCAACCCAACCACAAATCCTTGGACCCAAAATGTCTACCGCCTGCAAGATATGCAGGGACAAAGATGGAACAAATATAGAGGGTGTGGCCAGCCAATAAATAGTCAAAACTGAGACCCATATCACGGGTAAGGGGCAATCCTTGATACTATTAATAATATTCTGTTATGCTTGCAGACAGGACCCTAGCATAATTTTCTTCTGAAGGATTCTACTGAGCAGTCAATGGAAACAGATGTAGACAGCCAAAACCAAACATTAGATGGTGCTCAGAGAATTTTCTCTGAATTTTTGATCTTAGCCATTCTGATGGGTGTAAGGTAGAATCTCAGCGTCGTTTTGATTTGCATAGTAGCGTTGTGGGAGGGAATGATGGACACAAAGAGGATAGGGATATCAAAAGAAAGCTAACTAACATAGACCACTGGGATTTCCCATTTCAAGGAACTTCACATAAAACCAGATGCACTGAATCTAATAGAAGTGAAAGTGGAGAAGAACCTTGAACACAGGGGCACAGTGAAAAAATTCCTGAACAGAACGACAATGGTTTATACTCTATGATCAACAGGGGCCAAATGGGACCTCATAAAATTTCAAAGCTTCTGTAAGGCAAAGAACACTGTCAATAGGACAAAATGACAACCAACAGACTGGGAATATATCTTTACCATCCCTATATCTCATAGAGGGCTAATATTAAAAATATACAAAGAATTCAATAAGTTAGACTCCAGAAAACCAAATAACCCAAAATGGGGTCCAGAGCTAATCAAAGCATTCTCAATTGAGAAATATTGAATGGCCAAAATGTTTAGCATACTTAGTCATCAGGGAAAAGCAAATCAAAATAACACTGATATTCCACCTCATACCAATCAGAATAACTAAGATCAAAAAATAAAGTTATAGGATATACGGGCAAGGATGTGGAGAAAGAGGAATATACCTCTATTGTTGGTGGCAATATTTCTGGTACCACCACTCTGGAAATCAGTCTGGACGTTCCTCAGAAAATTCGACCTTGCACTACATGAGGATGCAGCTATACATCTCCTGGGCATATACCCAAAAGATGTTCCAACATACAACAAAGACACATGTTCCACCATGATGATAGCAGCCTTATTTATAATAGCCAGAAGCTGGAAAGAGTCCAGGTGCCCTTCAACAGAGGAATGGATAGAGAAAATTGTGGTACATCTACACAATGATGTACTGCTCAGCTATCAAAAACAATGACTTAACAAAATTCATAGGCAAATGGATTGAAATAGAAAATATCATCCTGAGTGAGGTAATCCAATCACAGAAAAACACACATTATATGCACTCACTGATAAGTGGATATTAGCCAAAAGGCTCGAATTACCCAAGATACACTCCACAGGTCACATGAAGCTCAAGAAGTAGGATGACCAAAGTGTGGATGCTTCACTACTTCTTAAAAGGTAGAAGAAAAATATTCATAGGAAAAGATATTGAGGCAAAGTTTGAAGCAGAGACTGAAGGAATGACCATTCATAGCCTACCCCACATGTGGCCCATATATATTCAGTCACCAAAACTAGATAAGTTTGATGAAGCTAAGAAACTGCATGCTGACAGGAGCCAAATATAAATGTCTCCTAGGAGACACAGCCAGAGCATATCAAACACAGAGGTGAATGCTAGCAGCAATTGACCTGAGAATGGGACCCCCATTCAAGGAATTATAGAAAGTATTGAAAGAGCTAAAGGGGTTTGCAACCCCATAAGAACAATAATGCCAACCCACCAGAGCTCCCAAGGACTAAGCTACAATCCAAAGACTGTACATGGACTATATAAATGTCTCCAGCTCCATATGTAGCAGAGGATGGCCTTGTTGGGCACTAATGGAAGGAGAAGTCCAGGGCCCTGCCAAGGTTGGACCCTCATGGTAGGAGACTATCAGGCGTGGGCATGAAGGAGGGGTAGATAGGGATGGGAACACCCTTATAGAAGAAGCAGAGGGGGATGGGATCGGGGCCTTATATCTGAGAAATGGGGAAAGGAAAAACATTTAAAATATAAGTAAAAAAATTCAATAAAAGAAAAAAATACAAAAAAATGGCTCCAGGAAATTCTTAGGCAAATGGATGAAACTAGAAAATATCTACCTTAGTGAAGTCACTCAATCACAAAAGAACACACATGGTATGTAGTCACCAATAAGTGGTTATTAGGCATAAAGCATAGATTATACATGATGCAACTGAAAAACTGTATGAAATTCAAGAGGAAGGTAGATCAAAGTGCGGATTCTTTAGTCCTTCTAAGAAGGGGGAATAGAATACTCATGGGAGTTAGAGGATGAGAGAGACTTGCAAAGAAGAGAGCAGGGAGAGGTGGAATAAAGGGGTCTGAATTAGGTATGGGAGGAAACAGATACTCATATGCAGAGGGTCCAGAGTTTGAACAGAGGTGTGTAGCAATGGGGGATGGAGAACTGAGGGTAGCCACCAGCAAGTCTCTTATGCCGATAAAGCAAGTGGATTCCAGGTGCCAACAGGGATGAGATTAGCTCAAATGTCCAACAATGGAAGGGAGAACCAGTAGAGACCATATCCAGAGGTTAGCTAAGCCCTGGGTTGGGGGATGAGGCCAACCAGTCATCTCTAAATTTTGAACACACAATTACTCTTGCTTAAAGGAAATAGTGAGACAAAGTGTGGAGCAGCAACTGAAAGAAAGGCCACCAAGAGATTGCCCTAACTGAAGAACCATCTCATGTACAGACACCAAACCCAGACACTATTGCTGAAGCTACAGGAGCTTGATATAGCTGTCTCTTATGAGGCTCTGTGAGAGTCTGAGAAATACAGAGGCAGATGCTCCCAGCCAACCATAGGACTAAGCATGTGGAAAACAAAGGAGGAATTAGGAAAATGACTAAGTGACTGAAAGTGTTTGCAACCCTGTAGGAATAATAGAAATATCAACCAACCCAATACCCCAGAACTCCCAGGGATTAAACCACAAACCAAAGAGTACACATGGAACAACCCATGGCTCCATCTGCATATGTAATAGAGGATGGCCTTGTTGGGCATCAATGGGAGGAGAGGCCCTTGGTCCTGTGACAGATCAGTGACCCAGTGTAGAGAATGCCAGGGCGGGGAGGTGGGAGGGAGTGATGGGTGGGTGGAGGAGCACCCTCATAGAAGCAGGTGGAGGGGATATGGTATAGGGGTTTGTGGAGAGAGGGGAAACCAGGAAAGGGGATAACATTTGAAATGTAAAATAAATAAATAAATAAAAAACCAAAGGAAAAAGGAAAAAGATGAAAATATGTTCTACATGGAGTATATTCTCTCAGTAACTCTCTCTCACCTAAGTGACCCCTTATCAATCTGCTTCCATTATTACCAAGAATATTTTGGATACACATTTATGCCAAATATGTAAATACATGGATTTATATATAAAGTAAAACCACATGTTAGTGAAATTATGAATAAAAATGATGTGTAATATAAAGGAGTAGCTTGTAGTGGGTTCCTACTTTAGAAAAGGTGAGTAAGGAATACCTTAATATAAGATAGAGTTTTATATAACATTAACATTCAAAGTAAAGAGCAAAAATGGGACTGTCATAAGAAGGAAAATAATAATCATGATTTAATCTTTCTATATTGAGCTTGATATTCACGATTAACTTTACTTACAAAGACATCCAACTTGTGTTATAAATTACAGATGTTTACCAACAGAAGAATGCATACAGAAACTGGTTATTTTATACAATGGAATACTATTCAGCTATTAAGAATGAGGACATCATGAGTTTTGCAGGCAAATGGACGAAACTAGAAAATATCTTGACTGAGGTAATTGAGACTCAAAAGACATGCATGGTATATGGTAAGTATTCACTAAATGTGGATATTAGCCAAAAAAGTACAGAAATCCTAGGATATAGTCAGGAAGGTTAACAAGCTAAAGGGCCCAAGTGAGGGTGCCTCAATCCCACTTGGGAGGGAGAAGAAAGCAATGATGGCAGGGCTCAGAGGGAGGTATTTGGTTGCCAGAGGGGACAAAGAGGGGAAAATTGGAACATGATCAGGTATGGGGTGGACAGGAGTGAAGCTGTGAGGGTGAACAGAAAGAATGAAAATAGGCAACCTAGGGAGATAAGAGATGGGTGAACCTCTATAATGTACTAGATGCACTCACTGATAAGTGGCTATTAGCCCAAATGCTTGAATTACCCTAGTTGCCTAGAACAAATGAAACTCAAGACGGATGATCAAAATGTGAATGCTTCACTCCTTCTTTAAAAGGGGAACAAGAATACCCTTGGCAGGGAAGAGAGAGGCAAAGATTAAAAGAGACTGAAGGAACACCCATTCAGAGCCTGCCCCACATGTGGCCCATACATATAGAGCCACCCAATTAGACAAGATGGATGAAGCAAAAAGTGCAGACCGACAGGAGCGGATGTAGATCGATCCTGAGAGACACAGCCAGAATACAGCAAATACAGAGGCGAATGCCAGCAGCAAACCACTGAACTGAGAACGGGACCCCTGTTGAAGGAATCAGAGAATGAACTGGAAGAGCTTGAAGGGGCTTGAGACCCCATATGTACAACAATGCCAAGCAACCAGAGCTTCCAGGGACTAAGCCACTACCTAAAGACTATACATGGACTGACCCTGGACTCTGACCTCAGGTAGCAATGAATATCCTAGTAAGAGCACCAGTGGAAGGGGGAAGCCCTGGGTCCCTAAGACTGAACCCCCAGTGAACTAGACTGTCGGGGAGGGCGGCAATGGGGGGAGGGTGGGGAGGGGGAACACCCATAAGGAAGGGGAGGGAAGGATGTTTGCCCGAAACCGGGAAAGGAATAACATTCAAAATGTATATAAGAAATACTCAAGTTAATAAAAAAAAAAAAAAAGGAATTAAAAAAAAAAAAGAAAGAAAGAAACCTCGAAGGGGAGAAAAAGTTCCAAGTGGTGGAGAAGGAACTTGTAAAATCCACTTCCAGTGGAAAGACATGGCATCAAGTGGAGGGATGTGGTTGCTATCCCACAGTCAAAAACGGACCCAGTATAATTTCTGTCTGAAGGAACTGGGGGCACAAAATTGGAAAAGTGACTGAAAGAAAGGAGGTTCATTGACTGGCCCAAATGGGGATGCAGCTCAAGGGGAGCCTCCAAGGCCTGAAACTATTCCTGATGCTATGGTATGCTTACAGACAGGAGCCTAGTATGGCTGCCCTCCAAACAAGTAGCTGAGTCAGGGGCAGATATTTAACCCCACCAATCTACCTGTGGATGCCTGTGGTTGAATTAGAGAAAGGCTGGAAGAAGCTGAGGAGGAAGGAGACCCCAAAGGAAGACCAATGTTACTTAAACAAATAGGTAAAGATACCAATGTACAAGGGAATAGTTTCAATGATAATTAGTAGAATTTAAATGTATTAGATACACATTTGCCTCACTCATGGTCTCAACTATTTATCCATCTTACTTAAAGTAATACAATTTCTGTATGACAGGACTTGAAGTTTTATGGAACCTTTTGTTCCTTTGGATTGTATTTGAGCTTTTAAATCAAAGTTCTTGGAGAAAAATCTGCTTTAATATGACTCTACCATGTGACTGACAATTTGATGAAAAAAATTCTCAGAATTGTGAAAATTTGAGGCTATTGTCACAGAGTCTATCTTTGAAATTAGACAAACAATAGTGATATTACAAAAGAAGGTCACTTGCTGTGATTTTTGGAATTAAAGCTTATCCCAGAGCATACACTCCTACCATGTATAGTGAAAGCAATTCATTGTTGCTTTTCAGTATTGGAAAAGAAAAAGTTCATGCTGTCAATGACTGACCTTTACAAAGAAAAATGCAGAGTTATGAGTAATAGGAAAGCAATATATTTGTTATTTTATAAGTAGCATCTTCTCTTAGGCTACTGTATAATTTGAATACATTTATTTTAATCTCTGTTGAAATAAGTGGCTGCTATATTATATTATCCTACATTTTAGAAAACATATTTGATGTTAGTAATTTCTAAATTTCAAATATTACAGAAAGTATATGTTTTTTATTCAGATTTTTCTTATTTTATAAGTATAATAAAATATAAAATTAGTTTTCAAAATTTGTATTTTTAATAAAACAAAACTCCTCAACTGACACATTGTAGCTAATTCTTATAATTTAATATTCATTTTAAGATTACATGATAAAAATCCTCTTTAAAGCAGTGTTTCATAGTAGATTATTGTCATAAATAAATTCATTTTTAACATTTGATTTTTATTTCTTACCTCTTTTTCCTTTATATATTAAAGGATTGCTCCATTATATATTTCAAAGAATGTCAATTCTGTAATATACAACAGTATTTTATGGTATTCAATTTAGATTTAAATTTATAAAATCACTCACCTATAACTACTACTATTGTTTATTCATCATATCTTTCATCATTTTAGAAATAGAAGATTAAATGTATTTATTTCTTGAGCCCCACTTGCACTTGTAAAATAATCTCGTAGTTCTGAACTGTTCTTCTTAATGTATTAGTATAAATTAAGACACATGTTATTAGTATAAATTAAGACCCCTAGCCTTTATCCTAAACAAAGATGGCATTTAAAAGTTGTAAATCTAGATATTTATATGTCTATGCTAGATAATTCCTGGGAAATATATTAAGATTTATAATGATTACACTAAATGTTATTTTTATTTTAGTAACTGATTCCTTACCAAAATGGATGTGTATTGATCCATAGAGTACTGTTGCTCAAAGAGCCTTCTGGTTTTAAAGTCGAATGAACTTGTAAATGGACTTAGTTTGATCTAATTCTTTGGAAATCCTTTTTGTATTAAAAAGATTAAATATAAGTACTTTTTGATTTAGTATGAATGAATATACCTTTTAGGACATGATGGGATTTGTAGTTTGATATTTCTTTAATATACTCCTGTATTTTCAACTACGAAAACTAACAGCCACCACTGTCAGCATTCAATGATGTTTGCTTCCAGCCTCAGAAGACTCATGTGATTCTGTCAGCCACTACTGTTTATTCATATAATTTTATGGAAGCTGAGGTATGGTTGAAGAGTCATTCCAACTAGAGTTAAGAATGTCAAATCTTCTGAATACATCACCTGTGATAGGGTCATTTATTATGCATAAAATGTTTAAACTGCCAGCAGGGATTCCTTTCCTTGTTATTATCTACATACCTGCTTTGGTTATCTCTTATAAAATTATGAAAGAAATGAGTGAGGGCTATTGTAAGTGTGTGTTTAGTTTCCTAACATCCACCTTGATGTTCATGTTTATACAGGTGTCTATGAGAGAGATATATAATCTGCATATCTGGGTCAGTAGAAGATAAGTTTGAGTGACTTTGAATAAATTTTGGAAGTTACATTCCTCCCTATAATATAAATATAAATGTGTATTATATAAAGTATATATATATACTAATATGTTTCTAATGGTGAGGCACATACATATATAGAAACACACATGTACACACATATATACATATATATACACAAATATATATTATGCATATACATATGCATACACATATATAAATATATGAATATATATAAATATATATCAAACAATAGTATTTGCTATGGGAAACAAATTCTGCTGTTTCTGTGATTTAACATTATAAAGTGATTTGTCATTGAATAGATAGTCTGATTTATGTAGAGAGTAGATATAAAGTGTGTTATACCTCTGCTTTATAAGGGAGTCAACTTTATCTGTTTCTCCACTTTTATAAACATATTTACTTCCTTCCATTCAGTTTATATTTGCATAATAAGAAAGTTAAGATAATGAGAAGAATATTTTATAGTACAACCCCAAACTTACATAAGCTTCTGGGTATTCATTATACATAGAATGTTAAAGATATAGTAAAGTTGAAGAAACTAGTTATTTCAATTATATAAACATTACTGACAAGTCTAGACACCTATTACAGGTTTCTTTTGTTATTACCATAATTTGATTTTGTTCTTCACATTTCTTGTATTGCATGTTTAATCCACAATGTGGCAATATTTAAATTTTCCATACATTTTATTTGGTTTAATCTGATTTTGACTCAACATTGAAACAAAGGTCCTATGTATCTTTTGTTTGCTGCATAAGGTGTCTATTAACTAGTTACATTAGCTGACATTATGCCATGATGGTCTCACCATTACATATATCATAATGCCAATTAAAAAGGACTCAGCCCTACAAGTTTGATCTATGTTTCACTTCACCCTCTCTCATCAGGGAACCACAGCTTTAAGAATGATGAGCAAATATAGTTATTGGTATAATTTTTTCTCAATCATTTCTGAGACCCAGATTAAAATAAGGAAATCAGTTTTCTATTAATATGCATATTTATATATTTTTGTTTATCTTTCCTCTGTGAGATACTCAGTTTCAACTAGGCCTTTGTGCTTGCTAAGGGGAGCACTACTTTTTAAAAATTAACTTCATCTTTCAACTAAGCGATTATTACAATTGAGAAAACCATAAACAGGAGTCTTATAGTTAACTCAAAATTCAAGTCTTTAGATTAAGAATTCTTCACAGAATTTTGAAGTTTCACATCCTACTATTTTTCCTCCTTTCAGATAAACATGAAAGACAAAAAAAACAGAATTGGCTTCTGATTTTAGACAAACTAAAAATCAGTAGTTTGGGAGTAACTTATGAATTTATTAATTGACTTTGAAAGTGTTTTTAGGTATTCATGAAACAAAATTATTTTTACTTCTCTTTTTTTTAACTGATTTCAGTAGCCTTCTTAGCCAAACTTCAGGTACAAATTTTAGGTTTCTATGATGATTCTATACCAGTTACTCATATAAATATGTGAGATAAATAAGAAATTTTTATTACAAAATATCATCCAACAAAGGCAGTATCTAGATAATGGTCAAAATAGAAATAATAAATAAACATGGGGTCCCAGGATCCAATAGATAGATCAATACTAGTACAAGACAACGCCTGTGCTTGAGGCTAACAGATCATTGTGGCTAATCAAACATGAGAGCTAGCAGACCAAGAAGTCTACAGTGAGATTGATTCTTCTGGAAATGATAACTTCCCAGGGAAGCTGGGAAACATCCTCATTTGGGACCTTCCTCTTGTTAAACTTCTTAATTCCTGTGTATTGTTTCCTTGGTACTCTGTACCTTTTTACGTAATATCACTTACTATTACTAGTACATATCATCTATGTCCTTTTGGGTCTGACTTACCTTAGTCAGGATGATATTTTCTAGTTCAATCCATTTTCCTGCAAAACTCATGATGTCCTCATTCTTAATAGCTAAATAGTATTCCACTGAGTAAGTAAATCACGTTTTCTATATCCATTCTTTTCTTGTGGAATATCTGGGTTGTTTCTAGCATCTGACTATAACAGATAAAGCTGCTATGAAGATAGTGGAACAAATGACCCTGTGATATGGTGGGGCATCTTTTGGGTATATGCTCAAGAGTGGTATAGCTGGGTTTTCAGGTAGATGTAATTTCAAATGTCTGAAGAACCTCCAAATTGATTTCCAGAATGCTTCTACCAGTTTGCAATTTCACCACCAATGCACGAATGTTCCTCTTTCTCCACATCCTTGCCAACATGTGCCATCCCCTAAATTTTTGATCTTAGCTAATCTGACTGATACGTGATCAATTCTCAGGGTCATTTTCACTGGTATTTCACTGGTATCATTAGACTAAGAATGTTGACCATTTCTTTAGATGCTTCTCATCCATTTAAGATTCCTCTGTTGTGAATTCTCTGTTTAGTTCTATACCCCAGTTTTTGATTGGGTAGTTTTTTGGAGGGTAGCTTCTTGAGTTCCTTATATGTTTTGGTTAGTTGCCCTATATAGTTGTGGGATTAGTTAATTTTTCCCAATCTGTAGTTTGCTGAGTTGTCCTATTGCCTATGTACTTTGCCTTACAGAAGCTTTTCAGTTTCCTGAGGTTCCTTTTATTAATTCCTGATCTTAGAGTCTGAGCCATTGGCCTTCTCTTTAGGAAATCCTCCCTGTGCCCATGCCAATGAGTTCAAGACTCTGTCTCAGTTTTTATTATATTTAGTATATATGCTTTATATTGGAGTCCTAGATCCACTTGTATCTGAATTTTTTGCAAGGTGACTAGTATAGATCTATTTACACTTTTCTGCATACTGTCTGTCAATTAGCCTGGCACCATTTATTGAAGATGATTTCATTTTTACATTGTTCATTTTTGGCTTCTTTGTCAAAGATTGGGTATCCATAACTATGTGGCTTTATTTCTGGGTTGTCAACTCTCTTCCAATGTTCCATATGTCTGTCTCTGTACCAGTACCATGCAGGTTTTTATCACTATTGCTCTGTAGTACAGCTTGCATCCCTGGAATGAAGCCTATTGATCGTGGTGAATGATAGTTTTGATGTGTTCTTGGACTCAGTTTGCTAGAATTTTATTGAGAATTTTTGAATTGATGTTCAGAATCAAAATTGGTCTGAATTTCCTTTCCTTTGTTGGGTTTTTAGGTGTCTTAGGTATCAGAGTAATTGTGGCTTCATTGAATGAATTAGGTAGTGTTCCTTCTTTTACTTTTTTATGGAAAAGTTTTAGCAGTGATGGAATTAGTTCTCCTTTGAAGGCCTGGTAGAAATCTGAACTAAATCCATCTGGTCCTGGGCTTTGTCTGCTTGTTTGTTTTGAGAGGTTTTTAATGACTTCTATTTCCTTAGGTGATATGAGCCTGACTAGATAGTTTACCTGCTCTTGACTTAACTTTGGTACATGGTATCTGTCTAGGAAATTATCCATTTTATTTTGATTTTTCCAGTTTTATTGAGTATAGACTTTTGTAGTAGGTCTGATTATTTTATAAATTTCCTTAGTTTCTATTGTTATATTTCCATTTTCATTCCTGATTTCGTTAATTTGGATACTATATAAGTGCCCTTCAGTTAGTTTTGCTAGGGTTTTAGTCATCTTGTTGATTTTCTCAAAGAACTACCTCATTCTATTTGTTTCTATTTTGCTGATTTCAGTCCTGGGTTTGATAATTTCCTACCCTATACTTCTCTTGGGTGTGCTTGCTTCTTTTTCTTTTAGGGCTTTGCTTTGCTAGTGTACGAAGATCTCTCCAATTTCTTTACCAGGGAACTTAGTGATGTGAATTCCTCTTAATATTGCTTTAATTGTGTCCTAAAAGTCTGTATGTTTAGGTTTGCTGTGTCATCATTTTCATTAAATTCGAGGAAGTCTTTAATTTCTTTCTTTATGTTAGGGACGCTTTCTTCTATGATTTTGTCGAAGACATTTTTGCCCTGTGAGCTGGGAATCTTCAATCTCTTCTATACCCAGAGTCCCTTACCTGTTGCCTTGGGTGCAGCAGATATCCTGGGACTGTAAATCTTCAGTGAACTGACAAGCAGATGACCTGTTAATTTCTTTAAAATAGTTATTATAAGTGAAATTATACTAGTTAAGCTTTTAAAACAAATTATAAAATGAAATTTTAAATAAAGATATTCAGATTTCATGCATGCACACACACAAGTGAACACACACATGTGTGCTCTCTTGTATGTGTGTGCTGGTATGTGTCTCTTGTGTGCTAGTGCACATGGGTGTTTGTGTGTGCTTATGCCAGTCTCTGTGTGTGCATGTATGTATGTATGCATGCATGTATGTATGTATGTATGTATGTATGGACAGACATATGTATGTAAGTGCATGTTTATGCATGGTAATATGGATGAAGACAGGTGCATGAATATAGAAATGAAGAACAGAGTACACATGGACTGACCTATGATTCCAGCTGCATATGTAGCAGAGGATGGCCTTGTTGGGCACCAACGGAGAGAGAAGCCCTTGGTCCTGCCAAGGCTGGATCCCCCCTCCCAGTATAGGAGAATACTGGGGGGCAGGAAAGGGTCTGGAGGGGAGTGGAACATCCTTTCAGAAGAAGGGGATGGGGATAGAATAGGGGGCTTTTGTCTGGGAAACTAGGAAAGGGAATAAAACTTGAATGTAAATAAAAAATATCCAGTAAAAAATAAGAGCTAATGACCTACAAAGTCATGGCTGGGAGCCCGATTTTTCTCCTCTGCTTAAGAACATTTTTCTACCTATCACTACTAACTGAAAAATAAACAGCCTTTGCCATCAAAAAAGGAAGAAAAGAAAGAAAAAAAGAAAGAAAAGAAAGAAATGAGACATTCAATTTCATACATTTTTCCACAAAATCATCAACTGTGTATCACACTTAACAGGTAGATACTGAATAGACTAGGGTAACCGGTCGTCAAGACTACAGAATTGGGGTTGGGGATTTAACTCAGTGGTAAAGTGCTTGCCTAGGAAGCGCAAGGCCCTGGGTTCGGTCCCCAGCTCCGAAAAAAAAAAAGACTACAGAATTATGTATACCTATATATTTCTGTAGTATTGAGTTATAATTACTGACTACTATACTGGACTATTTTATGTAGGTGCTGATGATTGAACTAAAGACCTTATTCTTCTCCAGCAAGCACTTTACCAACTAAATCATCTCTCTAGTACTTTAAGTTTGCTATTAACAGTGACTAATTACATAGTCCATGTATTTTCTAATATAACGTTTGTAGTTATCTACAAGGTATATTGCTACTTTATTATATGCATAGAAAGAATAGCATGTTCTATTTGATTTTAAACTTATCAGTGAACTCTTCACACCTAAGATTTGTGCAAGGCTTTGAAATATCACTGTGTATTCTTCAGTCAAATTTTACAACACAGAAGTCAAAGTACAATTGTTTCTCACAAGCAACACAGGCCTGAATATGGACTTTTTCCCCTCTTTTTTCACATATATTTCATGCTGGTTTTCAAGGGTACTAGTTGATAGTTGCCTTAGTTGAATTTCTACTGCTACGACAAAATATCATGACTAAGGAGAACTATTAATGGAAGAGTTGGATTTAGCTTATGTTTCTGGAGGGCTAGAATCTATAATATGATGGTAGAGTGAAACCATGAGTAGCTGCAACAGTAGCTGAGAGCTCATTCACATCTAAATACACAGAGAAGAAATTATCAGGAGTCTTTGAAACCTCAAGGCCTATAACCAATGACACATATCCTACACCAAGAACACATGATCTAATTATTCTCAAACTATTTCACCAACTAGCGACCAAATATCCAAAGATGAACTAATAAAGATCAGTCTCTTTCAATGTTCAAACATGTTCTTCTGAGGAAGTATGGCTAACTCAGAGAATCCTTATTAAAGTTCTAGATCTATTCACAAGTGGTTATTTTGAGAAATAAAAGAGTGTTTCATGCAAAGAAAGTCTCCTTTTATAAGTAAGTTCACCTTGAAATCATGGTATTACAAGGAGATTCTCAAAGACAAAATTGATGTCTACTCATTGTTGACTGATTACTCTGTAAACCTGACTATAGTTGTATTTTTGTGTTCTCAGTCTCTTATTTTAAAAATAGTAATGCCTAATGTAGTATTCTGTTCCCTACTATTTGAAACTCATATTCACTAAATTTTCATGAAGAAACAAAAAAATTATAATGTACAGTAAATTTATTTCTAATAAGATACCAGACAGATACTGTTGTGCTTTATTTCTTTCACAATGAAAGAATGTAGCATTAGGTCTAAGATTGAAAGGGAAAAACTCAGAAAGAATTGAGAAGGGAGGAAGATAGGAGAACTACTGATAAAGGTGGATTCACATTGTTCAATACTTGAAAACATTTGAAACATATATGACCTTGGAGAAATATCATTGTATGAAGAAACAAATTCCATTCATGTACAGAAAAATGAACTACACACTGAAGAAATATTGGTTTACTCATGAAAGTAACTGTATTTACTTTATAATTCACATGAATTATATTTCTTATTTCAAAGTTCTTTATTACATGTTGAGCAGGAAAATTTACAAAGATATTACTTACACAACAGTCTAATTTATCCAATCGGCATATCCTTGATAAAGTGTTGAAGATAGAATATTTAGAGCAGAGAAGAACAATATTAAACTAAGAGATTTATATAATCTTGTACCAAAATGCCAGATTTAAGAAGCCAAGTGCTTTGTTCATAATTGAAATCAAGGTATTTCTGCAGAGAAACATTTATTAAAAACTAAACTACTATTCCAATAAAGCATTAAGATTGCTGCATAGGAGGTCCCTTGGGCAGCACTTTGGAATAACAGTGAATTGCTATTCTAATCCTCAATGGAACATTTTAATAAGTGTGATAAATGACTCAAGGAGCGCTTCTGATTTCAATGTCAGTGGAATTAGAATCAGACAAAGGCTGGCCCCGGTGATGGATGTGGAGGACTTTCCAGGTAAACACTTTGCAATGTCGGGACAATACCAGTTTATGGAACATTCAGAGGCAGAATTTATATCCGTTTTCAATAGTCTACCCCAGGGTAAAAACAAATCTAGGCAGAATGCTCCTTTTGCTTTAACAAGTAATTCACTCTCAAATTATAAACCTTCCAAAAATGTCATGAAACACAGAATATTAATATGTAACATACAAAAATAA
This sequence comes from Rattus rattus, assembly GCF_011064425.1. Lineage (NCBI taxonomy): Eukaryota > Metazoa > Chordata > Mammalia > Rodentia > Muridae > Rattus > Rattus rattus. Next base: position 49,902,314 of record NC_046164.1, on the reverse strand, counting down.
AGAAACCTCTATCTAGATACATGACATTATGTATGTATGCTCATTGGTAAAATGTTTTTGAGACATGTGAGCCATGAGTTGAAATCCTGAAAAATTTGTTCTTATTTTAAAAAGGTGTTATATTTAGGATTTCAAATTATATGATGCTAAAAATATGCTTCTCATATATACAATATACTCCAGATAAGATGGGATAGCTCTGATTGTTTTAACTTTGAATACAGGGTCAGAAAGAATTAGGATACTAAGAATCAAGAAAATTATGATACCAAGAACAAATTACTGAATACTAACATTCATAATTTAAAAATCTTTTCTATCCATTTCTATCCAATAGTTATTAGATGCTATTTTATATGTTCAAAAGCGACCTTGTTTATGATAGTCAGAAATTAAATCAACCCAAAAGTCCCCCAATAGAAGAATGGATACAGAAAATGTGGTTCATTTACACAATGGAATATTACTCAGCTATTAAGAACTAGGGCACCCCGAGTATTTCAGGCAAATGGATGGAACTAGAAAATATCATCCTGAGTAAGGTAATTCAGACCCCAAAGCATGCATGGTATGTACTCACTAATATGTGGATCTTTGTCAAACAAAATATAGAATACCCAGATATAGTCTGCAGAACTCAAAATGATTAATAAGCCTAAGGGCCCAAGTGAGGATGCTTCGGTTCCACTTGTGAAGGAGAAGAAAGCAATCACAGGAAGGAGGGGGGAAGGAGGGTCCTGGGTGGGAAAGTAGACAGGGAGTAGAAGAGTGTAACATGATCAGGTATTGGGCAGGGGAAAAGAGCTGAAGCCCTGATGGCCAGCACAAAGAATGGAAACAGGCAACCTCTGAAGGGAGGAAATGGGGGTATGCTCTAGAATGTTCTAGAATGTACCAGTGATAGGAGGAAAGAGGCTCTCGGGACTCAAAGGGAAGGATATTAGATGAAATGCCCTACAGTGGGGAGAGGGAACTTGTAGAGCCAACCTCTAGCAGAAAGACAGGGCATCAAGAGAGAAATAGGGTTGCCATCCCACAGTCAAAAACTCTGCCACATGATTGTTCCTGTCTGAAAGAATTGCAGGGATAAAAATGAGGAAGACCCTCAGGTAAAGAAGTTACAGTGGCAGGCCAAAATTGGGATCCAGTCTCAATTATCCTAGACCCCCGAGATCTCTCAGACATTGGTCAACCAACCAGACAGCATATACCAGCTGATATGAGGCCCCCAACACATATACAGCTGAAGACCGCTGGGTCTGGGCTCAGTCAGAGAAAATGCACCTAATCCTGAAGAGTCTGGAAAGGCCAGGGATTGGGCTGGTCTGGTAGGGTAGCCAGTGGGACGTGGGGTGGAGACATCCTCATGGGACAGGCGGTGGAGTGAGGTATGGAATGTGGAACAGTTAGAGAGTTGACCGGGAGGGTTATAAAATTTGGACTGTAAAAATTAAGATTAAATAACATTTAAAAAATACACAAAAATCCCTAAACAAACAAAACACAAAAATTAACAAAAAGACAAAGCTTTTTATTGATTCGTTTTTCACATTTCTACAATAGCATTGTGCACAGCTACTGTACAATGAATATGCTGATATACATGAAACATTACTTAAGTATATATTAAGCTTTTGTAGCTTAATAACCTAACATCTGGAAAGATATAGGACAATGAAATTATTAAGTGCAAACAGTTTCCTTAATTATATTTATGTATAAAAGCTTAAAACATTATAAAAATCAGAGACATTCTCAATCAAATTGCTTTATATTTATACATAAATTACTGGAAAAATTAAGTGTTAAATGATTTTATGAATATCAATGATTTAAAATATAATACTAATAATTAACTTAATAATAATAAGTACTAATAAGCTTTAAGTTGCATTGTTGATACTCAAACTGTTTTGCAATCTTTAAAACACACACACATTGAACTACTTGAGATTTATGTCCTATTTCCTTTGTGATACATATTGTCTTTAGGTAGGCTCTGATTTTGTTTGATCTACTCCTCTTAAAGTAACAGCTTAAGCTAACCTGTACACCACTTCTGGTTGAGCCAAACAACAAAACAAGTGAAGCATGTTTTCTTTCCTAGAATTAATACATAAGAAAGCTTCTTCAGAATGAAAATTAACGGCTACATGTTTATCAAAACTTTAGGAATTTATACTAAATGGTAATTCTGGTTTTTTTTAAATAGTGACAAGGAACAACAGAGAATGGTGGTGTTTTTCTCATCCTTGAAACACCTGAGTAGAATTTCAATCTTTGTTCTCAGCTATCTGGACTTTGTGCATGTAATCCCCCATGTGTCACTCTCCAACAGTATAAACAGCCACTTTGTTTAGTATATATGGCTTACATTAATAAAATGATACATGTAAGATATACAGACTCATTGCTAGAACATGTCATGTCTGTAATAAATAGTATTCTTCTGAGGTCAGAATTCAATGACTTGGATTTATAAAATGAATTTCAACGTTTTCATTTAATACAGTGTTTTAACTTATATTACTCTTTCAACTTGCATGAACCAATCTTCATATTTGCAAGATATGAATGATTATATATATTTTAAAGGCTAATATTTAATAATAATTCCTATGAGCACATGTTATAAATGCTAAAGTTATTTAAATTCACTAATTACTTCTAATAATTCACAGTCAAATAATCCAATTTATGGCTTCATTTCTTAAAAATCTCATTCATATCATGTTTCTAAGTTTTTTTTCAAAAATTTGTATGAATGAAAAGCCAGTGATAGCTGCACATTTGTTAATTATTGATTAGAACAGAAAGGGAATGAAATGCACCCAAATGTTTCCATTCTGTAAGATCACACATCAATGCCAAAGATTTGTTATGTCTTTTTGTAGTCATAAATGGTGCTATTTTATTTTTTAAAGTGGAGAATCAATTTATTTTACCCTTGAGTCCTATGAAACAAAATAGATTGAATTCAAAAGTGGTTTATTCCTGATTCTATTTCGTTCTCATGATGTTTCAGAAGAAGAAAAAAAAATATAGAAGGTGCCTTTTGTTCTTTAGTGTCAATGTACAATAAGACAGTCTATGAGAAGTTGATCCTTGAAGACTTTACAAGGATCTTTGAAGATTAACCAAAATATATATATATATATATTATATATATATTATATTATATATATATTATATATATTATATATATATACATATATATATATATATGTATGTATGTATGTATATAAAACCAATAAGGGTCTACAGAGCATAAAACACTTTATGGTTTGAAAGCACATTTAAAATGAATAGAAAAATTCCCGAGAGAGAGGCTATCAGTAAAGAAAAAGAAGATCAGAAAGAAGGGAGGTTAAAGGTCAATCTCTAGAGCATCTTTCATTTCACTGAATGAGAACATGAGGGAGGTCCCGGAGTCATTTCTGGCTATAGTCAAAATTTTTGTTGAAGATGTAATTTGTCTCTTGGGAAGATGAATAACTCATTAATTCCAGTTCTAAACACATGTAACCAAGAGTTATGGACATGACTAATGTGAAATACGTAGAGTTTGGATAAATAAGGACAGACATGCACAAATAATGTGAAAGACAATTCACAGTGCTAAAATAATCACCGTGTATGACCACTTAAGACAAAATAGTTTACATTTTGAAATATTCCAAAAGAGTCATGAGAATCTAATTATTAAATAATCCTTACATTAAAAGTAAAAATACAGAACCCCCCCCCTCAAAAATACCTATTCTTCATTAGAATTGTTTACATTGGCAGTTAATTTTATTTCTTGTTTTGCAGTTGCTTATATCCAGGCCTAGACACAATGACCATGAACAACCTACTTAGGTAAGCAATGAAATAGAGGGTTTGTTCAGTCCAATGACCTATGTGGCGAATTTAAGAAAAAAAAGAAGCTAAATATGTGCAAGATAAACTTCATTCAAGGCCAAATAAGTGTCATACTCTTGAATTCCTTTCCTGATTAGTTTCCTAGATGCATGTATGAAAATATGTACACTTTCTAAGTACCTTTATGATGTCCTGTAAAAACAAACAAATAAAAGACAAAACCATGATCATATCTTTAAATCACAATTAAAAAGTAGTTTAAAACATGTTTTTCAGCGATTTGGAGTGTGTTTGGTAAGATCTGTCACAATTTGGATTTCTATCTCTCAAACAATGGAAGGTGAATTCCAAGTAGTTTTCTTACATAATAATTTACATAAGTATGAAGTATATATCTAAGTGTTTGACATGACATGTTTTAGTAACTAAAAAAATCATCACCCAAATATGTAAAACTAAGAACTTTTTGATATTTTCATATTTTTAAGGATAATTTTCATCAGGTAACTATATGCTATTATTTTGTGGTGTTTTAATCCACTGGGAAAGATCAAAGGCTTAGAGTCAAGAAGGAATACTGCCCTAAAGGCAAACAGCAAACCATCCAAAGTCAGTGTTTATGAAGATGGATATCAAAAGTAGACATTGACATTATCGATGGAATCGATGGCTGGGAAACAGAATTGTTTTATTCCCACAGTTGTTTCTCTTTTCTGTTTATTGGTAATACAAAAACTTTTTCCCAGTCTCAAAGCAATAAGGCAGTTTATGAAAGCAGAGAGTAAGAAGACCTCAGAAGATGGAAAGACCTCCTATGCTCAAGGATTAGCAGGATTAATATAGTAAAAATGACCATTTTGTAGAAATCAATGTACACATTCAATAAAATCTCCATCAAAATTCCAATTCAATTCCTCATAAATTTAGAAGGATCAATTTGCAATATCACTTAGAATAACAAAAAACCCAGGATAGCAAAAACAATTCTTAATAATAAAAGAACTTCTGGGGGATCACCATCCCTGACCTCAAGCTATATTACAGAGCAATAATGAAAACAAACAAACAAACAAACAAACAAACAAACAAAAAATCTGTATAGTAGTCATAAAAAAAAAACAGGCAGGTAAATCAGCGGAATAGAATTGAAAACCTAGAAATAAACCCATACACATATGGTCTCTTGATGTTTGACAAAAGAGCTAAAACCATCCAGTGGAAAAAAGACAGTATTTTCAACAAATAGTGCTGGTTCAACTGGCTGCCAGTCTGTAGAAGAGTGCAAATTGATCCATTCTTCTAGCATTGTACAAAGTTCAAGTCCAAAGATTCTGTAAGGCAAAGGACATTGTTAATATGATAACATGGCAACCAACATTTTGGTAAAAGATCTTTACCAATCCTACATCTGAGAGAGGGATAATATCCAATATATACAAAGAACTCAAGAAGTTAGACTCCAGAGAATCAAATAACCCTGTAAAAATGGGGTACAGAGCTAAATGAAGGATTCTCAACTGAGGAATACCAAATGGCCAAGAAACACGTAAAGGAATGTCCAATATCCTTAGTCATCAGGGAAATGCAAATCAAAACAATCCTGAGATCCCACCTCACACAAGTCAGAATGACTAAGATCAAAAACTCAGGTGACAGTAGATTCTGGGGAGGATGTGGAGAAAGAGGAAAATTCTCCCATTGTTGGTGGAATTGCAAGTGAATACAACCACTCTTGTTTAGTGGAAATCAATCTGGCGATTCCTCGGAAAATTGGACATACTTCTACCTAGACCCAGCTATACTACTCCTGGGCATATACCCAAAAGATGCTCCAGCATATAACAAGGACACATACTCCATTATGTTCATAGCAGCCTTATTTGTAATAATGAAAAGCTAGAAAGTGCACAGATGTCCTTCAACAGGAGAATGGATACAGAAATATGAGTACTACTCAACTATTTAAAACAATGACTCGTGAAATTCTTAAGCAAATGAATGAAACTAGAAAATACCATCCTGAAAGAGGTAACCCAATCACAAAAGAACACACATGATATGTACTCAATGATTCATGAATATTAGCACAAAAAATAGGAATACCCACAAGACAACTTACAGATCAAATTAAGTTCAAGAGGAAGAAAAAAAAACAAAGTTGTGGATGCTTCAGTACTTCTAAGAAGGGGGAACAAAATACTCACAGGAGGAAATGCAGAGACAAAGTGTGGAGCAAAGACTGAAGAAAGACCATGCACAGACTGCCCCACCTCAGGATCCATCCCACATGCAGTTGCCCAAACCAGTCTTTACTGGGGATGCCAAGAGGTGAATGCTGACAGGAGCCTGATATAGCTATCTCCTGAGAGGCTCTGTGAAAGCCGGACAAATACAGAGGTGGATGCTCTCAGCCAACCACTGGACTGAGAACAGGGTCCCTAATGGAGGAGTTAGAGAAAGGACCGAGGTAGCTGAGGGGTTTTGCAACCCCATAGGAAGAACTACAATAGCAACCAAGTAGACACCCAGAGCTACCAGGGACTTAACCACTAACCGAACTGTACCCATGGCTGCAGCCTCATTTGTAGCTGAGGATGGGCCTTGCTAAGTATCAATTGGAGGAGAGGGCCTTGGTCCTGTGAATGTCGGATGCCACACTGTAGATGATTGCCAGGGCAGGGAGGCAGGAGTTAGTGAGTGAGTCAGTGAGTTTGTGGGGTTCACCCTCACAGAAGCAGGGGGAGGGGAGATGGGAATGGGTGTTTCCAGAGGGGAAACTGGGAAAATGGGATAACACTTGAAATGTAAATAAAGAAAATATCCAATAAAAGAAAAGGAAAAAAGAAAATAAGGAGTTAAATACCTCTCAGCAGGACCACCATAAATTTATTCTGTTCTTACCTGAAGTCCATCAGGATCTCACATGCATTCCAGAGCAAAGGTCAATGCCACTTCAAGAATGCCTGGTAATGTATAATTTTTTTTGTGCATCATGGGGCATTAGGTGTAAATTATTACACAGGACTGACTACTTTTTGAGAAGTGTGACTAATTGACTGCAATAGAGCAGTAGATAACAAAATGCCATGAGATTAGGGCTGGCTGCCCTCCCCACAATGCCACTTTTTGACAATGCAGTATCATGATGAAATTGTAGGATAAAACTACAATGAGATGCAGCTACATATATACATAAAAGTGTTACATGACTTAATAAGTCTAAGGCTAGAGACATTACTAATAGAATTCAATACATAGAACAGTATGTATGCACACTTGTGGAATTCAGAAATTATACTCATCTCTCATATAGTTAAACATTGTTATACCATATTCTACAAGCTTTCTGCTTCAAAGCACATATCCACACTAGCTAATATGTGCCTACAAAAAAATCTGCACATTAATGTTCAGAGTAACTTTATTCATGATCATGGAAATTGAAACGAACTTTTCTTGCAATACATTAGTGGGTGAATAACTATGGCACATAACACAATTAAGTAACTTGAGTATGCTTTCAAGTCACTACCACACACAGAGGAGCTAAATTCTATCTTGTTTAGTGGAATAGATTGCCTGTAAGGGACATATTGTGTATAATTCCAATTTATGCCATTACTGTAAAGATAAGGCCACCCAGGAGGAAAACTAATCAGTCACTACCAGAAATACAATGAAAAAGAATAAGAATTAATGCATAGAAAACATGGAAAATTTTAGGGTAGTACAAGAATTAAGAATGACCCTGTTATGGTAGAATCAAGTATATGTTCATATCAGTATAACTGTAAAACATAAGCAATGAGTTCGAAGGACAAAGAGCTCTAGTAATAGCTCTGAACTTTAATATCATCCAGTGATGCCATTTCACTCGATGGAACAAATATACCACACTACTACAGTTTTCGATGATAATTGAAGTTGCTTTGGAGAATTGAAAGCTTACAAAACTGTGTTTTTCCAATCATTTCCTTGGCGAACCTGAAAGTGCTTTTCCAGTCAAGTCCTGTCATTATGTTGTTCTACTTCCTGCTGCTTTCCAGAGGTTCAGATGAGAGCACATTTACCAGTTGATCTTAGAGCACAATGTGGCCCAGGCTGCTCGGCTCTGTTCAGAGTGAACTTTATATTTCAGGCCTTTGAACGTGACGTTTATACATGTGTTTATTCACAACTGCCCTGCTTTATGCCTTCTTTGTTTTCATGTTATCATTTACTTTTTCATATTGTATTTATTTTCTTTCCTTTTTTCCTTATAGAACTTATATTTTTAAAAATCATTTAAATTATTTTATTTCACTTTTGAAAACTTCAAATATCTAACTTTGGTTTGCTCTTTGTCCCTATCAGGGAGTGTGTTTACTTTTGAGTATGTGTTGATTTTTCTTGAGTGTGTATTCTATTCTATCCATTAAGCAACTTTTACTTACCTATCTTGTCTATTGATTTTGTCTTTGACGACTCAAATCTCTGTTTAGAATTTTAGTCACTGTTAAAAAAAACTTTTATTTTCAAGTGTAGAATTTCCATTTGATTCTACTTGTTTATTTTTCATCAATAGTAATTTTATCTCTAATAATTAGTAAACTATGTCCAGTATTGTTGCTAGATCTAGCAATAGTAAACATTATGTCCTTTTGTTCGTTCAACATTATAAAATAGCTGTTTTGAAAATTTTGTAAAATAATCTGAGATAATATATTTGGTTGTGTTTTCTTCAACATTACTGGCAGTATGTTATGCTCTATTAGTATTTCATCATATTTATAAAATATTTTCTATTTTAAAGAAAGTATATACTTGTAGATTCAGCTCATATTGGTGAATGTCATTGTTGCTATGCTTTTGTTTGTTTCTCTGTTAAATAATTGGTATTGGCAAACTCACAAGTTCTCATTCATCAGTGGGGTAAGGCAATAGCAGCTCCTGACTCTGTTTAATGGATTGGTCATTTTATGCTGAAGATTGATTAAGCAAAAAATTTAACTATTCTTATAAAGCTTAGATATCAGTTTATGATTTGAAAGACTAGGTGTCTAACCACCTCTATTCAGTATTTTGTGTAATAACTGTTGATATAGCAATAAAAGGTAGGATAAATGCTTTGAATGTTTTACTCTCTGTTTTGTTAGATTTTCTGTAGGAACCTTAAAATTCTCCTGTTTCTATGGAAAGCACAGCAACAATCAGGAGTAGGAGGTGATTCTTGCCTTCTTTTTACTCCTGTTCAGTGGTTGATCTTCTAGGAAACTGTCTCAAGTTTGGCTGTCATATCTGCCACAGGCAGTCTTTGTCCATGCATCTGGGGATAGTTCCAGGCATCATCCATGCTGCTGATGTAAACATGATCTCATCATACATATATTAAACTTTTGTACAAGGTACATATTTAACTGTTTACAAAAATATCTCTATGTAAGTTTAATTTAGCATATTGAAATTCTCTTTATGAAAATGTACATAATACAGAGAAATAATACTTTATGTGTTTTAATTAAATGGTTCCTTTGATGCAATTAAAATAGGGAAGAAAGAAAAAAATGATAGTTTAAACAATGGAGTTATTCACAAGTAAAACTATTAAGGAAGGTAAGAGAGGATAATACATTAAAACAAAAATGTTGCTGAAAGATGGATCAATTTAATTTTATGTGTTCACTGGTGCTTTACATTGCTAAAAGTACCTAATTACTTCACTTTAAATTAATCATAAATTTAATATTGCTAGCTTGACCTGACATAAACATATTATTATTTTGAATACAGATATAGAATCGAAAAGGAAAACCATCAAAGACTGTGTCCTGTAATGCAAAGTGTCCTGCCATATGACAGATGACAAGGTGGGTGGTCTCAAAGATACCACGTGTTTTTATCAAACTTGAACCCACAATGAAACTGAATCCAGAAATTGTTACTTAGTAAGGAATAAGTAAACTTAATGAACCCCGGGATGACAATATGATTAATTTATAGTATAAAAACTAAGAAGAATATCAACTTAGCTTTATGGATACTTCTTATAGATGATGCTGGATGAGTTATGGTTAGAGTTTATAGTCAGTGCACTGCAACTAAGAATTCTAACATCTGTAGAAAAAATACAGTGAAAATGATAAGCACGCTTTAGCTGAAGCCTTTCACCAGGCTGAATTTTCATTGCTTCCCCCTTCTTTTGTTGGAAGCACTTGTCCTCAGCTGATTCAAGCTTCTGCATGAAAGTGCCTGACCTGCAAGGATTACAGATAGATCTTTGGGCCTAGTTTTGGAGTGCCAAATTGAGTACCCACTCAAGAGGCTTATGTATTTGCCATAATGCAAAGACCATTTCCTTGTTTATAGATGATCACATTTCCTGCTGTGGCCTCAAATGGCTTAAAGAGCAATGTGTCTCTCATGAGTGTCTTATAAAGACACTAGTCACAATTAGGAATTGTGTCCTAACTCCTAAGAACCACAATTCCCAGTACTGTGACATCACAGGACTTAGGAGGAGAGATGACAATCTTTCTGTTTTCTTCATGGGTTAATTAGCACCAGGGTCATGAGAAGAGATGAGCTGTCTTTGCCCCTCACTAGATGCAGCATCCCTGTTAGATATCCTGTATCATGTAGGACTGGTCCAGGTCTAGAAGGTCCAGGTGAGCCAGCCCAAAGTTGTGAGTAAAAGAGAGCTGGCCCTGGCATTCGTCTTGTGGGAAATGGCCTGTGGACAGATAAATACACTCAAACTTCTTACCCCTCACTGCCAAAGTTAGTCAGGAGCTGGAACCCAGGGCATGAATGCAGGAAAGATGACCTTGCCTCTCTGGATAATGCTATTGGGTGGCCTTGCCAGAGCCGTGCAGGACCAGAACTCAACCTTATGGAACCAACAAGGGAGAGACCTGAGCACCGACCAATTTAGCTGCCACCCAGGATTCTGAGTTAGCCAACCCCAAAATCTTCACTTTCCAAGTAGTTTGGACATGTTGAAAGTTGAAAGGTAAGTCTTACAGTTCCAGAGCTTCAGGATCTCCATGACACATGGCAATAAAAGGATAACTGGGAGGAATTCTGATGATGATCCAATACTGATAGTGTCACAGAAGACAGGGACCTCAAAACAGATCAATATCTCAATGGAATGGACATTTCCAAGTGAAAATGTGTAGATAGAGGGTTATACTGTGGGACACACTGTGATATACTAAAACTTCTATGGTGTGATATATTTCTATGCTTTTAATGTGTGTGTGTGTGTGTGTGTGTGTGTGTGTGTGTGTGTGTGTGTGTGTGTGTTTGCAGATGTCATTTTGGGAGAAGGGGAAGATCGGTGGAGAAAAGGACCAATATGAAGGGAAGGAGAGATAACTGGGACCAGGGTGCATGATATGAAATAACAAAGTATCAATAAAAAGTATAAAAAATACATAAGTGAAAATCATTAAAAAGAGAACGATAAAAAAAAGAGAATGATAACATTTGTTTAGTATTCAGAGGTCTGATTAACTTTATATGAATTTCCAAGTCTGAATCTTCCCTATTGACTTAGAAGTAGGTACTTAGTTCAAGAAGTAGTAAATAGTATTAGATGGAATATTACATAAGCTAACTGAAAAATGCAGAGAAATCATTAAAAGTGACAATGTAAAAGTACACATTTGAAAATGTCACTATAGTATAAATGAAAAAAATTATATTAAGTAAATTATACTTATTTGTGTTTGCTCATCATAAATAATTAAAATATTGTCCTTTATTTTTTTCAGTTTTTCATAATTTATTTCCTACTTTCACAAAATAAAATGCTATTCATTATTTTATAAAAACAATCATGAGTTTCTTTTAGGCTTGGAAAATTAAGGTTTTGATGCTTAGGTATATTTTAAAGTTTGTATGTCTCACAGTCATTTAGAATAAATATTAGTTTTGTTGTTATGATATTTTATAGTTGTTGACTAAGGAACTGAGTTAAAATAATGTGGGTACAATTAGCCAATATTCATGTGATGAGAATGATTCAGATTATACAGGTGACACACTATTACCTCTCAGTGGCAGGAAAAATACATTCAACCTCTGTTTTTAGTCAAGCCTTCAGCTGCATTACAACTCTTCCACATGTTTCTATCTTATTACTATAAGCTATAAGAGAGTGACAGTGGCTCTTGTTTCCTGAAACCAGTTAGTGCTTGATATTCTACAATAATGAAAATATAAACATGAAGATTAGTCTCATCAGACATACCCTGTCTTACTGGTGGATTCATGTTTCCATGGTCTGTGGTAGCTTTGCAAAGAAGAATGTGTCCTCATCCTCATCCTCACCTACAGAAATTATTTGTATTAGATATCCAATTAATCAAAAATCACTTAAATAATAGCAATCACTTCGTGAAATTAAACTATGCTTATTGATTTTCACAGACATGTGAAGCAAGTATCAGTCTAAATTAAGACATTCAGTGACTAATATCTATAAGAAATTCAGTGATAAATTTTGGGATTCATGTTTAAAAGATGAAACCATGTGAACTTTGAATGTATACGCCTTCATTCTCATACACTGTAAAGTAAAATAACTGAAACATGCACATACTGAACACTATTTCGTACTTTAATTCCAATATTTTCATTTGAAAGAGAAGTTTCTTGAAAGTTAAAACTTGTCTGTCAGTGTCTCCTATTTCCTCGAAGATAAATGAAAATTTTAATTAAATATCTAATTCCAACATGACACCACAGCTTATTTTAGACCAACTAGCAATTTTCTTGAAAGTTCAAGATTAGTTTTTTTAATTTATCAGCTTCAATTTTGAAATGGAAAATTATAGTGAAATTAATTTATCAAAGTTGACCTAGAATTTTTTAAATATTTTAGAGACACTTTAGTATATGCCCAGGCAGGAATTAGACATATTCACTGTAACTTCTGAAATTTAATGAAGTACTTTCATGTCTTATCACCAGAAATTATTATTCTCAGCCTACGTTAAGGATAAAATAGCTTGTATCAACACAACAACTATGAAAATCTATATTCTCACTCAATGTGATCACTGAAATATCTATGGTTTTAGAGAAAGTGGGAATTACTGTAGACTACAGCAAAGTTTTGCATATGAAAATCTTAGCCGAGAAAAAAAATAGCCATTAAATTTGTGTCAAGCAATATTTGAATAGTGGCAGAAGAGGGAAGTTGAAATTGATGTAAATAAGACACAATAGATATTAGTAATTCATTCTTTCTGGATTAATGATTAGAGTATGACTGTTGTTTTGCAAATAATCTAGTTTTTAATCATTATTCTTGCATATACATTTGTGCCCAATTAATCAATGTAAATATATACTAATAAAATATTTTACTCAGGAAATTCAGTGGTTTGAACAATAAACTGCATCCTCTATTTTACTCCATATGTAGTGAGGCCAGGAAGAGCTTCATAGGTCAGCAATGTAAAGATATCATATACAGTGCCCCAGTTTTTATATTTTTGTGCTATTTTTATTATTCTATTGCTGCCAGTAACTCCACCCACAATTTTTCATAAATATATCATGACATTTTTCTAAGAATCAAGTCAACATCACCTCCTACAAAATGTTTGACTGTGAATCGATTTAAATGTTTTATTTCATTTTGTGCTTCCAGAATAACAATGCATTTCAGAGACACTCTGAGTGTTTATTGCATGTTCAGCACTGTATATTTGTAAATGTTCAAAAAATTCAATATATATTTCACCAATGGGAAAATGAATATACCTATTTTGGAAAGAATAAGAAATGACCATGGTTTGCTTTCTGTAAACTCACATGTGGATGTCTAGGAAGTGAGGAACATGAGTTTATGGGATGAGGAAGATAGTGATTCTCTAGACTTCTTCAATGAACAGATGACTGATAGTACAAAATAATTTTGTTAATTTTCTGTTTTCTTGTTATTTACTGTGTTTAAATCAGAACAGAGTTTAGTATTGGTAAAAATTATATTGATACAGTGCTGAAATTAACACCCAGCACATCTGATGCATAGGGAACTTTTATTCAATAGAGCATATGGAATAAAAGAGTAAAAGTAAGCATAATCCTATCCTTTGTGCTTCTCTGGGCTGTGGAAATGGCTCTAAGTTTGGACATACAAATGTTTAAGCTAAGGTTTTGGGACACTTGTTTATAAACTAATTAATATACTTTGAGGTAAAGATAGCTCTATTTCTGACTTGCACTTATCTACCACAATTTCTTAGAACACTTGGCACAACATAAAATGCATAGCGGTTTCTTATGAAGAGAAGGAAAACCATCCCTAGAGATGTGTGCATCCTTGTACTCGAAATCCTCAGGTATATTATATGACAGTGGGGAGTGGATGTAGAGGATATAGTGGAGATTTATAGTCAGTTAGATTACAATGTAGTATTTGGTGATACATGTTAAGTGATACAAATCTTAAAAATAAAATATAAATGTAGAAAAGGATGACAGGAGTATCCATATACAGTGATTTAGAAGAGCCTTTCCACCAGTTCCTAGTGTTAAAGATAGAAGAAGGCAGTTGCTAATATGTGTTAAAAGTCTTTTGGAGCAAGGTAAAGGAGGGAAATAAGCCAGCCGGATATTTTAACAGATGCTTGACAACATCATAGGCTTGGAATTTAGCTAGGAGACATTTTATCCTTTTCATTTCTGAAATGATGAAAGAGTAATGTTGCAATTTGTAAAACACTCAAATTGTTTCATTTCCCCTGGGAAAGTTCATCAAAGTGACATGAAGCTATTTTTGTGTTTGTTTATTGTGCCAGCGTACACAATTAAAAGAACTGATATAACATTTATTGAAGAATAAATATTTTCCTTTCTGCTAATTTTAAAATATAAGACAAAAAACTTTTTGTAGTTTATTTGCTGACATATTTATGCAAACATCCATAATCTCTGACTAATAGCAAGCAATCTTAGCATTGGATAATTGGAAATATTTTAAAAATATTATAAATTATAGTCATCAATAGATGCTACAAATTTGTGAATGCAAAATTTGCCAGTTGGAGATAACATGGTTAGTCAGTTTAGAAAACACCACCACCAACAAAAAATATGCTAAAAACCCCTTTTATTTTTTTATTCTAAAAAAAACCCCAATAAAATTCTGATTATATTTGTGAAACAGTTGAGAAGTAGTGTCCCTTATGTTGCCTCAAACAAATATTAGAAATAAATCTAGAGTAAATGTCTTTTCTTCACCAAGTAAGAAAAATGGTGAGACAAAGATCACTGTGTTTATTTTAGCAGAGACTCAAAACTGCAACTAAAACTGGTGGTTTTGCCTGTCAAAAGCACTTGCCTCTGATTCCCTTTCTACTCAAAGCAGAGAGTTTTATATATATTTTACCCTTGCTGCTGGTTGACAAAATCTAGAGCAGAGCACAACTTACATCGTACATTTCTCTTTTGCCTCTCTGACACAGTTCCATACTCTATTTGTTTGATGTATCATTCTCCCAAAGAAAACAACCCGCCTTACAAAACAAAATGTGAGCTCTGCTCAGTGTCCATGTAGTAAAACTTTAAGGAAATGAGGTCAGATGGAAAAAAATTATGACAACTCTATACACATAGGAATGAAATGAAAAGAAATGCATAATTCTAGGTGGCCTTGGGTGCTATTAAATTATTAAAAACATAATTTGTTTGAATATATAAACATGATATGAAAATTCATAAGTCTTTTCATGTTCGGATCACTTTGACAAGCTGATGAAAATTACTGAAACTCTCTTTGGAAATCACACCCCAAAACTTGCATATGCCTGCATATCCAAACACACCAATTTGGCAGATCATTTAGAGGAATCCCTGAAATACTCAATCATTGTAGATTCCTACATATCTAAAAGCATTTTAATAAGAGAATTTAAATTAGTGTTAGTTACTTTTGTGTGCCTTAATTTTGATTTAAAACTGAATTGCTATATTTGAAATAAAAACTACTATCAAAACAAACAAAATTATATTAGTTATATTATCTCTAAAGTATGAGTCAGTTTCACATTTTTTCCTAAAAGGAATTACCTAACAGGTATGCAAAAATGACTCAAATTTTTGAGTTCGGTGTTACTACAGGGCTTTGGATAATCTAGAAGGAGTGAACAGTGCAGTACTCCTCACTTAAGATTAAGAATGTACCTAGAAAGAGACAGTAGATATAGAAGAAAGAACCAGGTCATTACTGGTGTGAGATGCCTCTAGATTTTGATTCTCAGGAATTGGAGGATTATACTCAGAGTGTAAAATCAATTATCCTAGAGACCTGGGATAATGAAACCAATAAATAAGTTGGATTAAAGTCTCATAAAATAACCATCTTTACTCAGAACTATAAACAATTTATATCATGGGCTATGAAAGGTCACATGAATAAAGTTCTCATGAGTCCAAGTAGCATTCAGTCACTAGGACAAGCTACAAGTAGTAAAACATATTTTACAATAGAAGCAATAAAAACATAACTCCAATAAGTTGTAATAAATATCACTAATTAAACCACACTCCTATCTGCTGGAACTCGGAGGAGCAAAATCTACATATTATGTTTTAAAAAACTTGAGGTCATTTTTTTTGGTGGGTGTTCTCATAAACAATCAATATTCTCTACTCATGATTCATTCCTGGATTCTTCTCCAAAAATCCTATAATGTATTGAAACATACTATAAAAACATACAATCAGGTTATATTTAGGAATACTTATTTATATACAAGAATTCATATAATAGAAAACCAAAGAGGTATGACTTTTAAAACCAATGAAGTGTATATGGGAGAACTTATAGGAAGAAAAGGCAGGAAGGGGTGACGTAATTATTTAAATAACCTCAAAGAATTCAAGGAAAGTAACAAAATCAGTACAATAATTTTGAGCAGAATTGTGAAATCTACGTTTGATGTGAAGAGAAAATGATTAACTGACATTGTTTTGAGAACTCACAGCATAGATTTAAATGCTCTGCAATACATGTTGTGGTGCAATCACGTTGACTAACATCATTTCGGAATCCCATGAATATATACACAAATTTGTGTGGAATTCATGAGATTTTTGTCCATATTTCTTTAATGCATTTTCCCTGTGCTCAGAACTTTTCTTACACTCCTTATCTAAACACTTGCAAATTCAATGTCTTTCAAGATAACTTTTCAGCTCAAAATCTTCTTCTATCAGGATTATAGACAGTAAAATATATTAGAAGGCATGTGATGGTAGGTACATTGCTTAATCTTGAGAGGTTTTCCAGATTATATGAATACCTAGTAAGCAAAGTGTTTTATTAATCACTGAATTATAAATAAATGTAATAGAGATTATTTAACCTATTTTCACCCATAAAGCAAATGTGTAATTTTCCGACTTGTATCATACCTATATGCTTATGCATGCATTAGTATATGTTATGTGATATGAAAATAAATAAATTTTCATATGTGTACCTGTTGCATGTGAGAAAAATAATCCCAAGAAACCACTTTACTTTCTGTCCTATTGTCAGAATCTATCATTGCAGTACAATTACACATCTGCAGTACCCATTTATGTAAGATTCTTTTTTGATCAGTCCATTAACAAATCAAATGTCTTATTTTCATTATGGGAACATTTTCAAAGGACTGTAAAGTGCTTTTCCATTTAAAATATGTACCAGCTTGATGAACAAAAGCAATTAATGACCACCTTTCCAGGGCAACAGCAACACAAATGGGAAACCATAACTACAGTGCCTGCTTAAAGACAGATTTTTTGCATACTGTAATCATTTATAACAAGTCAACCATAAAGATCTTTAACATTGTTTTAATGTACAAATGAGTGTGAAATTAATTCATAATGCTTTATATTATTACGGTTATTAGAAGAATTTCACTATCTTTGACATATTGCCAATAGATACACTATAATTTTTATGTTAGATACATCATAAGAATTCCAATGAACACAATAATTGTTACAGTGTTTGCTTCAGTAGTCCTATGAGAACAGCTTTAAAAGCTGCTTAGTTTACATTTTATACTTTCAATTGTGTTAGTCTAGAAAAAAGTTTAGTGTTTGTTTCTTGAAAAAAATTTACTCTGATGGTATTTATTAAACTGACCTACTTATCTTGGTTGAACTAATGCCTCTTAATATACCATTTTTAAAAAATACTTGAATTTCCATTTGGTGGGAGAAATTCTGAGTAGTTATTTTTGAGGTAGGTGGTTAGCCTAATCCTTCAATATGGGACTGTGCCTATCCACTGGACAGGGTCTCTACAACTTCTAGCTCCCCTCTGTTGTCTATTTCGGCTCATGTCCTCCCCGTTGGGTCCTAGGAACCTCTTGGGTCCCTGGCATGTGGGACTTTCTGATAGCTCCTTCCAGCTCCCCCAGAGAATTGCTTCTGTCTAAAAGGAAATACAGGGACAAAGAGTGGAAGAAAGATTGAAGAAAAGGCTATTCATAGACTGCCCCACCTGGGAACCCATCCCATATGCAGACAGCAAATCAGACACTATCGATGATGCCAAGAAGTGCTTCCTGACAGGAACCTGGTATAGCAGTCCACTGATAAGCTCTGCCAGAGTCTGACCAATACAGATGTGGATAGTTGCAGATAAACATCTGACTGAATGCAGGGACCCCACTAGAGGAGTTAGAGCAAGGACTGAAGGAGCTGAAGGGATTTGCAAACCCATAGGAAAAGCAACATCAACCAACTAGACACCCCAAAGCTCACAGGGATTAAACTACCAACTAAAGAGTAAACGTGGGGGATCATGTCTCCAGCTGGGTAAGTAACAGAGGATTTGCTTTGTCTGGAGTCAATGGGAAGGGAGCCCCCTGGTCCTGTGGAGACTCGATGGCACACAGTAGGGGAAGGCTAGGATACTGAAACAGGAGTGGGCGGTCAGGTTGAGGAGCACTCTAGTAAATGCAGGAAGGAAAGGGGAGAAAGGATGGGGCATGGAGATGGGAAACAGGAGAGGAGGGTAACATTTGAAATGTAAATAAATAAAATAATCAATAAAAAGAATAAAATAATAAACTAGCATAAATATTATAAGAAAAGAAAGATAATCTGAACCTTAAAAAATATTCTGGTCAATCTTGTCATGAGCACATGCTCATAATCCAAAATTTCTAGAAGCTGAGAGAGGAAAAATCAGATTTCTGAGGCCAAAATAGGTGACAAAATGGAATCTACTTCATTGAAAGGAAAAGCACTAGTAACTAATGCACAAGAATGTTAACCAACTACTTAAGCCAATATAGTGACTCCTCTTCACACAGATGCATACACACACACACACACACACACACACACACACACACACACACGCATAAAACACACACACACAAACATGTATGTATGAATCTCTCTTTACATACATGGATTCTATTGTCTTTGATCTGAAGGGGCTGAAAAGTAAGAGACACTCTTGCTATAAGCCTGGTGCCTCTGTCGCCTCAACCTCATACTGAAGGCCAAAATGATTCCATGAGAGTTACTGATATTCAGTCCATATTAGAAAGCAGAAGATGCTTTAGTGTGATGTCAGGAAAACATGGCAGCAATGGCACTATTGGTGGTAGGACTGATGAACTCAACAGCAAGGTGGACAGACAACACATAGATAAAGAAGAAAAAGCAAATGACCTCACCTGAGAGCCTCTTTTACCTGGTGTTCATCAGCCTTTTCATAACCTCACTAAGGAAATCCCTGAGAGGTACCCCAGAAGTGTATATTTTGTTTGAAACGATATATTACCAGGTTGAGAATCAAGATTGACTTTACAACATGACAGATGAGAAATAAATATCAATTGTGAAGATACTTTGTCAACAAAGTTATTATTAATGAATATGACACATAGAAGAAGAGGTTTCTCTTCCTTGTAACATTTTCTTCTCAGGTATGTATTATAATACTCACTAGAAGATAGCAGCTAAATCACAGTTGGTCCAGAGACTTTAAACTCCTCAAATTAATAAAGCTATACAAACAAACTAAACATCCGTGATAGTTAACTATCTGTGGAAACCCACACCATGTACCTGGGCTAATGATAATATGAATGTGGTTTTAAAATATTCTCCTAAAACAAACAAGTAGTGAATGAAACAGTGAATTTTTATTATTTTGGTGGGCCTAATTTTACCTGGATTCACACATATACAGAAGCACATTCTTATACTAATATATGTATCTTTAGCTTCCTAAAAAGTATGAAATCTACAGTGTGAATCTGTAGAATTTGAGTGACAGTGAAATCAGAAAACATGTTAAGTGGCATAGCAAAGTATAGTTATACAAAACCAAAACATATATAATACAATCTAGAATTTATTAAGTGAGACTCATTAGAGTAACAAGAACCAAATCACACCTGAGGAGCTGAGAGCTGGGTTTTTCGTCCTTGAGGCTAGGTCCCTCAGTAGGAAGAGTAGTTTTAGGAGTAGCTGTTTCTCACTGGTGACTGATGACCTGTAGTTACTCGGTCTACCATTTAAGGTTTCTCAGTAGCCTCAGCATGATCTGGAAGCCTCAGATGTTTCTGCAGAACTGCTAGATCATATTCCAAGATGATAGCTTGACAACACTTGGTTCACTTGTCATCAAAGGAATCAGCCAGAGTGAATAGGATGGCAAGTAGGCTTGTTGGCAATTGGAAAAAAATGAAGGCAGACAAGCAGAGACAGAATGAGTCCTTCTTCAATATCCTTTTCAAATCTGGCCTCTACACAAAGATGCCCCTTACAATTGTAGTAGACTTTTTAATATCAATCTGGACAATTCTTCAGAAGAGCATACCTACATATGTCACTCTAGTTTAGGGTACACTGACAGTAAATCAAATCATAACTAGTGTCTGATATGATTTAGCAGAAAGATAGATGAGGAAACAATCAGTCAAATTATACAAAGGTTTTATTACATGAGTTAATGTCAGTGGAAAACATGGACACATGGAAAAATGAATATAGTTAGCAATATTCTATGTAAACAACTTGTGAACATGGTAAAACTTGTATGATTTATGATCTCCAATATTACTCATCATAAATAAGAATGTAAGAACATCCTGAGTAGGCTTTAACACAATCTCTTTTGATGGCTATATTGATGAGTTTTTTCTTCAGTTCATTAAATTGTATTCATTAATTACTATATTATGTATGTCATAAAGGTTTTTTGAAAATGTTAATATGAGTATGTCTGGTCATAAAGACCAGTAATCTCAGACACTCAGAAGATTAATACAGGTGGATTCTAAATCTATATCTAGTTTGAAGAATTAGGAAACTTAATACAACATTTACAAAACAGAAAGTAACATAAGTCTGAGGGTACAGCTCAGTTTTAAAGTGTATCATGTATGCACAGTTCAAATTTAATCTCAGAGAAAAACATATCCATGTGAAATCTATAAATATAAGTTCAAACCCATTGATACACATGTAAGCAGACTGAAATATGTGTGCACAAATGATTGTTACTCTTATCTACTAATCATAAGGAATATTATGATAATACTCTAATGCATCCAAGTAAAAGACATAAAATTTAAACTATATGTGATTCTACTTATTTATGTAAGTAACATAAGTTAATCAATAACAAGAAATATTTGTCAGTGACAGTCTGTCATTAGAGATGGGACTATGGCAAAGGGTAGCAAGACATTTAAGAGAATTATGGCTCTGATAATTTTATAATTATGAGGATAGTTTTACAGAAGTAGCCATATGCCAAACTCATTAAATTATATACTTTGATTATATGGAGTAGACGGTCTAATTATTCATCAAAATATAGTATAATTGTAATTAAATTTCACATGTATGTAATTCTTTGTAAAAGAAAATGTGGTAATTGGTGCACCACTCATGTGATATTTAGAAAAGAAAATATTTCTTAAACTAAAAAAAAAAGTATGAAGAGGAAGCACTCAGCTCAAAATAAATATTATTTGACCAAAAAAAGGAGTTAAGTTGCTTTATAAAAATGACCATGAATTCTAAGTTGTTTCTGGGTATCTATAATAGTTCTGAGATCAGAAAAAAAGGTCAGGTAAACCTAGGTAAACAGATGAGAAAGTCCACAGAGTGTGTTTCAGACAGTCCATGGTTATTGGGACAATTATGTTTGATAGTCAAAAGAAATTTTCTTCTTTTCTGTACTAATTAGCCAATATAAACTCAAACATTTTATTGAAATTCTATTTTCTATTCATGAATCAAATAGAACTACTTTGGGATAACTGTGTGTTCCCCATCAAAATTTAGTTAAACATAATCCATAAATTTTTCTTGTGAATTTTTAAGACTATTGTCCAATAAGTAAATGAGTTATATCTATGAAGTATACATGCTCGTGTTCTTTGTCTTCTTGTTTAGTGCATAGCCTTGCATTAACTATGATATAAGAAAGACATACACATAAATCATATACATTTTACTTAAGAATACATTGCTGCTTAAGAAAACATATTATTAAAAATGTATTTCTATACTGTCATTAAAAGCAATCTAAGTATTTCAGATTCATTCTGCTAAACATTTTAAATCTTTGCTATCATTACCCCCTTTAACTATAAAGGCAAATTTCTGCTTAATTATAATCTTGAAACTGAACATGAAAGAATAATTAGAAATTAATCTCCTGTTGCCTAATGCCTACATGAAAGAATCTCAGATCGCTTTTCGGTCGTTCGCCATAGGTTTTGATCATTGAGGTGTGCTTTGCTTTCTGTAGCCACTAAATTTCCTGTTCTCTTCTTTCATCTCTTGACCAGATGCTGTTTCTTTTAATATCAGGAAAGCTCACATTACTTAAATTACCATTTTCACAGTTAACATTCACCCCAAATTACCTGTAATATGTCAAATCTTCACAACTAGGATTATATTGAAAATGGATTATAGGCAGACAACAGTTTCAAGACCTGTCATTCATCTTCTCCTGAGAGCTCATTAACCTTTAAAGGTTTGTACATGATTCTGTAATTATCTTGCAATGAGATTTTTATTTCTATTCTACTTCATCTATTTGGCCCTTTGTGTGTCAGACAGGCATGGTAGCTGACATTAACTCTTTAAACTGCCAAAGTCTTTGGAAACACAAAAAGAAAGCATGCAAGATAAAAATATTTCCATAGCCGCTATCTGCAATTAGAGCACTACTTTCAGACACAGAATAAATTGTTAGGATTTTATATTATTTATAAAACTAAAAATTTCAGTTAATCATCAAACTATTGCATCCCCTGACTACAGTCATTTCCCGAGTATTTATTGAACAGCTACCTCTTTTACAGAGGCCATCTATACTGCCTCTATACTGTTACAGACAGATATTGTATTTACATATCATAAAATGATGCTGCTGTACAAATCACTGAAATGAATATAAATATTTAAAAGAGAACTTGGTGATCTGTCTACCATCTTAAGTCTTTATGCTGCTTATTGTAAGTCATTGCTAGTTGCAGTATTATTTCTTTTATATTTGGTAACACATTCCAAAAGCGAAATTATTTAAAAATATAATTAAGTAGGATTTCATTTAATCTTTGGAAAATATCTTTGATTCCCTACCTCAGGGACATGCATTATGTTAGAAGCGCCTGACTTGACATGAATATGAAAGAAATTCCATCAGCCCACATATTACAGTTGCATTCTGCAGAGAGATTCTTTCTCATTTTTCCTGCTTAGAAATGTGCATGCTTTCCCCTGTATATACTGCTGTCGTAGTGCTGTAGTCTCACCATGAGCAACAGAGTTTATTATGCCATGTTGGAGTTGAACAGCTATGAGCTCACATTAACCTAAATATCTTAAGTAGCTCCACAAAGTAACTCACAACTCCTTTTATTTATTTCTTTAATCCTAACTTTCAGGAGACTATAAATTAGATGTAGATAAAGAAACTGAAATATTTCCTTTGTTTTTCTCATATTACCTATCTACTGCAAAACACTAATCTGATTTGTTAAACAGCTAACATAGTAACTTATCTATGACAAATTCATTACTGAATTCAACTAAGACCTGTTTTGATTCAAGTACATAGTGTGGAAGTTATGAGCAACCCAGATTCATGATCAATAAAGTGAAGTTTGAAATGATGAATAGCCTTCATATGTATCTATTTTTTTCTCAGGTTGAGCATATTTTTTAATTCCCATATTAATGCTACTAACAATCTTTAAAAAATATTAATTCTAAAAGGCACACTAAGATTAATTTAATCTGTTTAATGAAAAGGTATGCAGCAGTTAGCTTACAATTTGACTACATGTAAAATAAGTGTTCTGTAAGCGGAGCGATTTTTATTCTTGTGCTTTCCATTTAAGGAGTTTTATAGAAAGAGCTGAAACTAAATTTTTAGGATTGGTAAGAATAAGAGCAAGTCCTAACTGGTATTAATAAACATGAAGTATAGTAAAATTATACCACTTAGAGAAAGAAAATAATTTCAAGCTAGGTTTTCAGAATATAATTACAAATTCCATTAAGGGTTTAAAAATATTACTTTTAGTAAAATTGATACATTTAATTTATTTTGTCATCTAACGTTGAGCATCTCTCACCACACATTTACTATTCTCAAAGGGATTAAATATTAAAGTTTAAAATGTACCAAGGTTGGGCTATATTGATGGTTTAGCGGTTATGATCACGGGTTGCATATTTTGGGGATGGAAGTGTGATCCTAGCATCCACATTAGGGCTAACAATCATCTCTAACTCCAAATGCAGAAGATTTGATGCCCTCTTGTGGTTTCAACAAGCACTCAACACATATGTTGCCCTTACACACATGCTTGCAAACACCAATGAATGTAAAACAAAAATATGTAAGTATGAAAAGACTCCAGAGAATCAAATAACCCTATTAAAAATGGGGTATGGAGCCAAGCAAAGAATTCTCAACTATAGAATATCTAATGGCTGAGAAGTACCTAAAGAATGGTTCAGCATCCTTAGTCATCAGGGAAATGCAAATCAAAACAACCCTGAGATTCCACCTCACACCAGTCAGAATGACTAAGAGAAACTCAGGTGACAGTAGATGCTGGCAAAGATGTGGCAAAGAGTAACACTCCTACAGTGTCGGTGGGATTGCAAGCTGGTACAACCACTCTGGAAATCAGTCTGGAAGTTACTCAAAAAATTGGACATAGTACTCATCTGTACCACTCCTGAATATATACCCCAAAGATGCTCCAATATATAACAAGGACACATGCTCTACTATGTTCATACCAGCCTTATTTATAATAGCTAGACTTGGAAAGAAACCAGATGTCCCTCAAAAGAGAATGGATATGGAAAGTGTGGTACATTTACACAATTTACTCAGCTATTAAAAAATGATGACTTCATGAAATTAATAGCAAATGGATTGAACTAGATAACATCATCCTGAGTTAGGTAACCCAGTCACAAAAAGCCACACATGGTATGCACTCACTGATAAGTGAATATTAGTCCGGAAGCTCAGATTACTCAACAATACAATCCACAGACCACAGGAAGCTCAAGAAGAAGGATGAACAAAGTGCAGATGGCTTCAGTCCTTCTTAAAGGGGGGTGCATATTCATAGGAGGGGATATAGAGACAAAGTGTAGAGCAGAGATTGAATGAATGACATTTCAGAGCCTGCCCTACCTGGGGATCCATCCCAGATGCATTCACCAAACACTTGGGGACGCCAAGAATCACATACTGATAGGAGCCTGATATAGTTGTCTCTTGAGAGGCTATGACAGAGTATAACAAATACAGAGGCAGATGCTGGCAGCCAACCATTGAGCTGAGAACTGAGTCCCCATTGGAGGAGTTAGAGAAAGGATTGAAGGAACTGAAAGACTTTGTAATCCCATAAAAGCAACAATTCCAACCAACTAGAGCTCCCAGGGACTAAACCACCATCCAAAGAGTACACATGGACAGACCCATGGTTCCAGCTGCATATGTAGCAGAGGATGGCCTTGTTGGACACTAATGGGAAGAGAAACCCTTTGTCCTGCCAAGGCTGGACCCCCACCTAGTGTAAGCAAATGTCAGGGCGGAGAGCCCAGAAGGGTAGATGTTTGGGGGAACACCCTCATTGAAGAAAGGGAAGGGGGTAGGGTGGGAGTTTTATGAATGAGAAACCAGAAAATAGGGTACCATTTGAAATGTAAATGTAAAGTATACAATAAAATGGACTAAAGAGAAAAAAATCCTTGAAAATTAAATAAACACATGTAGAGGTTGATATGAAATATTTGCATTTGGCCAGTTGAACATGGTATCTTATAATTAATTTACATTTTTAGTAAACTGTGCATTCTGAAACATTTTTGCCTTCATTCTAGATTTGACTATTATGTGGATGTATTAATGATGCAATAGCTTCCTTCTTTAGTCTTCATATCACATCTGTACGTATTATGAATGTCCTATGCATCTCTGACCATTATGTATGTATAGGCTGATCACTCTACAGTATATCTCTTTTATGTGCTAGTAGAACCTTGTATTAATATGACATACTTCACTGTTGTCCTTGTTACAGTTGTCACAGAACCTGATGTCCTCCTGAGTTTTATGAGACAGATGTTAACTATCTAAAGCCGATTATCATGGTTCATTCCCTTGGTAGTAATTGATTTCCTTACATTTTTTAGTTAATAAATATTGAATATGTTAAACACCTTCAAAACTTATATAAATAAATAATTTCAGTGTTTAATTTACTTTGTTTTACCCTTCCTACTGCTTAACTTGAGGAGGTAATGACTTTCCTTTTTGTTTAATCTTTTTATGAAGTACATGCTTCTTTCACTGGAAGCTATGAATATTCTTGCTAATAAACTCCCCGTAATTATTAACAAGTAGGAGACTAGGTGCACTTTTACTTTGATTCACTCTGTTTTCGTTTTTCACTATTTTGCCTCATGCTTAGAGAAGAAGAATGGCAGCTTAATAAGGAAAATACAGATGGGTGTTCATTT
Source organism: Rattus rattus (assembly GCF_011064425.1). Lineage (NCBI taxonomy): Eukaryota > Metazoa > Chordata > Mammalia > Rodentia > Muridae > Rattus > Rattus rattus. Next base: position 49,875,416 of record NC_046164.1, on the reverse strand, counting down.
CCCAGAAAGTCATTGAATCAATAAAGGCATCTGAGTATGGTTTCTGTGCCATTATCATTTGAAGATAATGCAAAGAAACTAACTTATTGCATAATGGAATATCCACTTCCATGGTAGTACAGAAATGTACATATTTCCCAAGATCAAATTTTGCTATGTTACAAAGTAAAAGCAATTTACCTCATAGCAACCTTCCTTTTATTGGAAACTTAATTTAATTCTTCATGTTTCCAGGACCTGCAACGGTCACCTCTTTTTAGATAGCAGAACAAGTCCACCCTCTACAATTTGAATAATATATTTTTTTTACATAAAATGTTTGGACAGATTTATTTTTGTGGTTATTTAGCTTTTGGTCAGTTTCATGACCCATTTTTATTGCATCATGACAATTGTTTGATTAAAGCATAATACATTAAAGTAGAATTTTAACAGACTAACCAATTTTCCAACAAAAATAATAAAACCATGATGTTTTATTTTATTATAAATTATTTGGATTTTTTGATCTAACCTTTATTATAATTGTATTGAATGCTTTTATGGTTTAATGATTCTTAAGTGTAAAGATTAAAATAAATGAAGTGATTATTTAACAGCATGTTAAATATGTATAGTACAGTACAATTTACATAATTTCAGATAGTTGTCTCTGCTTTAAAGTTTTGAATCTCTTACTGTAGGATTGTGTGTTCATTATATTGTAAAGTAGCTCTCTGAGGGTTTACAAAGACCTTTTAAGAGACTTTGAATATGGCTGTATATTACTTACACTTAAATAATCTTTAGACTTACTTGTTTTTATTTTATGTATATGCTTATCTTGAGTCAAGATACCATTAGACAGTTTCAGGCTTCTTTTCTCTCTGTCTCTGTGTCTATGCCTCTGTGTCTATGTCTTCTCTCTGTGTGTCTCTGTCTGTCTCTGTCTCTTCCTCTCCCTTTGCTTAAAATGTACATAGTGATTTTGTATTTTACTTCTTTAATTTATTACAGTGTAAGTCATTATGAGTACAATATCTACTTTGTCTTTTAAAACATTAAACTTACAAATTCTGATTTCTCCTGTATTTTCTTTGTACCATATACTATTTATATTTACTTTATTTACTTATTTATTCATTATTTACCTATTTTATCAAGTTCACCTACCTGCCAGCAGGTGCTCTGTGCTCTTCCAACATCTTCAGTGAAACCCACTAGACCTCAATCATTCTGAATGACACCTTCCTTCTGCCCTACCCCAGAAAGCACTGTCAAATTTAGTGACTGGCTTAACGTGAAGGAAATAAAGGTAAAAGCACTTCAAAATCAAAAACAAAAAACTCTACCTGTCTCCTAACAACACATTTTTTCCTATTATGGCTGTGATTTTTACATTTAATTCTAACATGATAAAAATTTGGATATGCATATTTTGGCATGTCAGTAGAAATTAAGTTGATTGCATTAATTAAATATTATAATTAATAATTAATTATGTGTCACCATTAACTTGGTTGGGTGTAACTGGAGTGGATCACAGGTAAAGAGTGACCTGAACGCAAGCACACATTTGTTACTTTCTCTTTCCTTATTACTGAAGTAATGTGACTGTAGCTTTGAGGTTCTGTTTCTTTGACTTTCCTACCTTCTGGACCACATTTTAGAACTTAGATTTTTTTTAGTTGTTTTTATGAGAATGCTTTATCTTACAATTAGAAAAGGAACAAAAATAATGACATTTCAATATTGAGGCTGTAAAATTGAATTTCATACCAATTGCCATCTCTGCATTCAAACGTGTGATTCGTATTTCCTAAATTAATAATTTTAACAGATCAAGAGAAAACAGTCTTGGAAATTCTGAAATGTTGCTATTAGATACATAAACAATACAACCCCAAACTGCAGAAAAGCATAATTATTAAAAGAAATGCAATTTTTTGTTATTAAAACAAACTAATTTTGGATTCCAAGGTAAAGCTTAATAAAAATTTAGATTTAGTAAAATCATTTTTATTATTAACTCATTTTTATACCTCTCTCATCATCTTCCTTTCATATTAGAACCGACATGGCAGAGAATATTTTTACTTCTTTACAGGATGTAGCTTTATTTGGAGGTAGGACAACTAAAGAAGCAATTAAATTATAGTAAGATTATAGCAGTGGGCTCTGATCCAAACATTACTGATCATAAAAGAAAAATCAACATTTGCACATAGGCTAACAAGGAAGGATGATGCAATAACATGAGGGGAAGTAAACTATTTTCTGAGCCAAGATGACAGGCCTGGACCAGAACCTACGCCCACTTACCATAGTTAGGAATGAACTTTCCTGACAACTTAACTTTATATTTATTTGCCAAACTGTGAGAAATTCCATTTCTGTTGTGTAAGATATGACAAATATAGTAATATATAACAAGAAACTTTTCATCAACTAAACTGAAGAAGGACTTAGATTTAAATCTATTAGCAATGTTTGTCAAGGGGATAAGAAACAATACAGTAATCTTGACTTAAGGAAATAGTGCTGTTCGTTGCTCTTAGGGTTAAAACATTACAAATGTAAGTATTCCAACGGATATCCCACATGAGTGTCTGTGTCTCTGACCTTACTAACAGTCTATTATCCCCTGTCATCTGTGTCAAGGCTTATTCATTCCAACTGAGATAACTAAGAGTATTTTAGACAGGGTAGGACTTTATGCAAGTGATTTTATAATTCTACAACTTTAAAAGGAAGAAAAAACAGATCACCACAAACTTCAGTGTTCTATCAACCCAGAAATTTGCAAAAATCAATGAAAACCAGTGCTGTTTTCCTCAGCTACTTAGACTTTCTGATTAAACAGATGTTAGAGTACAGAGAAAGCTATGTATCTTTTATTTCTATATTTTATATTACTCTAATCATTGTTTTTAATTAATATTTTATTGTTATGTATATTTTTAAGTATTTTTGTGGATTTTATTCAATAGCAATAAGATCGACTCGCATTTGCTTAAAAATGTTTGCAGTCTCAATTTAGATTTCCAGCTAGGCTGTTCACTATGACAATCAAATTACTTTGAAGATATCCTAATGTTCAAAATGCACCTTCAGTACAGGACTCAACAGCCACCAAAGGAAATGAGTTAGCTTCACTTCAGCTGGAAAGTCAAGGGGATGCCTGCCAAATTGGTATCTTTCTGGAAAATCTAATACTGCCTCTTTCCCTCCAATATTCCTTACCAAATTTACATATAATTGTAGAGACCAAAATCAGCAAAATACATACAGTTTTCCCTTTTTCTGTTACAGTTCACATTATATAACTTTCAGAAAATTGAGATTGTATATCATATTTATATGGTAAAATTCTATACATACATTTGAACTATATGACACCTTCTTTATATCCTATACCCTATATCCTCACACTTAGACTTTTGTGGAGTATTTCATTTATCTCATTCTCTTCCTCTCCCTCTCCCTCTCCCCTCCCTCTCCATCCCTCCTTCCCTCCCAGAATTTAGGACTTCTTAAAGAACAAATACTCATAATCTATAAGCCATCTATCCAGAACTCTGGAATGTACTTTTATTGTGAATGATGCATCAATTATATTTTCATTTACTGATGGATTCTCAGGATTTAGAATAAAATTAAACACATATTTAAAGTTTAATAATATTTAATTAATTCATGCCACAGTCACCATAATGTTTTGACATTTAGCACTATCTTCTAAAAGTCATTGTGATTTTGTCTTTATTCCATTTCTCCATTTTGGGAGACTGAAAGAAAGCACATCTGGAGGGCAATGGATAAGCCTTGCCCCAGGAAAACACCCTTCATGGTTTTTCCTCTGCCAGGTAAGGACGTGGGATTGCTTGCACACCTTCAAGAGCACTTTGCTCTTACACTAAAGTAGTTCCTTAGTCAGATATTAGTAGGTTGTCTGGATACCAATCATCTATAAATTCATGGTAATAACTAAAAGTATGTTTTCTTTATTCCAAATAATAGATAAATCAGCACCTATTATTTAATGCACAGATAAATGCATGAATAGTTAAAATGCTTGAAAAAGCATAAGGCCCCCAAAACCCTGTAAACATATAAAAGGCTTTATCCCAAGATATATAATTCTGATGAAAATATTAAGATTCATGTAGTTGATAGTTTCTTAGAAAAGATTTTTAATGTGGTTTCGAAGACTGAAAATGAATGAAATTTCATCTGAACTTTAATATAAGTTTTGTGGAAATATTTTTATTAAGTAATAAATCTTGTCACCAGAAATCCTTACCTTCTCCATGCTTAAACTCATTCAAAAGAGGCATTCAGGTAAACAACAATTCAATACAAAGTCAGAAAATAATGAGACATCATGCAGAGGTCCAGCACAGCAGAACACTTGTATCTAAACTTATAGCAGTCAGAGGATAACTTGGTGCTATCTTAACATAGTCTAATAAAAGAATGTCATCCTGGAAATATTCACTTAAAAATTAAGATGCAGCTTACAGTCTTATCACTCAGGGAGCTAAGGTAGAAAGATCATGAGCTGAGGCCATCCTGGTGTGGACTATGAGTTGAAAGAAGTCATGTCATCAACACCATTAGAAAAGAAGTGAGAGAAGACTTGGCCTATTTGTGGCAGCACACTTAATGACAACACTAGGGAGGCAGAGGCTAATTGATATCTGTGAGTTCCTAGCCAGCCAGAGGTGTATTTTCAGAACCTGCCTTTAATTTAAAAAGTTAGAATAGTCTTTCAGAATATTTTAGGATCTAATGGAACCATTGGGAACTTTTTAATCATATTCAATTATTCCTTATATATATATATGTATAAAGAAAATAATTAAATATTCTAAGTTCCAAATATTTGACTGAGAAGATTGAACAAACCCGTGGAGACTCTGAAAAATATCTTCCAAAGATAAACTCCGAATATGTTTCAAAGATGCACTCTCTCTCTGTATTTATAAGCTCAAGTCTTTTCATTCTTTTATAAGAAGGACAATATTGATCACCTTTGTCTCCAAAGGCTATCTGACAAATAGGAAGAAATTTATGTTTAAGCTGCTTATTGAACAAAAACACAAATTAATGACTATAATATCTTATATGTGAAGGCAAATCTAAACTCCAAAGGTCTTTTAATAATTCATTCCTCTAGTTGTTTGTAATGATATCACTTGTGTCAGGTTGGATGGTTTTAAAATGAAAACTGCTATCTACTTTTCTCAAGTCAACAGTCTCTAAAACTCACTGACATAAAAAGACTGACAAAGGCATTGGTGTGATATTTACACCTCAGATAAAGAAAAAGAAGTTTGAGGTTCTGAGAATTTTTCTTTTTGAAAAATTTCTCATAGACTTGAAAAAAAATAGTTGGCTATACTCATAATTTCAGGAAATAAAGGTATAACATTGTAAAAATAAAAATTTAGGTATTCATCAAGTTTAAACATTTTTAACATAAATGCACATTAGAGTAAATCCTAGTATTGGTAAATGACTAAATGCACAGTAGAGAAAAATCAAGTATTGGTGAATAGATACTGATTTCAACAATCAATATTAATCATTGTAAATTGTGGGAAAATATATCCTGGCATTTAAATGCATAGTTTTATAAAGGTAACTTGATGTAAGTATTTTATCCATGCCTGGACAATCAAAATTTCACTTAACTACATGTCTCTGCTAATTACACAATTGCTAAGTTATATAATACATTTAGTAGTGAAACAGTTATAAAAAGATTTAATAAACATGCAAGCAGTTATTTTTCCTGTACACCACCTCTGTACATAAAGAGGAACTGAGACAGCCAATAAACACAGTATTAATGAAAAATGTCATATACTTTTCTATTTAAATTCTATGCTTGAAAACAATTTTAATCTTTGTCACAGCACAAACCTCCATGTACATTTTTACCATGCTGTTAGTTTTAATCCTATGTGTTTATGATAGTATTTGTTCTATTAGTATAATGGCAAAGAACAAGCTCATTTAAAAATAATTTCTCTATTTATTGAATATTTACCAGCAATTGAGAATCTATTATATGAGAGTTCATAATGTTAGTGAAATTCAGCAAGTTTTCCCTATTTTAGTTTAGTTTTAATTGTCTTTATTCATCTGACAATTTGGCCAAAATCAACATTGGGAGGAAATACCTATTTTGTTTACAAGTTAAAGCCCATCAGCAAGGGAAGATAAGACAAGAAATTGAAGCAGGAACCTGAAGTTATGAAGTGAAACAGAGGCCATACATGAAAGATGCTTATTGGCTTTCCACTCACGGCTTCCACAGCATGCCTTCTCATACAGCCCAGGGACACTTGCCGTAAGTGTCACCACACACATTAGGCTAGACCTCCCACAATAGCTATTAACAAGAAAGTGTCAGACTTCTGTATTTTTTTAAATTATTTTTCAATGAAAGAGTGCTTTAAAAATGCTTGGTTAGTGCTAAGACTGAACCCCCAGTGAACTAGACTGTTGGGGAGAGGGAAGCAAGGGGGGGAGGGTTGGGAGGAGAACACCCATAAGGAAGGGGAAGGGGGAGGGGGATGTTTGCCTGGAAACCGGGAAAGGGAATAACACTCGAAATGTATATAAGAAATACTCAAGTTAATAATAATAAAAAAATGTAAAAAAAAAATGCTTGGTTAGATCCAGGGAAACATAAGACTAGTATGTGTATCGTCTCAGGTTTCTGAAACTTGATAAATCCTTACGGTTTAGGTATGTTATTTGGCTCACAATACCTTATATTTATTTAAGTATTTCATCTTTGGATGACAAGATAAAGTATCATCCTTAAATTCATTATTCACTAAACTACAATATATAGTTGTGCTTGTTTCCTAGTGCTCTTTTCTCTCTCTGTGTAGTGCCTCCACCTAGTTCATAGTGTCTCCATCTCGTGTCTTCATCTAGTTCATAATGTAGTCCATATCCTTACATGTGGATCTTCCTCAAGTGTAAATTCTTGGCTTGCTCAAAGAAAGAAAGCCACAAGTTAATATGATTTGCTTTTAACAATAACATAGTCAACAGTTTTCCAATATCTGTGTCTGAACAAATATGTCTGAAGCTCTCCTGACCTATTGATCTGGTGTTAGGAGTCACTCATTAACCCTTCTAGTTCATCCTGTTAATACATGATGAATTTACCTATATTCCATAGTAGGAGAATAACACTTTAAAGTGTAGAAATGGCAGAGCTAAAATGTGAAAAGGAATGGCAAAATGTTTGAAGCACAATCTTATTCTCCTTAAAACATTGTCTGCCACAGGAAACTGAGAACGAATTCAGATACTGTTAATAAATGTCCTTTCTCTGCACAAATAATTTTCTACCAATGGTACCTTAAATGGTATCCATGTTCCAGGTCTGTTTTCAACTAAATACTACTTATTTTTCTAATTGTTATTTTACAGTAGTTCTATATGGCTCCAAGTAAAATTGTTAATCAAGTCTTATTCCAGTGTTGTCAAGCATTTAGACACTCACACCAGCTAGTGAGCATTCTTGTCACAGATGTTTAATAGAATTGTATAACTAAAATTGCAATGCATGTAGTAAATTGTAGATCATTGAAACAATGAAAAATTTAAAAGTTATCCATATTTTAATCAAGTACAAAATATAAATTCTACTTGAGTGGTAAATCTTATAATTGCCTTGGGTTTTAAAATGACTACTTTCTACCCAACGTAAATTATATTTATTATAATAGCCTTTTTGTAAGTTAAGGCCCATAAGAAATCATAACAAATTAAAATGGTAAATGTAGAATGTTTTCATTTATGCTAACAATTTTAAAAATACTCTCTGGAAAAATAAACGTGTGGATGCCTATATGGTAAATAATTTTAAATTTATTCATTTTAAGGGAAATTATGTATATTCTGCATGAAAAACTGCAACTAATCTATAAAATATAATTAATCTGCATGCACACTATATTCTGACTATGAAGATATTATTAGATAATTAAATAATTATCAATAATATTCTGGGACTGTTTTTTCACATTTCTAGTATCAGTGCTATTTCCCATGTTTCCAAGAAAGTAAGTCACTGGCATAACAGGCACAAATGCCTTTTAGGGGAAGGGTGTTTATAAAATGTTACAAATTTTGCATATTTTCAAAGCTCAAACGAATGGTTAAAGCAAGGATTTACGTATGTTTTTACCACTAATGTTAACAGAGACGTTTCACAAAGGCTATTATTGTTCATTTATACATCCAATACATGTATTATATATGAAACACTTAGACCTATAAAAACTATGGTACATGTGATGTTGGTACTTCTGCCACAATCATTTGAGCCATTTCTGATAATATGTCAAAAGTACCAAACTTACAGATCATTGGTCTATATGTTGTCATCTGATGTGCCTTTGGTGAATTGCCCATATGTAGCTTGATATCTTTTACAGAGCTTTTGGAGCTGAACATGCTGGAAGTTGTTTCTCTGGTGTCTTGGGGACATTTCTCCAGCACCAGCAACTATGTAGAATCTAGCAAACAATATTACAACCTGAACGTCTTTTCATAAGAATTTCTTCCAGCCATGCATTGCCTTTTCCAATAATATAGTTGTGACTATCTTCCAAATAATTTACCTGTAGCCAAGTTCTGACCTTAGTGGGAATCTTGATATATAATTGAATGCTTGCCAATCATTTTAGTCATAAATTTTAATCAATTTAGCCAAGAAAATATCAGTAAATAGGTACCATTATTTAGTGTGGTGCCCACAGCAATTCAAGATGAGAATTTTTAATGGCTACCTGTGAAAAGGACTTTTTCTCTGCTCTTATGGAAGATGGAGAAAAGAGACATCAGAGAGATGGACAAATAGGTAAAATGCATACTTTGCACACACAAAGACCTGAATTTGACTCCATGAACACATGAAAAAAATAAATGATGACTATATGTGAACACACATTCAATCCCAGCAATGGGCAGGCAGAGGTAGATGATTCCCTGGAACCGTCTACCTCTAATAGATAGCTAGCTTGGTGAGCTTCAATTTAATGAAAGACTAAGTCTCAAGACAAACTACATAAAAAATAACATAAACCATGCCACACTAGGTTACTCTCTGGCTAACACATTGATACTATAGAAAAAAAAGAAAGAAGAATGTCATAGAGAATTTGAAGTTCTTTTTCTCAAAATATTTATTATAGCAATATATCATATTAGTTAACTATCACTGAATATAAACAGATGATTTAATACATCATGACCAAACAGAAAATACTCAATACCTTTCTATTTCCATTGTAAGAGATACATTTTTTCTAATGAAGATGATCTCATTTTTCCCATGTGTTTCCCATGTTCCCATATATATATATATATATATATATATATAATCTTAAGGGAAAATTTACAAAAGTCTGTACTAAGATTTTATGCAAACCAAATAAATCAATTAGTTTTAGACACATGAGTAGGTATGGTTGTTATTAATATGTTCAAATACAAAACCTTGAAAAGTAGAACTTATTAGAGTTGTCCACAGACAAACTCTATGTATGTTATTAGAATTTGGCTCATTTCAGAAGAAATGCACACAGTTTAATGAATTTAGATATAGATCGTGGATTAAATTTAAACAAGTTTTATTGACATAAGATGAGTAGGCAGTGAAAGCAATTAAAAGAGATTTGTGATGACACTAATTGAGTTCATACCTTCACAGTACAGTTATGTTTCAAGAGAACATTTTCCTCATTGGGAAAGTAGATTAATTCTATCATAATAAGGATTACTGGCCCGATTCCAAATCAAAATTTCATTGTTAAGAAATAACTTTTACTTCATAAGTGTACCTAGGTTCCCAAATTCATAACTCTACCATAATTATAAAAGTTGTGTCCTGTGGCAGGTCTGCAATATCAGCACTGTGGGTTGGGGAATTGGTCAGCTCAATACTGTTTGACGAGCAGCCTGTCTAGCTGACAATGAATCACAGTCACGGTGAGAGGTGTAACTCAACAAACACAGTGCAGCAATAGAGGATGTCACCTTACATTGACCTCTAGCCTCTATTTATGTACACACAATGGCACAGAAACACACAGATATACTGACAGAGACACACAGACATAGAGACACACGGACACACAAAATATATATAGATGTGCTAAAATGGTTCAAACACTAATAAAAACATGAAAAGATTTCTTAGAAACTGAAAAAATATCTTCAAATTGTCAGCCACAAGAACACAAAGTAAAGCAAACCTATATATTGAGCAATGAACTATGTGGTCAAGCTATATTATTTGATAAGAATTAATACATGAATTGACATAGGTTTCTTGAAACCTCCATGAGGAGGGAGCACCTAGAACTGACACACCTCTGAGAGCACATCCTTAAAATGCTCCAGGCACAAGGAGTCTTAATACAACCTTCTTAAGGAAAACTATAATTAGTATGGAACTTCCAAATATAGCCATTCTTTATCAAATACCATTCATTATATGGGGAGGGCTGCATGGATGAAACAAGAAGCTGCAGTAAGCAACAAGAAAGAGTCAAGGAGCTACTGTGAGATGCTACAAGGGGCAGCAGGAGAGAGTCCAGGGACTGCAGCACTTTAGCAAGATAAGAAACATCCCAGGGCTGGGACCTTCTCAGTACTGAGGCCAAATCCTGCTTCTGCTCAGTGAATGTAGCTGTATTGTTTAGATTCTTTGATCTTTCTCCATAAAAGTAGTCATCCTTGTACATTTTCTAAAACAATGGAATGTATCATGGACTGCTGCCTATAAATATTTAGCCTGGATCCAGTATATGCTTTTTAAAGAAAAAAGCTAGTAATTGATAATGGTGCTTTGAGAGTTGAAATGGCAGGACTGTGTAATTTCCTTGGTATTCTCTAAATAAATCTTTAGTCAGTAAAAAAAAAAGGAATTTCATTGCTTAAAGTTCCTCTCCATTTAGTATAATGTTAGCTACTGGTTTGCTGTATATTGTCTTTACTATGTTTAATTATGGGCCTTGAATTCCTGATCTTTCCAAGACTTTTATCATGAAGTGATGTTGAATTTTGTCAAATGCTTTCTCTGCATCTAATGAAATGATCATGTGTTTTATTTTTCCTTTGAGTTTGTTTATATGGTAGATTACGTGGATTTCCATATATTGAAATATCCCTGCATCCCTGGGATTAAGACTACTTTATCATGATGGATGATCGTGTTGATATGTTCTTGGATTTGGTTTGCAAGAACTTTATTGAGTATTTTTGCGTCAATATTCATAAGGGAAATTGGTCTGAAATTTTCTTCGTTGGGTCTTTGTGGGGTTTCGATATAAGCATAATTGTGACTTCATAGAGGAAATTTGGTAGTGCTTTGTCTGTTCCTATTTTGTGGAATAGTTTAGACAGTATTGGTATGAGGTTGATAATTGTGACTTCATAGAGGAAATTTGGTAGTGCTCTGTCTGTTTCTATTTTGCGGAATAGTTTAGACAGTATTGGTATGAGGTTGGCTTTGAAGATCTGATAGAATTCCACACTAAACCCATCTGGACCTGGGCTCTATTTGGTTGAGAGACTTTTAATAACTGCTCCTATTTCTTTAGGTGTTATGGGGTTGTTTAGATGGTTTATCTGTTCCTTATTTAACTTTGGTACCTGGTAATTGCTTAGAATATTGTCCATTTCCTCCAGATTTTCCAGTTTTGTTGAGTATAGGCTTTTGTACTAGGATCTGATAATTTTTTTTAAATTTCCTCACATTCTGTTTTTCATTTATGATTTTCTTAATTTGGATAGACTCTCTGTGCCCTCTGGTTAGTCTGGCTAAGGGTTTATCTATCTTGTTGATTTTTTTCAAAAAACCAGCACCTGATTTTGTTGATTCTTTGTGTAGTCCTTTTTGTTTCTACTTGGTTGATTTTAGACTTGAGTTTGATTATTTCCTGCCTTCTACTCCTCTTTTGTATATTTGCTTCTTTTTGTTCTAGAGTTTTAGGTATGCTGTCAAGATGCTAATGTATGCTCTCTCTTGTTTCTTTTTGTAGACACTAAGAGCTATGAGTTTTCTTCGTAGCACTGCTTTCATTGTGTCCCATAAGTTTTGGTGTGTTGTGCCTTCATTTTCATTAAATTTTAAAAAGTATTTAATTTATTTCTTTATTTTGTCCTTGACCAATTGATCATTGAGTAGAACATTGTTCAACTTACATGTATATGTTAGGTTTCTGTCATTTTTTTAGGCTGCCTACTCATTCCCTATTTATTCAATATAGTACTCAAAGTCCTAGCCAGAGCAATCAGACAATGAAATGTTATACATACATACATACATACATACATACATACATACATACATATATACACACCTACACATACACACACACACATATATACATGAATTCATACATACATACATACACACATAAACACACAAACACACACACAAACACACACATACCACATGCATTTGATTATACATTTACATGAGTGGTTGTTTTTAATAAGAATATTTTTAATTCCTCTGTTTCAAGAAAACATTTTTATGAATAAAAAAAGTGACTACCAGACACCATGCTGATGTCCATGCTTCCAACAGAATCCAAGTGGATGTTCATAGTTCTGAAATTCACCAGAAACCATGGGGATTCCATGATTCATCCTACTTCAAACTATAAAGGGCAAGGAAGCTTTCTTTGCAGTGGTATTCATGACTTCAAGCTAATAGTTGTGAATGGTAGGCAGAAGTATTCTGGGACAAATTTTCCCCTATGCCAACCCATTGTCAAAAGGAAATAGTCTAGATAAGAAGCCATGAAAGTAGAGTCTTGAAAATAGGGATAAGTTTGGTGGTTTAATCTCTGGGAGCTCCTGGTAGTCTGGTTAGTTGACATTATTCTTCTTATTTGGTTGTGATCCTCTTCAGCTCCTTCAGGCCTTTCCCTAGCTCTTTCATTGGGATACCTGGGTTCTGTTCAACGGTTGGCTGTATCTGCATCTGTATTGGTCAGGCAATGGTAGAATCAAAGGATGTACATGGAGCAAACCATGGCTTCAGATACATATGTAGCAGAGGATGGCCTTATCTGACATCAATGGAAGAGGAGTCCATTGATCTTGTGGAGACTTGATGTCCCAGCAAAAGGAGATGCTAGAGTGATAAGGCAGTGGATGGCCTTGTTGGGCACCAATGGGAAGAGAAGCCCTTGATCTGCCAAGGCTAGAATCCCCAGTGTAAGAGAATATCATGGCTGGAAGGGGGGGTGGTTGGGGAGGAGGCATACCCTCACAGCAGAAGAGGGATGGGGGATGGGATAGGGGGTTTATGGCTTGGAAACCAGGAAAGGGAATAACATTTGAAATGCAAATTTAAAAATCCAATAAATAAAAAAGAAAAGTCATATATATCACAATTTTAATCTTATTCACTATCTGAGAATAAATCTCAATCTTATCTCATACCTGTCTTAGAACCCTCCTTTGCTCATAGTACATTATTATTATTATTATTATTATTATTATTATTATTATTATTATTATTATAGAATTCTGCCTAGGTGAGAAAGCATACTATTTATTTTTCTGAGTCTAATTTTGTGTAACAGGATCTTCACCAGTTCCATTCATTTTCCTATAAGTGATCTGATTTTATAATGCTTGCACATTTTCATTGTGTCCCTGTATTATTAGATGAAAACATATATTCATTAACACTTTTAGATCAAAAGTAAGATGATTAAATTACAATATTTTCTCTCCACTTAAGGACTCTTTCTTGAAATTTTGAGCATATGTGTATTAAGACTCAAGAAGCCAGGAAAACATATAGGTTGAAGAAACACAAAAAGAATTAAAGGAATCTCAAGGCTCCATAAAGGAATAGGCACCGCCCAAAATGTGTGTGGAGAACCCCAACGAATAGGTTCTTCTGTCAGAATACATGTAGGATGAGCTTTTCAGTGATGTGCCTACTTGAGAGTCATCAAAATCATGTCAGTAATCCTCCCCCGACATTGCTGTAAGTAGTTCCAATAAAAATATTTGTTCTGTAAGGGACAATGGGGAGGAATTAATGTCTAGGTATTTCATTAGTGCTCTAAATGGAAAAAATAGGTGTTCATTCATATTTCAATGGGAGATGTCACACAACATCTCTCAAATCAAGATAAACCTGTTTTCTTTTTCTTATTTTGAATTTCATACTATGTTTAAACAATCAAATGTCAACACTTTAATAGCAATGATAAAACACACTTTTAAAGTGTATTATATATTATTATTGTGATTTGCACCCAGTGCCAAACCTGGTAGAGGATACATGCTGGCATTTTTATAGTATGTACATCTATCAACTGGGTCATGAGCCCTGTCACTGATTCTGAAAATCTACCCCAGTTTCCTTTGCTATATTAAAGCCAGTGTCTCACCTCACTGTTCACATGGTTGAGTTAATTTGAATTAAAGACAATGTGTTGCTGCCCTTTAGAATGTTATAATTCAACTGCTAGAAGCAATTAGAAAGTAAGATTCATTTTTAACACTATAGTAAAAATGTGAAATTTGAAGTATTTGAGAGTCCAAAATAAGGTTAATCCAACTGTTTTATATCAAAGGACTAAGTGAAGTTTACAAAATTTTTCAGAGAGAAAATAAAGAGTGTAAAATGGATATGGAAAACATATGTTAAATTACAGAGAAAAAGAGGGGCCCAGCAGTTATGGATAATGAAAGATAATGAAGGCAACAGACCGGCTCCATAATCCCTCAGTGCTTGGATGTTGCTCCTTATCTAAAACGCTTTCAAGGAGCAGTGGTTTGGAGAGTGATTTGCTAGATATTTTTTAAACATTTCAAACTTAAAAGACTTATTTATTACTCTAAGGACTTTTCAGTTGCAAGAAAATAAAATCAATATTTATGATATGCTGGTATGATAGCAATTACTGGGCTACTGGCCAAACTCAATGTCATCATCACATGCTAGGATAGAAGATACAGTCTCAGAAGGATGGAATGACACAGCCCTGCTGAGGGCAGCTACATTGCAGTTAATAGACCCAGTGGGAAGAAAGCAAGTAGGAAAACAACAGCCAAGGCATTATTCAGGAATACATAGCTGGATTAATTCTCTGGTGTTCTCACTGGGATAATTTTAATTTCAGCATTCCTACTGAATAAATAATAGGCAGGTCAATACAGTTTTAGTCAGAAACAGGAATTAAGGACAGGTCAGTACCCAGTTGTAGAAGTTAACAGGAAATACATGACGCAAAAAAGGATAAGATGATACTTCTCTGAAAGGAAGGTCAACAAAGACACAATGTGTGTGTGTGTGTGTGTGTGTGTGTGTACGTGTGTGTGTGTTTGCATGCCTGTGTGCGTGTTCATGTTTGTGTTTGTGTGTCTCAGAAGACCTTAATTATTCTGGAAATTCTGAATGCCAGTGGCATTTATTAATGATAAAACTTTGGATGCTGTTTGATCATTCCAATATTATGAAGAGAGGGGGGAGAGAGAGAGAGAGAGAGAGAGAGAGAGAGAGAGACAGAGAGAGAGAGAGAGGCAGACAGAGATAGAGACAGAGACAGGCAGGCAGAAACAGACAGCAGGAAACACAGAGAGTTAGAGACTTAATATCACCTGCAAATACAAAGAAAGACTTGTTATCCTGACTAAGATAAAGCCATTTGAACATCTGTATATGGAAAGAAAGCATGAAAAGACACACGCAGCATTTTCAGAAGTAATAGTTTTGCTAGGCTCTTAACTATTAATGAAATAAATCCTTCAGTGAATTCAAAGAATTTACTGCCACCTACCTTATCAAATACTTATAAAATGTTGATGATAAAACACTTGAAAGAGTATTAACGTTGCACATGATAGTGAAAAGGATGATAGTTGTGATGGTGATGATAATGGAATAATTTCACTTTTGTCAATACCATTGCACACCTGGATTGACTGTCCAACTTTCTGCAATGTCCTCTTCATTATAAACAACAAAGAAAAATTGTCTGTAAACAAGGAGAGGAGACTGTAGTCATCCATTGGGTGCCCAAGTACAGTTCATCTGCTAGTTTACTTTTTAATAGAATTCCAAGAAATGAAGTGTCATACCTTTTGTAATTTAACACACTTTTGCACTACTCAGTCTTTGTCTTAAGAATTTCAGTACTAATTTAGTTCTGAGCCCACATGTTTGTAAGATGTAGGCTCAACAAAGATAGAAGTAGCTAAGTATATATCTATATTACAGAATTTCTTTTGTCTAGGAGGATGTAGTTAAGTAACAGATTTTTGTCCTGTAATTATATTCAAATGAGCTAATCTCTATTCCTACCTAATTGTATCTGGTGCAAACAGCTTAAGGTTATGTACACTCTGAAAATGCTTCAAATTTTACCCTAGAACAATAAATTACCAATAAAACATAAACCAGAAGAAAATTTGTCAGCAGTATCTGATATTGGATCCTCTGCGAGTCAGCCCAAATTTTAGCGATCTGGAGAGCAGGAACTTTGAATGTCTTTTATCTTCAGTTCTCCACCTCAGTAAGCGGATCTGCTATACAAAAGGAGGAAATAGCTACAAGAGCCAGAGTTAAAGTATAGTAAGCAGAGTTCCATGCATTTCACACAAAACAAATGTGATATCAAAATTAAAATAGTCAATATATCATAGAGAATGCATGGCTCCTTTACTCAAAAATTCTGGCTCAGTGTCTATACAACAAAAATTGCAACAGCAAACTGTGATCCTCGTATTACTCAAACACTTGTCACCTCCTTTGCTTTGTAACTTTCAACCAAAAATTAATAATAATAACCACAATGTCTTTGGAAGTTTGAAGTTTCTCTGTTTCCAGTGTTAAAGTTATACAGTGTCAAAGTCACATAACGAACACCTACATTTTACATAATATTTTCAGGCAGCAAGTATTTCAGTAAGAGAAAAGTTTAATTAACTTGTCAAATCTCTTTTTTTTTTCAGACAGCATAATGTAACCGATTTTTGCTTAATAAAATATTCTACTCCTTACTCAATGTCTATATGTAAATTTCCATTTGACACTTTCTCCAGGTGATCCATTCTATGAGTTCAGATTTAGTGAACAAACTTCTACAATGACAAAAATTAAGTCTAAGTAACAATTTTAAGCATCAAAAAATATGTCCCTTTTTAAAAATTGAAAAATAGATTCTTCTCTCATACAATACAATTTTCCCTCTATTCATTCCTCCCATGACCCCCATTCCCACCCTCTTTCTCCCTAGATCCACTCCCCTTCCACTTCCCTTTCATAAAGAGACAAATACCAACACGACAAAAAACGGTATGAGGAAACAAGGCCCAGGCCCTCATAAGGCGGTTGGACACAGTAACAAATAGGAACCAGAGTGCCATGAGGACGGACAAAGCGTCAGACAGACACCAGCTCCCACTGTTCACAGTCCTGCAGTAATGATATGTACATTATTGACAAGACACTAATTTAATAAACTGGCAATGTATTCTATGACTCCAAGTTTTATTTAAATATTTGAATATATTTTGAAAACTTAAAATGGTTCTTTTAAATTTCTGAATAAAATTCTGCTTCTTGACTACTGATACTAATTTGCATTGTCTTTTAATTTTAAGATATAGTGAATAATTTATAATTAACATGCCTTTTTGAAAAAATATATGCATATGCAGCACATTTAACATATTTTACATTTATGAATATATATATATATACTTCATCCTATTACTGATTATATTTTAAGTGAACATATCATTCTATTCCTAGTTTGTCATCAGAAAACATGTTAGAAATTTGACTGTAATAATATATTTCCAAACATAAAGGTAATACAAAAATAATCACACAAAACAGATGCTGAACAGTTAATTGTACATGAGTTTCTTTACTCAAACATTTTTGCCATTCTATATACTTAGTCATGAGCAATAGTCAAATTTAGTTTTAATTTATAAAGTATATTTCAGTTTTAATATGCTGAGTATGATTTATAAAAATAAAAAAATGGATATTATTTATAATTTGTTACCTTGTTTTAAAGATATTTATAGATCTTTATGCACTTGGTGTGGCTAAAAGACATGAACAACTCATAAAAATAAAAGCATTTTTCTTATAAAAACTATTGCTAATATTTTTGTCATTTTTTTCTAGCTCCCAGAATAAAGATTAACGGTAACCTTGATAAAGCAAACATGCAAATACTGGAAAACTTTTCAGAAACTATGGTTGAGTTCTTTCTGGCTCAATAAAAACATTCACTCTGTTCAATTCCTTTTCTGTCCAATTCCTTCTTCACTGAATTCCCAGAGTACCTTGGCCAGGTACAAGTATCAGCTACAAGTATTGTCTTAGTTTTGTATGTATTTTCAGTGTTTCAGGTAGGGAAAATCACCTAACTGAAGGAGTTTCTGGAAGTATAACCTTTTATTCATGAACATTCATTATATATATATATATATATATATATATATATAAATTACTTTCCTCTAATAAATAAAGATTTCACTGGGCAAGGAGTAGGCAGGACTTACAGGTCAGAAGGGGGAAGGTACGAAGAGAAAAGGAACTTGAACCTTTTGGGATGGAGAGAGAACTTGAGGCCCCTAGTTGGTGTATCCACAGGATCTGTCACTAGAGAATTAACTTAGTATGGCTTACTAATGAGGGTGTTAGCAGTTGTGCTCAGCAATTGAGTTACCTGTTAATTCTAAACTAAATTTGTGTGGTATTTTCCTTTACAAGGTAACACAACTGAGTTCAAGAGAAAGGTATGGGGCACTCAGAATTTAGATGCATAGGGCTGGTGTGTCAGCAGACGCATCAAGGGAACATGGCAAGTGAGTAGGGTGGAAAGCTCTGGACCAGAATGTCCACAGAGATGAGAACAATCCACTGGTGTCATGTCGCCCACTAGTGCCTGGCCTAGTGTGGGATGGTCCATAAAATTTCCTGCTACAGATGGCGATCCAATGTGTTAGACAAGAATCCACTAGAAATTTATGATTATCAGCCTGAGAGTTATAGTTTGATTTTTAAAGTGGGAGAAAGGTGGCACCAGGATGGGTCACATGGACTCAAGCTCAGGAACCTTGAAACACAGAAATACAGGAGTCTCTGCTCACAGCACTGAGTCAGAGAGCCAGAGGATGGAGCTGCCTGCTTTCTTAACGAATGTTGATTACAGAATGATTTAATTCAAAGGCTGCTTTATTTGCTTTCAGGATAGATTTATATACAGAGTTTGTCCGAGTCAAGTGGAGAATTTCACTTGTGGTTTGGAACTACGATAGGAAAAATAGAAGTCTGTAACTCCAGGAGAGAGAATAATAGATAGAAATTATAAAAGTTAATAATAAGTAGGAGTCTGAGGCTCCAGGTAGAGAACATAATGGATAGATGGTATAAATAGTCTGCAGGAAACTCATATTCTTCATTCATGGGCTACACAGGAAATTTTGGGTTAATATCCTGGTATGACAAACTGGAACAACCTAAAATGAGGCTCATGCAGTATTTTAGTTTACTTCCACTGTTTTGGATTGTTTTGGATTTAATTTTCAAAATGGGTGTGATTTTGAGTTTTATGATTATATTATTTCCCTGGGAGAGAATATAAGACACAAGCTTTTCTGATTGCCAACCAAAGAACATGCTGATTTGGGGAAAAGGTTTTGTCTTTGTGTTTTTAGAAAAGGTGATTAGGATCTAGATATCATCCAGAGCTATATGGATCAGATTTGATAGAGGGAAATCCTCCGATGACTAGATTCTAGATAATCAATCAGAACAAATATCTTGATCATACTAAAATTTTGTTTTGAGAGTTATATAGAATGTAAGTTATACAACTTTGGTGAGTCTCATCATCAGACATACTGAACTGATCAGCTTGAAATCCTGATCTTAGAGACTTCCTCCAGATCCAGTCAGAACAGACATCAGAAACTATAACAGTGGTTGTTTCTGGCCTTCTTAAGACCAAACAACTCCCCCTTTTTCCCTCCCTCCCACCTCAAAGTCATCTAAATGCCCATATACAGCTTGAAGAAGTTATTGAAAGTTCATCATCCCAGTTCCCTGAACTTTGGGAGGCTGGAGATGGTTATTCTAAGGTTCTCTTTCTGGGGAATTTAGAAATGATCATAATTTAACAGTGAAGAATTATCTAGAATTGATTGTGCAGTCATAATCTCGTTTGGTAGAAATACTTATAATTGTTATTAAGTTGAAGTTATAATTTCTCACATTGGTAGAGAATTTGTTTTGATTCAGAATCAGGGTCTTCATTGGCATAAATTTCTTCTTTCGATAGAAAATTTAAAAGTACAGGGTTTGGATACAGTCCTTCTATAAATCCCATTACAAACTGACATGAGATGATTAAACACATGAGTTAAGGGCCAGATAGCAAATACCTGTCTCTGAGTTTACTGTTGGGGTATCTTCGAGACAATTTTGTTAGAAATAACTGAAAGTAGTTAACAGAAAATAGTTCAGATTACTTTAGATGGTTAGATAGCTTTCAAAAATGTCAGAAATCCACAGAATGTCACATTTAATGTTATTTATCATTTGTGGATACATATCTGATCCTAATAGCTCCCCTTTTGTGGATTCAAAGAAAGGACTGAGCATTTACCTCCAGGTGAGGTAGTACATTGTAGCTAGGTAGCCACTGGGCAGAAATTGCCTATTCCATCCTCAGACCAAACACTGTCCAGAAAAAGGACATACTATGTGGAATAGTTGACTAATAATCTCTGCCAAGTCAGTGGAATAAGTCCTTAAAAACTCTGTATTACAATGGTCTGTCAGATATCCTGGCCAAGAAGGCTTAAGATTGACACTCCAACATCCTGACATACCAGGGATGAATAGGTAGGTACCTGTGTCTACAACTTGTTTCATTTCTGGAAACCCTGTTAGGCTTCCTATATTTCAGATAATATTAGTTGCTCCCAGATTTTTGATGGGATTGAAGACCAATTATAGTCTCATAGCCTTCAGGCTATTTAGCATTGAAAAACATATTTAATTAGATAATTTTCAAATAATATACAAGCTAGACAGTAAATAACATATAATTTTAAGCATTTCTTAAGTTAGGGTAGATATTCTATTTAACTGACAAAAATGATGGACCGTGTGTTAAGTGTATTTTGTACTTTGTAAATTCCAAAATGGTAATAGTTGTGCTTAGCTTACATTTGAGAGAATGTTCCTTTTTAATTGGAAAGAAGGGTGATATGTAGCAAGTACCTCCCCCCAATGAAGAAAGATTTCAGGTGACCAATCACTAGGCAAGGAATAGGCAGGAACCCAGGTCAGAGGAGGGAAGAGAGGAGGAAAAGAGGGACTTGAGGCTTTTGGGATGGAGAGAGAACTTGGGGTAGATGTGAAATGAACTAGAGGCCCCTGGTATTTCCACTAGAATTTACCAGCAGGACGTTTAATTTATTTGGTTTATTAATTAAGATGTTAGTAGTTGTGCCCAGCAATTGGGTTATCCATTAATAATAAACTAAGTTTGCATGGTATGTTCCTTCATGAGGCAACACAACTATTTCAAGAGAAAGGTATGGGGCACTCTGAATTTGGATGCTTGGGGCTGGTATGGTAGTGTACCTGTCAAGGGAAGATATTGCATCTGGTGGAGACATTTTGAGCACACTGGGCCAGAGAGTCTGCTGAGTTTGCTGGGAAAATGAGCAGAGTCCACAACAAGAGAGCCATGAGATTGGGGGTCTGTACATGGGGATAGCCATGGAGAGAGTGAGGCCACTGGAGCCAGAGAGTAACAGGTGATAGTGTGGGATAGATGGAAACCTTTTTTATTATTTCCCACTGTGTGTGTGTGTGTGTGTGTGTGTGTGTGTGTGTAGAGAGGATATATAGATAGATAGATAGATAGATATAGATATAGATATAGATAGATAGATATAGACATAGATATATTTATAGATAGATAGATAGATAGATAGATAGATAGATAGATAGATAGATAGATAGATAGATAGATAGATAGATAGAAATGGAGATGAGGATGTATATAGATATAATCAAGTTTTGGGAGTATATGTACTTTACTGTGGAGAGCTATATCTACAGTGACATTTTCCCACAGTTTTTACATCAAGCAAGGGCTAATTATTGGCCAAGTAAATAACTTTTTTTTCTCCATCTTTGCTAAATTGGGTATTTTTATTTACATTTCTATTGTAATTCCCTTTCCAGGTTTCCAGGTCAACATCCCCCAACTCCTCCCCCTCCCCTTCTGTATGAGTGTTCCCCACCCCATAATCCCCCCATTACAACCCTTCCCCCAATAATCCCATTCACTGGTGTTTCAGTCTTGGCAGGACCAAGGGCTTCCCCTTACACTGGTGCCTTTACTAGGCTATTCATTGCTACCTATGAGTTGGAGCTCAGGGTCAGTCCATGTATAGTCTATGGATAGTGGCTTAGACCCTGGAAGCTCTGGTTGCTTGGCATTTTTGTTCATATAGGGTCTCGAGCCCCTTCAAGCTCTTCTAGTCCTTTCTCTGATTCCTTCAACGGGGGTCCTGTTCTCAGTTTAGTGGTTTGCTGCTGGCATCCATCGATGTATTTGCCTTATTCTAGTTGTGTCTCTCAGGAGACATCTACATCTGGTTCCTGTCAGCCTGAACTTCTTTGCTTCATCCATCTTATCTAGTTTGGTGGCTGTATATGTATGGGCCACATGTGGGGCAGGCTTTGAATGGCCATTCCTTCAGCTCTGTTCTAAACTTCGCCTCCATCCCCTCCCAATGGTATTCTTGTTCTCCTTTTAAAGAAGGAGTAAAACATCTGCATTTTGGTCATCCTTCTTGAGTTTCATATGTTCTGTGCATATAGGGTAATTCGAGCATTTGGGCTAATATCCACTTATCAACGAGTGCATACCATGTGTGTTTTCCTGTGATTGGGATAGCTCACTCAGGATGATATTTTCCAGTTCCATTCATTTGCCTATGAATTTCATAAAGCCATTGTTTTTGATAGCTGAGTTGAATTCCATTCTATAGATATATGACATTTTCTGTATCCATTCCTCTGTTGAACGGCATATAGGGTTCTTTCCAGCTTCTGGCTATTATAAATGAGGCTGCTATGAACATAGTGGAGCATGTGTCTTTGTTATTTGTTGGAGCATCTTTTGGGTATATGCCCAAGAGTGGTATAGCTGGGTCCTCAAGTAATTCAATGTCAAATTTTCTGAGGAACCTCAAGACTAATTTACAGAGTGGTTGTACCAGTCTTCAATCCCACCAACAATGGAGGAGTGTTCCTCTTTTTCCACATCCTCGCCAGCATCTGCTGTCGCAAGAGTTTTTGATCTTAGCCATTCTGACTGGTGTGAGGTGGAATATCAGAGTTCTTTTGATTTGCATTTCCCTTAAGATTAAAGATGTTGAACATTTCTTTAGGTGTTTCTCAGCCATTCGGCATTCATCAGCTGTGAATTCTTTGTTCAGCTCTGAACCCCATTTTTTAATAGGGTTATTTGTCTCCGTGCATTCTAACCTCATGAGTGTTTTGTATATTTTGGATATAAGCCCTCTGTCAATTGTAGGATTGATTAAGACCTTTCCCCAATGTGTTAGTTGCCTTTTTGTCCTAAAAACAGTGTCCTTGGCCTTACAGAGCTTTGTAGTTTAATGAGATCCCATTTGTCAATTCTTGATCTTAGAGCATAAGCCATTGGTGTTTTGTTCAGGAAGTTTTTTCCTGTGCCCACGTGCTCGAGATTCTTCCTCACTTTTTCTTCTATTAGTTTGAGTGTATCTGGTTTTATGTGTAGATCCTTGATCCACTTGGACTTAAGCTTTGTACAGGGTGATAAGCATGGATTGATCTGCATTCTGCTACATGCTGACCTCCAGTTGAACCAGCACCATTTGCTGAAAATGTTCTCTTTTTCCATTGGATGGTTTTGGTCCCTTTCTCAAAAATCAAGTGACCGTAGATGTGTGGGTTCATTTCAGGGTCTGCAATTCTATTCCACTGGTCTATCTGTCTGTTGCTATACCAATACCATACAGTTTTTATCACTATTGCTCTGAAATACTGCTTGAGTTCAAGGATAGTGATTCCCCTGGAAGTCCTTTTATTGTAGAGGATACTTTTAGCTATCCTGGGTTTTTTTATTCCAGATGAATTTGCAAACTGTTCTGTCTAACTCTCTGAAGAATTGGATTGGAATTTTGAAGGAGATTGCATTGAATCTGTAGATCGCTTTTGATAAAATGGCCATTTTTACTATATTATCCTGCCAATCCATGAGCATGGGAGATCTTTCCATCTTCTGAGGACTTCTTCAATTTCTTTCTTCAGTGGCTTAAAGTTCTTATCATACAGATCTTTTACTTGCTTGGTTAAAGTCACACCGAGGTACTTTATATTATTTGGGACTATTATGAAGGATGTCCTTTCCCTAATTTCTTTCTCGGTTTGTTTCTCTTTTGTGTATAGGAAGGCTACTGATTTGTTTGAGTTAATTTTATACCCAGCCACTTTGTTGAAGGTGTTTATCAGCTTTAGTAGTTCTCTGGTGGAACTTTTGGGATCACTTGAATATACAACCATAGCATCTGCGAATAGTGATATTTTGACTTCTTCCTTTCCAATCTGTATCCCTTTGATCTCCTTTTCTTGTCTGATTGCTCTGGCTAGGACTTCGAGAACTATATTGAACAAGTAGGGAGAGAGAGGGCAGCCTTGTCTAGTCCCTGATTTTAGTGGGATTGCTTCAAGTTTCTCTCCATTTATTTAATGTTAGCAACTGGTTTGCTGTATATGGCTTTTACTATGTTTAGGTATGGGCCTTGAATTCCTATTCTTTCCAGGACTTTTATCATGAAGTGGTGTTGAATTTTGTCAAATGCTTTCTCAGCATCTAGCGAAATGATTATGTGGTTTTTATCATTCAGTTAGTTTATGGAGTGGATTATGTTGATGGTTTTCCGTATATTAAACCATTCCTGCATCCCTAGAATGAAGCCTACTTGATCATGATGGATGATTGTTTTGATGTGCTCTTAGATTTAGTTTGCAAGAATTTTACTGAGTACCTTTGCATCAATGTTTGTAATTGGTCTGAAGTTCTCTTTCTTTGTTGGATCTTTGTGTGGTTTAGGTATAAGAATAATTGTGGCTTTATAAAAGGAATTTGTTAGCGCTCCATATGTTTCAATTTTGTGGAATAGTTTGGATAGTATTGGTACGAGGTCTTCTATGATGGTCTGATAGAATTATGCACTGAACCCATCTGGACCTGGGCTCTTTTTGTTTGGGAGAATTTTAATTATTGTTTCTATTTCTTTATGAGTTATGGGGTTGTTTAAATTGTATATCTGTTCCTGATTTAACTTTTGTACCTGGTATCTGGCTAGAAAATCTTTCATTTCCTTCAGATTTTCAAGTTTTATTGAATATAGGCTTTTGTTGTAGGATCTGATGATTCTTTGAATTTCCTCTGATTCTGTTGTTATGTCTCCTTTTTCTTTTCTGTTTTCGTTAATTTGGACACACTCTCTGTGTCCTCCAGTTAGTCTGGCTAAGGGTTTATCTATCTTGTTGATATTCTCAAAGAACAAGCTTTTGGTTCTGTTGATATTTTTATAGTCCTTTTTGTTTCTACTTGGCTGATTTCAGCTCTGAGTTTGATTATCTCCTGCCTTCTACTCCTCCTGGGTATGTTTGCTTCTTCTTGTGCTAAAGCTTTTAGGTGTGTTGTCAAGCTGCTAACATATGCTCTCTACTGTTTCTTTCTGCAGGCACTCAGAGCTATGAGTTTTCCTCTTAGCACAGCTTTCATTGTGTCCCATAAGTTTGGGTATGGTGTACATTCATTTTCATTAAATTCTAAGAAGTCTTTAATTTCTTTCTTTATTTCTTCCTTGACCAGGTTATCACTGAGTAGAGCATTGTTCAACTTCCATGAATATGTGGGCTTTCTTCCCTTATTTTTATTGAAGACCAGCTTTAGCCCGTAGTGGTCTGATAGGACACATGGGATTATTTCTATCTTTCTGTATCTGTTGAGGCCTGTTTTTTGACCAATTGTATGGTCAATTTTAGAGAAAGTACCATGAGGTGATGAGAAGAATGTATATCCTTTTGTTTTAGGATAGAATATTCTATAAATATCTGTTAAGTCCATTTGGTTCATGACTTCTCTAAGTCTGTCTATGTCTCTGTTTAATTTCTGTTTCCATGATCTGTCCATTGATGAGAGTGGGGTGTTGAAATCTCCTACTATTATTGTGTGAGGTGCAATGTGTGCTTTGAGCTTTAGTAAGGTTTATTTTATGTACGTAGGTGCCCTTGTATTTGGAGCATAGATATTTAGGATTGAGATTTCATCTTAGTGGATTTTTCCTTTGATGAGTATGACATGTCCTTCCTTATCTTGTTAAATGATTTTTGGTTGAAAGTCGATTTTATTCGATATTAGATTGGCTTCTCCAGCTTGCTTCTTCAGACCATTTGCTTGGAATGTTGTTTCCAGCCTTTTACTCTGAGGTAATGTCTGTCTTTTTCTCTGAGGTATATTTCCTGTAGGCAGCAAAATGTTGGGTCTTCAATGCGTATCCAGTTTGTTAATCTATGTCTTTTTATTGGGGAATTGAGTCCATTGATGTTGAGAGATATTAAGGAATAGTGATTGTTGCTTCCTGTTATATTCGTGTTTGTATGTGAGATTATGTTTGTGTGCTTGTCTTCTCTTTGTTTTGTTGCAAAACAATAAGTTTCTTGCTTTGTCTAGGGTGTAGCTTGCCTCTTTGTGTTGGGTTTTACCACTTATTACCCTTCGTAGGACTGGATTTGTAGAAAGATATTGTGTACATTTGGTTTTGTCATGGAATATATTGGTTTCTCCATCTATGTTAATTGAGAGTTTAGATGGATACAATAACCGAGGTTGGCATTTGTGTTCTATTAGGGTTTGTATGACATCTGGCCAGGAACTTCTGGCTTTCATACTCTCTGGTGAGAAGTCTTGTGTAGTTCTGATAGGTCTGCCTTTATATGTTACTTGACCTTTTTCCCTTTCTGCTTTCAGTATTCTTTCTTTGTTTTGTGCATTTGGTGTTTTGACTATTATGTGAACGGTGGAATTTCTATTCTGGTCCAATCTATTTGGAGTTCTGTAGGCTTCTTTTATGTTTATGGGCATCTCTTTCTTTAGCTAATGGATGTTTTCTTCTACGATTTTGTTGAAGATATTTACTGGTCCTTTGAGTTGGGAATCTTTACTCTCTTCTATACCTATTATCCTTAGGTTTGATCTTCTCATTGTGTCCTGGATTTCCTGTATGTTTTGGGCCAGTAGCTTTTTCCTTTTTTCATTATCTTTGACAATTGTGTACAATGATTTCTATGGAATCTTCTGCTCCTGAGATTCATTCTCTCTCTCTCTCTCTCTCTCTCTCTCTCTCTCTCTCTCTCTCTCTGTATTCTCTTGGTAATGCTTATATCCACGGCTCCTTGTCTCTTCCTTTGGTTTTCTATATCCAGGTTTGTCTCCCTTTATGTTTTTTTTATTGCTTCTATTTCCATTTTTAATTCCTTCACCTGTTTGATTTTGTTTTCCTGTAATTCTTTCAGGGATTTTTGTGTTTCCTGTCTATAGGCTTCTGCTATTTATTTGTGTTTTCCTGCATTTCTCTAAGGTAGTTCTTTATGTATTTCTTGAAGTCCTTCATCATCATGATCAAATGTCATTTTAAATCTAGATCTTGCTTTTCTTGTCTGTTTTGATATTCAATGTTTGTTCTGGTGGGAAAATTGGGTTCTGATAATGCCATGTAATTTGGTTTCTATTGCTTAGGTTCCTGCACTTGCCTCTTGCCATCACGTTGTCTCTGGTGTTACCTTGTTCTGCTATTTCTGACAGTGGTTAGACCATCCTATAGGCCTTGTGTGTCAGGAGTTCTGTAGACCTGTTCTCCTGTTTTTTTTTCAGCCAGTTTTGGGAACAGAGTGTTCTGTTTTCAGGCGCATAGTCTTTCCTTTCTACTGGTCTTTATTTGTTCCTGTGGGCATGTGTCCTGAGTCCACCAGGCAGGTCACTTGGAGCAGAAAAGTTTTTGTTACCTCTGGTCTCAGGCTTTAAGTCTCTCCTTGGAGATGGGTTTCAGCTCTCTGTGAGGGCACAAGGGCCTGCTCCTTCTTCTTTTCAGTCCCTGTACACAGAGGACCCCGATGGTTCTAGGCCTTTTCCTCTAGAGTCAGAAATGTGGTCAGAGAATAGTCTCCTCTTGCTTCACAGGTGTGTCTGCCCCTCTGAAGGTCTAGCTCTCCCTCTCACGGAATTTGGGTGCAAGGAGCTGTTTGAGCGGTTCCCTTCAGATCTGGGCGGAGTCTGGACTACAGATTTCCTGCAGCTTGAGTGCCCCTATCTTCCTATTCCCAGAGGCCCTATACAGTTTCTTCTTGGGCCAGGGATGTGGGCACAGGTGGGCAGTACTGGAAGTCTCTCCTGCTCTGCAGTCTCAGGAGTGCCCTCCTGTCTGGGCAATGAGCTCTCTCCCCAAAGTGTTTGGCAGCGGAGAGCTGTGGAACTGGATCAGTGAGGTTCTGGCCCCAGCTAGAATCTGGAAGTGCCAGTCCCAGAGGAATTTTGGCTTTGTGTGTCCTGAGTCCACAAGGCAGGTCATGGGTCACTTGGAGTAGAAAAGTTGGTCTTATCTCTGGTCTCAGGCCTGAATTCACTCCTCAGAGCTGGGTTTCAACTCTCTGTGAGGGCAGCAACCAGAAGGGCCTGCTCTGCCTTCTCTTGGGACCCTTGCACAGGTGGCCCAGATCACGCTAGGTGTTCCTCTAGAGTCAGAAATGTGGGCAGAGAATATTCTCCTCTAGCTTTCCAG
Source organism: Rattus rattus (assembly GCF_011064425.1). Classification (NCBI taxonomy): domain Eukaryota; kingdom Metazoa; phylum Chordata; class Mammalia; order Rodentia; family Muridae; genus Rattus; species Rattus rattus. The sequence goes on along the minus strand of NC_046164.1, from coordinate 49,846,481 downwards.
GCTTGTCTGCCCCTCTGAAGGTCTAGCTCTCCCTCTCATGGGATTTGGGCTAGTAAATTACTTTTTAAGGTACTTTTATGAAAGTAGCATGTGGAATTGCTGCAACATAAATTAGCAAAGAAAATAATAGAATAATATCAATGTGCTCTTATCTACCGACCTTACTTGATTTTATAGACAGGATGATTACTTATTAAATAGTGACATATGGTAAGTTCTGGTTTGTACATTTTGGTAGTTATCATTCTGAGTGAGGTAACCCAATCACAGAAAAACACACATAATATGCACTCACTGATAAGCGAATATTAGCCCAAAAGCTAGAATTACCCAAGATGCAATCCACAGACCACATGAAGCTCAAGAGGAAGAATGACCAAAATGTGGATGCTTCACTTCTTCTTAAAAAGGGGAGCAAAAATATTCAAAGGAGGAGATACAGAGGCATAGTTATAAAGTTATAGAACAGAGAATAAACAGCCATTCAGAGCTTGAACCACATGTGGCCCATACACACACACACACACACAGAGTAACCAAAACTGAATAAGATTGATGAAGCTATGAAGAGTACGTTGACAGGAACTGGAGATAGATGTCTCCTGAGAAACACAGCCAGAGCTGGTCAAATACAGAGTCGAACGCTAGCAGCAAACCACTGAACTGAGAACAGGACCCCTGTTGGATGAATTAGAGAAAGAATTGAAAGAGCTGAAGGGGCTTGCAACCTCATAAGAACAACAATGCCAACCAACCAGAACTCCCAGGGACTAAACCACTAACCAAAGACTATATATGGACTGACCCATGGCTTCAACTAAATATGTAGCAGAAGAAGGACTTGTTGGGCACCAAAGGAAGGAGAAGCCCTGGGTCCTGCCAAGGTAGGACCCCGAGTGTAAGGAAATATGGGGAGGCTATAAGTGGGGAGAGATGGTGAGGGGAACACCCTTATAGGAGGAGAGTGGGAGGGGATAGGGGGTTATGGACAGGACACTGGGAAAGGGAACAACATTTGAAATATAAATAAAGAAGTATCCAATAAAAAATAGAAAGAAAAGACATAACACAAATGTTGCTAAGTGAATGCATTCTAACTTAAACATTGAGTGAATTTTTACTTATTTTATAAATAATTGGTAAAAATTTGTATAAGAATTTATGTCAAACCCCTCAATATAATAAATTGAACATCATTAGGATATACTGAAAATTGTTTTGTAAGAATGTAAGCTCCCAGAACCAGTAAAGTTAGTATTTCATAATCAACACCACTAATTCTGTACACAATTATGTTTTAAAAGAGGAAGGAAAACTGTGATACTGTCCAACTGTAATTAAATATAAAATTTGTAATTTGAATGTCACATGTAGATAAACAAGACCATACACTTTAAATAGCAACACATTAGCCTGTACATATGGGAAGTCTAAAAAACAATAACAATATAAAATCACTAGGAGATAACTACGCCTCTAAGAGGGCCTCCAACTTCAAGAAAATATCATTTTATTTTCCACTCAGAAAGCAATTTCCTTTTTTAAACCCCATGTCTAACTTTGACATTAAACTAATATGCATTGATTCATATCTCTCTGGTTGTACTACAGAATATTGATTCATATGTTAAAAAATATCGACATCCTTATCACAGTGTTCCTGAAATTAATATTTTAACATTTTCAAGAAGTAGTAATCTATTCTATCAGTATATTAATATTGTGACCTCAAAATTTCACATTCATACTAATAGGATATGAAGAGAAGCTTTCTACTGTGTTACAGAATTTTGTCAGTATTGAACTTCACCTCTTCCTGTCTGACAGATTTTCCTTTCAGCTTTTGCTGTGACTATCCAGCATTATGCATAAAGTTGATAAATATTTCACATCTATGCTTGGAAAAGCATAACTATTTTTTGATGATACTACAAGTATAGGTCAGCATTCTCTGTATGATATGCCAATGTTTCATGCTTCTTACATCCACTAACTTAACCTTATAACATATATTTTAGAAAATAAAGAAGTCTGAACCCCCTTCTACACAATGCAGTTTAATAGACTGTGTTATATATACATTATTACAAAGACTTTTTACTCTATGAAGGTGAGGATTAGATACCCTCAGAATTTTTCATAATATTCTTAGTGATTATTTGGGAATTCTATGTCATGAACCCTAAGAACACTCACTTCCCTTCTGCCCTTGATGTACCCACTATCGTTGGGACCTACCCCTAGTATCCAATAAAAGTAGATGAAAATGGAAAAATAAATAGTCCAATTTGTGTTGCTCATCTTGTAGAGCATATTCAAACTCTCAGTTGCCAGCCCCTTAAAGAAACTGAGTCTTTCCTTACTTGAATAGCTTCCAGAAGCCATCAATTGCGAAGAGTTACACTTCAAAATCCTCATCAAAAAATTTAAGGGTTCCATTCGATGACTTTCTCTCTAGGTTGTTCAGATGCTCTTGGTGATTTTTTTTAACTTTCTCATAACAGAATAAGGTATGAATGCAATCTTGCATTAATAAACTCATGTCTTACAGCAGTGATCATTAGAATGTATTAGATGTGTGAAATGTATTTTAGGTCCTAAGAATTTAAGTACAGCATTAAAAATAATCTATATGTGCAGGATGTAAAACTTTAAAAACACATACTGAGACGTCATATGTCATGTTTCCTATTCAGCTACACAAAACATTTCAGACAGTTTTTTTGACCTATTAGAATAATATTCTCAAATTAATGTTAGTATGGCTACACTCCTTACACTATCTGCTCTTGTATTAGATCCCCCTTTTCAGCATATCTTTTTCCTGGCCACAGCTGCTTTGAACATTCTTATATCCACTTGATGAAAATCTAATTAAAACAATCTATAAACAGGTTCTACATTATTTAAAATAAAAATTGTACCTATTTATTTGTTATTTATTTCCTATCATTATATCACTTTGTAAATTGGGGTTTCCTACCCATGTCCCAGTTACTGAATAACAGCTCAGAGGCTTATTATTTATCAACAATGCTTATGGGCTTTTGCTATACTTGTTTTGTAAATAATTGATTTAACACGTTTAGACTACTTTACAAACGTGGAACTCATGGCTGGTTATATATCCTTAGAGTCTTATCAGAATTCCTTTCCAAAAACTCCTACCATCTATTCCCTTATTTTTGCTAATAGGCCATCATCATTTTATCGAGCAGTGATGCTTCCACACAGTGCATAAGAGATTATCCCTACATCTCCCCCTTTTTGTGGAATAAAAATTTCTTTCTCTAGCATCAATAAATGATGCAATGAGAAACTATTATAAAAACTATCAGGTAAGAATTTAATCCAAAGTGTACAGTCCATATGTATTTTGAACACTTAAAAAAGTACTCCATTAAATATTCTTGGTGGATCCAAAATTTGGACCTAAAACATTTTGTATTGAATATTTTTTACTTACATTTCAAGTATTATTCCTTTTCCGGTTTCCTGGCCATAAGCCCCCTATCCCATCCCCACCCCTTTTTCTAGAAGAGTATTCCCCCTCCCCAACAACACTTTTTATTATAATTTGTACTACCAAACTAAACATTTTTTATACTTTAAAACATTTTTCTTAAATGCTAAACCGTTTACACTTAATTGTTAGACTATAACTATCTAGTCATCAACCACATCATAGACATGAGAAAGATACAAATTACCAAGTAAACAGGAAGTGCTGAGCAAGCAACATCTAAACTGTAGAAATGACAAAGGTTGCTGGCTACCTTGATAGTCACCCAAGATTTTTCAGAGACATTGGAGTATCATCTTTTGTGTTTTGGTCCAGAATAACCTGACAAACTTTTCTGTGAACCAGGAATCTTTATCTTGACAATTCTCAGCAGTTAGAATCCCTGTGTCATTTTTGTCCATTTTGGACAACATAATGTTCACGGTTGAAACAAGGAGAGTTTCATCCTTAGTGCCAGATCACCACATTTGAAGAAAACTAATAGGGTGGGTCTTTGATGCTCATCAGCTTTCTTGAAGATGAATGGGGCTATTGCTAGGAGCAGACATGTCTCAGTGTTATGAAAAACTTATGTTATGAGAAACTTTAAATGCCATATTCTGTAGACCATTTAGGTTTTGAAGATCATCTATGAGAAAATATTGCCTATTACTATTATATCTATTTAACATAGGAAACATTTCTGTAATTAACTAATCTATATCTATGCTAACCATAACTTTGATTGACTATTAATTTGCATTTATTTATAAATAATTTGCAATAGCAGCTTTCAAAAGAACTAGAACTTCAAATTGCATTCTTTCAATGAGTTACATTGGTACAACACCTTATACAAAAATTGAATATATATATTTATATATATATATTTGCTTTGTTGATATTTTTCTAAAAGTATGTTCTGTCCTTTTATCCTATCCTGCCTTTATTTTCTTCCCTTTCCAGTAACATGTGATAGAAGGGAAAGAAGGATAGAGGAAAGAAAATGAAAGAGAAAAAGAAATCCCAGAGTCTAGCGTCCTTTACTTTGTTTCCTCCTTGACCAAGACCATTAACAACTTCTGACCAACTTCCTTAAAATGACAACAAAACTCATCACCTACCAAATAAAATCACCAATTCAATTTTTGGGAATGACTACTTTACAGACGTGTGAAAATTTCTGCTGACTTTCTGGAGATAGTGTCTTTTTGGGGTTTCCTAAAAATTGGGATACTATTTAATTTAAGAAGAAAACTTTTAATATTTGCTGTCGAATCTCTCTGTAGTATTAAATACAGAGCTTAACTTAAGTCCTGGCTGAAACTGTCTGTGATGCTAAATGATCTAACTAGTCACATTGAAATTATTTGTGATAGTGATTTTTGAAAAATCAGCAATTGAGGCAACCTGAAGTTCGATCCACTAGGCTACTTGTTTTGTCTTGTCTCCATTGGTGTCTTGTCTTTTTTGTTTTATAAGCATAAATTTTCACAGGTAGTATACAATTCTGCATTAATATATGAATCGAAAGTGCAGTGTACATAATTTAGCTATAGGTGATTGTTTGTTCTATGTGTGAACAGAAAAAGGACACCAAATTTTGTTTGGCCTGTATATCCACCTGTATATCCAAACTGTAATGTAGACTTGCACCTATGACATTTCAAAGGATGATGTCATAAACACTGAGATATGCAGCTTGCTATTTAGATGGGTACCCACATACCTGGAGCGAGGGCTTACTCTGATTATGTTGCCTGCCTCTGGATCCTGTTTCCCTAAGTGGATCTCCCCCTTCTCAGATGTGAAAAGGAAGTGTCATGGGGGAGTTGTTGAGGGGACTGGGAGGAGAAGTAAATAAATACATTAATTGAAAATTTTAATCACCAGTGAAAATAAATAATTATTTATATGTAGAGATTATATTTTGTCATTGTGTCATTATGTGTTCCATTTTATTTTATTTTTTATCTATTTACATTCCAAATGTTGCCTTCTCCCTGGTCCTACCTCCACAAATTCTTCACCCCTCCTCCTCCCGTCTGCTTCTGAGATGGTGCTCCCTGACCCATTCCCCCTTCTCCTACTCCCACCTCACCTGCCAGCATCCTCCTTCCCTGGGGCATCAAGTTTCTAGAGGATTAAACCCATCCTTTTTTTTTCTTTCCTGGATTTTTTCATTTATAATAAACATATAAAAAGGATTTTGACAGAGCAAACTACTCAGAACTAATTTCAGTATCTTTTTATTGATATTTTATTAGATATATTTCTTTACTTACATTTTAAATGTCATTCCCCTTCCTGGTTTCCTGTCCATAAGCTCCCATTCCCTCACCTCTGTCTCCCCCACGAGGTATTCTCCTATACATCCCCCGTATTGTCCCCCCATATTCCCCTGCACTGGGGCTCCAACCTTGCCAGGACCAAGAGTTTCCCCTTCCTCTGGTGCTCCAATAAACCTTTGTACATATGAATTTGAACCCCTGGGTTAGTCCATGTAGAGTCTTGCTGGAGTGCTTTAGTCATTGGAAGCTCTGGTTGTTTGGCATTGGTGTTTTTATGGGGTTGCAAGCTCCTTCAACTCTTTCTATTCTTCCTCTAATTCCCCCACTGGGGTCCTATTCTCAGTTCGGTGGTTTGCTACTAGCATTGATCACTGTATTGCACATGCTCTGGATTGTCTCTCAGGAAAGATCTATATCCGGTCCCTTTCAGCATGCATTTTCTAGCTTCATCAATTTTGTCTAGTTTTGGTGGCTGTATATATTTCGGCCACATATGTGTCAAGTTCTGAATGGCCATTCCTTGAGTCGCTGCTCTAAACTTTGCTTCCATATCCCCTCCTATGAATATTTTCCCCCTTTTAAGAAGGAGTCGGAGCATCTGCATTTTGGTCATCCTTCTTGAGCTTCCTGTATTCTGTGGATTGCATCTTGGGTAATTTGAGGTTTTTGGCTAATATCCATTTTTCAATGAGTGCATACCAAGTATGTTTTTCTGTGATTGAGTAACCTCACTCAGGATGATATTTTCTAGTTCATTCCATTTGCCTATGAATTTCATGAAGTCGTCGTTTTGATAGCTGAGTAGTAATCCATTGTGTAGATGTACCACATTTTTTTAATCCCTTCCTCTGTTGATTGGCATCCGGGTTGTTTCCAGCTTCTGGTTATTATAAATAAGGCTGCTATGAACATAGTGGAACATGTGTCCTTGTTGTATGTTGCACCATCTTTTGGGTATATGACCAAGAGAAGTATAGCTGGGTCCTCAGGTAGCGGAATGTCCAATTTTCTGAGGAACCTCCAGAATGATTTCCAGAGTGGTTGTACCAGTTTGCAATGCAACCAACAATGGAGGAGTGTTCCTCTTTCTCCACATCCTCACCAGCATCTGCCATCACCTGAGTTTTTGATCTTAGCCATTCTCACTAGTGTGAGGTGAAATCTCAGGTTTGTTTTGATTTGCATTTCCGTGATGACTAAGGATGTTGAACATTTCTTTAGGTGCTTTTTGGCCATTTGATAATCCTCAGGTGAGAATATTTTGTTTAGCTCTGTACCCCATTTTTGATAGGGTTATTTGGCTCTCTGGAGTCTAACTTCTTGAGTTCTTTGTTTATTTCGGACATTAGCCCTTTATCAGATGTAGGATTGGTAAAGATCTTTTCCCAATCTTTTTGTTGCTGTTTTGTCCTAATGACAGTGTCTTTTGCTTTACAAAAGCTTTGCAGTTTTATGAGGTCCCATTTGTAGATTCTTTTTTTTTTATTATTATTAACTTGATATTTCTTATATACATTTCAGTGTTATTCCCTTTTCGGTTTTCCGGCAAACATCCCCCCCCCCTCCCCCTTCCTTATGGGTGTTCCCCTCCCAACCTCCCCATTGCTGCCCTCTCCCCAACAGTCTAGTAGCAGGACCCAGGGTTTTGTTCTAGGTCTTGGAAAGTGTTTTTTTTTTCCCAGTGGCCATGTGTTCAAGACTCTTCCCCACTTTTTCCTCTATTAGTTTGAGTATATCTGGTTTGATGTGGAGGTCCTTGATCCACTTGGACTTAAGCTTTGTACATGGTGATAAGAATGGTTCAATTTGCATTCTTCAACATGCTGACCTCCAGTTGAACCAGCACTGCTTGTTGAAAATGCTATCTTTCTTCCATTGCATGGTTTTAGCTTCTTGGTCAAAGAGAAATAACTATGGGTGTGAGGGTTCATTCCTGGATCTTCAATTCTGTTCCACTGATCTATCTGCCTGTCTCTGTACCAATACCATACAGTTGTTCTGACTATTGCTCTATAATACTGCTTGAATTCAGGGATGATGACCCCCCAGTAGTTCTTTTATTGTTGAGTATAGTTTTCGCTATCCTGGGTATTTTGTTATTCCAAATGAATTTGCGATTTGCTCTTTCTATCTCTATAAAGTCTTGAGTAGGAATTTTGATGGGGATTGCATTGAACCTGTAGATTGCTTTTGGCAAAATGACCTTCTTTACTATATTAATCCTGCCAATCCATGAGCATGGAAGATCTTTCCATCTTCTGAGATATTTCTCAATTTCTTTATTCAGAGACTTGAAGTTCTTGTCATACAGGCCTTTGTTAAAGTCGCACCAAGATATTGTATATTATTTGGAACTGTTGTGAAGGACGTCATTTCCTTAATTTCTCTCTCAGCTTGTTTATCCTCTGAGTAGAGGAAGGCTACTGATTTGTTTGAGTTAATTTTATACCCTAACATTTTGCTCAAGTTGTTTATCAGGTTAAGTAGTTCTCTGGTGGAACTTTTTGGGGTCATTTAAGTACACTATCATATCATCTGCAAATAATGATATTTCAATTTTCATCCTTCCAATTTGTATCCCTTTGACCTACTTTCAGTGTCTAATTGCTCTGGCTAGGACTTCAAGTACTATATTGAATAAGTAAGGAGAGAGTGGGCAGCCTTGTCTAGTCCCTGATTTTAGTGGTATTGCTTCAAGTTTCTCTCCATTTAGTTTGATGTCTGCTATGGGTTAGCTGTGTATGGCTTTTACAGTGTTTAGGTATGGACCTGGAATTCCTGTTCTTTCCAGGACTTTTATCATGAAGGGGTGTTGAATTTTGTCAAATGCTTTCTCAGCATCTAATGAAATGGTCATGTGGTTCTTATGAAGCCAGAAAAGGCAGTCTTCTGCTACATCTATATCAACTGACCAAGGACCAATCCCTGTACTCTCTTTGGTTTGGTGACTTAGAATCTGAGTATTTTGAGGGGTCTCAATTAGTTGATACTGTTTTTTGTTTTGTTTTGTTTGTTTGTTCGTTTGTTTGTTTGTTTTTATTAAGTTTGGATCTTCTTCAGGTTCTTCAGTCTTTTTCCTTACTCATCTATAGGGGTCCCACACTTTAGTCCAATGGTTGGCTGTAAGCATGTGTGTCAGTCTCAAAGAGGATAGCCATGCTAGGCTCTTGTTGGCAAAAGAAAATGGCATGTGTGGTAGTGTCAAGATTTGGTGCTTGTACATGGGGTGGTTCCCAAGTTGGCATGAACTCTGTATGGTCTTTCCTTTAGTCTCTCCTCTATTTTTCTCACTGCATTTCCTTTAGACAGGAACAATTCTGGGTCAAGAATATTGAAGATGGTTGGGTGGCCACATGCCTCAAATGGTGGCCATGGCTACCTCTACTGGTGGTCTCTTTAGATTCCATCTCCCTATGGTTGGGCATTTCAGTTAAAGTCATGCCTATTGGATCCTGTGAGCCTCTTGAATCCGTATCTAGAATTTTCTAAAGGTTTCCCCTGTCCTCAATGCCCCACTTCTGCATATTTCTATTAATTTTCCTTGCCCCCAAGGCTTCTCTCCTACCCACCCTACAATTATCTGATTCTACTCCCTTGCCCTCCCCTTCCCCTCTCCCACCCAGGTCCATACCTTCTTCTGCCTCATTTGCCTTCCTTCTTGTTAAGATTCATATGTTCTGTGAATTGTATCATAGGTATTCTGAAATTTTAGCCGATACCCATTTCTCAGTGAGGACATACCATATGTGTCCTTTGGTGTCTGTGTTACTTCATTCAGCATACTATTTTTCTAGTTCCATCCATTTGCCTGTAAGAGTCACGATGTCCTCATTTCAAATAGCTGAGTATTATTCTATTTTAACACACAAAATAGTTTTCTTTTTAATCTTTAACTCTCTTAGTAAGAACTTACCAAGTATATTAAAAGTCTCTTGAATTTTAAGCATTTCTTACTATTTTCACATGTCTGAAGCTGGCATCTGACAGGTCTCACTACTTTTTGGCTACCAAAACTTGTCATACAGAATGCTGGTTGGTAGATTTGTGCCCTTTGGTTGGCCTCCCTCTCCACTCAACTCCTGGTGGGTATAGGCTTTCATGAAAGCCCACTTGCCCTGCCATTGTGTGCTGGGCCTGCACTCTGCTGCCCCTGAAATATATACTAAGGCTCTGGTTTGCTCTTCTACACTGGTTCAGGAACAGCAGCAGTTCCATCAAAGGAACTGCTTTTGCCCCTTGGCCTCTTTCTCTTAAAGGACAGAATAAGGAAATTGTTCTATTCCCAGAGAGTTCGTTCCAGCTTTCCATCCAAAACTTTTCTCAGACTTTGAGCTTGGATTTCTAGACTTAGTTTGGGTGTCATTTGTAACCACTAGTGCACTAGTTCCCTTACAGTGATTCAGAGGCATATAATTTATTAACAATTCTTTTGTCTGTGTTCTAGGCTTCTTCTGCTACTCACTTGTAACTTATTTAGCCCTTTTAATCTCTGTCTGCCACAAGTTTGGTCACCTTTTCTCAGTTTAATACTTCTGACTTCCTCAGAGTCCTGATGGTGAATCTTCTGCCTTTGAATATCTCTCAGGTTTCCAATGTTTTTATCAGAACTCTCATCTTTTACTTCCTCCCTCAGCTAACAAGTGATGTGCACAAGAGATTAAATTTAATAGGATACATTTCTAATAGTCATGCTATAGCTAAAACATCCCTGACACATTTACTTAGTATGTAAAAGGCAAAACTGGAACATATTTGCTTAAAGAATAAAGTGTTTGGATTATGAAACAAATAATGTCATTAAGAATATAAATTTGAGACATTAAAACACTAAATAACAAAGAGGCACCCATGTTAATAGTGATATAAATCAGCACATTTGTAACAAATAATTTCACAAAATTTATAATGCTATAAAAATCATCCAGAAATTGTCCTTACAAATAATTATTCATTAAGAATAGTTTGAGTTCTATTTAGATAATTTTATAGCTTTGTTTAGTGCATCATAATTTGAAGTGGAAAAATTCTACAGAAAATTGACAATATGTGAATAAATTTCTAATAGACTGTTATCGTAGGGTCATACTTCTCAGGCTGTAGAAAATTAGGCTGTAGAAAATATATAACAGCTTAGAAAATATAAAGGAGGCAATATTTATTGAAAAGGCAGATAAGATAGCTCATAAAAATAATAACACTTAATTCCTATGTATTTCTGGCCTTGTCTATTGTATATTATAAAGCTCACAAATCTCAGAATATACACCCAATTAGACATTATTTCTCAGTTAATTAATATACTTTGATAGTGCAGGAAGATTGCTGGTGTTAATGTTCTTCCAACATTCAAGATTTTTTTCTATTGTATGTAGAATATATCTGAATCTTCAATAAATGGACATGGTCTAACTGGCTGTCTGTATATAGAAAATGAAGATAGACCCATATTTGTCAACAAATGCTTGAATCCAGGTGGATCAAGGCCCTCCAAGTAAAACCAGATACACTGAATCTAGTAGGAGAGGAAGTGTAAAGAGCTTTGAACTCATGAACTCAAGTTTCACAGCGGGAAACTTACTAAACAGAACTCTAGTGGCTCACACACTAAGATCAAGAATTGATAAATGAGACCATATGAAACTGGCAAGGTTCTGTAAGGCAAAGGACATAGTCAATAAGACAAATCAGCATCCTACAAACGGGAAAAAAATCTTCATTAACCCCACACCCAATAGATATCCAAATATACCCAAATAAAATTCAAAGTATATGAGGAGCACAAGAAGCTAACCACCAAAAAACCAAACAACCCAATCAAAAAAATGGGTATAAAACTAAACCAAGAATTCAAACAGAGGAATCTCGAATGGCTGAGAAACACCTAAATAAATGTTCAGAGTCTTTAGTGATCAGAGAATTGCAAATCAAAATGACCCTGAGATTCAACCTTTTACCAGTCAGAATGGCTAACATAAAAACCTTAGATGACAACACATGTTGGTGAGGATGTGGAGAAAGGGGAACACTTTCCATTGCTGATGAGATTGCAAAGTGGTGCAATCACTGTGGAAATCACTTTGGAGTTTCTTTAGAAATTGGAAATAGATCTACCTAAATATGCAGCAATACCATCATTTGATGCCCCCAAAGGTGCCCCACCATGCCACAGGGGCACATGTTCCACTATGTTCATTATGTTCATAGCAGCCATATTGTGATAGCCAGAAGCTGGAAATAACCTAGGAGTCCCATGACAGAAGAATAGATAAGAAAAATGTAGTTCATTTACACAATGGAATACTACTCAGCTATTAAGAGGACATCCTGAGATTTGCAGTCAAATGGATAGAACTAGAAAATAGCATCCTGATGAGGTAACTCAGACCCCAAACAACATGCATGGTATGTTCTCACTAATCAGTGGATATTAAGCAAAAAAAAGTACAGAATATCCAAGATAATGTCTACAGAATTCAGAAAGGACAACAATCTAAAGGGCCCAAGTGAGGATGCTTCAGTCCCACTTGGGAAGGAGAAGAAAGCAACCACAAGGGAGTAGGTAGCATCAATTTTGACTCAGCCTTACCCATTCAAGGTAGATTAAATACAATAACATTGATACACAAATGGTTACACCATCAATGGTAAATCCCATAGTGAATACTAGCTATACTAGCTTTTATTCCTTCTTTCATACTGGGACTGAACCTAGGGTATTGCACATGGTACCTGAGCAACTTTGTACAGAGCTGCAAACCCTATTTACAAAGACAGGATTTAGCTAAGTTGTTCAGGCTTGTCTTGAACTTGTGATCCTGTTTTCCAAGGACCTAAGTATCTGCAATTACAGATGCGTATCACATCTTAATTTGCATGTTTTGTGTATAATAAGTAAGTGAGTGATAACTAGAATTATTATTCATGGTTATATATCTTTTTAAGCTAAGTTAGTTTAAAAGCATCTTTTGCAATCCTTATTGACAATTTACTCAAGTAGAACTATTGATTCCATCAATGTTTTTCAAGTGCTTGGAAAAAATGCTAAAGCATGTATATTAAATTATAGTACAAGAAATAAATTCACAAGTTTCGTTCTAGTCTTAGTGAGGCAAGATCTTGATATGCTGCCAAGGGCACACTCAAAGCATCTGTCTGGTCATCCTCCCAAGCACTAACATTAAATTACATAACTATACATATGACTATTTTGGAATTTTTTTGCTATATTTTCTTTCTATGTTGTTTAATTTGTTGATATAGAGCCTCATGTATCCTCAGCTGACCTTAAACACACTGTATGCCTAAAACTTTCCTTAAATTCTCAATCTTCATGCTACATCCTTCCACTTTTAGGAGTATATAAAAGTGTCAACAAGTTTGATTTATATTGTTACTTATTTACTGATTTTGGTGGTAATTGAAATTGAACTCCATTCCTTATAGGTAACAGGTTTAATACTGAACTATATTGACAAGTCCATCATCTCCCCTGTCAGAAGCATAGGCAAATAAATATACTGAAAGTACTTTTTAGGTAGTCAATAGTAGATGAGGGAAACTAAAATAAACAAACAACACATGGCTAACACTCAGAAGAAGAAAAATTAATATTTATGTTAAAATTATTTCTAGGATTTTAAGACTTACTTTTAATCATTTTATGAAAATGAAGAAGCCATTTCAAAGACAAGTATTTATAAATTCTAATCTAAAGAATGTGGATTGCTATTTCCTAATATACTACAGAATCAGGAACTATAATATAAATGAAAACAGTTCTCCAATGAGTAAAACATTTAAACAATTGGTCCCCAAACAATAATACTTTTTGTGGATATTTAGGAGTTTTGGACTCTCTGAAGACAGCACGTTACTAAGGCTCACATTTGAGACCTGGGAGCATTATTCTTTTCCTAGTTTACTCTCTATGCTCCATCCCTATACTTGAAGATTCTGTAGGCACCATACTAGACTGCTGTCCTGTTTCCTTGCCATGACGGTGATGGACACTTATCCATGTAGAACAGTAAGCCCAAATACACCTTTCCTTCCACGTGTTGTCTTGATCATGGTGTTTTATCACAGAATAGAAAAGTAATTCATACTGTTACTATGACAACACAAAATTACTTTGCTATATTTTTGTAAAAAGATTATTGAAATACATTCAGAATAATTCTTTACATTTATTTAATATAATTATATAATTTTAACATAAATGCATATTTATCTGTGTTAAAGTAGGCTTGAGTAACTCACAGACCATATCACTGGTCCTTTGCAGATAAGGTTTGTTAATTATAGTTTTGCAGTCACTTAGGTATCAAGATTTTACTGCTAATTTATGTAATAATATATAGCCATAGAAGTTAACATGCTTTAAATAGAAGTCCAAAGTAAACAAAAAGTAAATTTAATCTCTTGTTATTTTAATAAACAATAAACTGTTCCTTCAAAAATGGTTTAAAATGATTTTGAAAAGGTTTCCCTTTAATTTTATGTATTAAAATTGAAAATAACATTGTGTTACTACCTCCTATTACACAGTTGTCCTTTAACAGGTCACTTCAAATATTTTTCAATATTGCCTGGTAAAAACCACTAATAACATGTCCTGTGGATAATTCAATAGCTATTGAAATATCTTTAAATTTGTTATATTATAAAAATAGGCCAGTGAAATAGTTGTGATGGGTAAGACACACACACCACACACATACACACGCACAGCTACATACACATACACACACACAGCTACACACACACACGCACACACACACACACACACACACACACACAGAGAGAGAGAGAGAGAGAGAGAGAGAGAGAGAACAAAAGAAACACAAAGATTTGTTAATAGTAACTAAAACATATGCCTCAGGAAATATGTTTTATAATAAAACAAAATGTAATAAGATAAACTTTCATATCAAAGTTGGACAAGTAAAACCAATAGGACAATAAAAAATCCAAGAGAAGACACAAAAATCAGAGCCCCTATTATTTGCATGTTCAGGATCCTCTTAAAAACACTAACATGAACGCCATAACATATACTCAAAGGACATGGTATAGACCCATGCAGGCCTTGAATATGTTTTTCAGTCTCTGTGAGTTCATAAGACTTTTGATCATGTTAATTTAGAGGGCCTTTCCCTGTGCCCTTGGCCTTTAGAGCATATACTAACTCTTAACAACTTCTCATTCTACCTACATTAGTTGAGCTTTCAATCCTTATTAGAGAATTTTCTTTTCACAGTAGATGCCAATTAACCCATGGACACTCTTCTGTTTGTGAAATATGTACCAGTGAATTACTTGTCACTGAACAGGAGCTCTATATTATAATGATCTTTACCCTAGTCTCAGAGATCATTTTGAAAGAAAGAGCATAAAGACTATAAGAGTTAGAGGTGGTAGATGATTACTTCACAGTAACAGTTATTTCCAGACACAAAAGATCAGTTGCTCATATAAACTCATAGTGGATGCAGCATGCATAAAACTTGTACAAACCAAAGACAGATGGCACTCCAGAGAGGAGTGTGGACACCCCAGAGCGATAAGTCTCACCATTAACAGAGAAGCTCTTAGTAATTGATTAGGGTCTAGGGTAAAGCAAGTCATTTTCGTATACGGGCATGACTCTAAATGTTCTAAAATTCTCTAACAGATGGCTATAATACTAATATTAAATGCTGATCATTATGGAACTCAATTGTATTCTTTTGAACAAAGTGACACCAACTGAGTGAGTTTGGGATCATGAAATTGGAAGCGACTCAGAAGTGCTGATTCTTATCTGGAATGAGATAAGAGTAGATGAATATGATAAAAATTCAATATACGTTTCTCAAATAATTAATAAAATATAAAAAACAACTACTAAACATGAGACAACGCACCACATCAACTTTAACATTTTTAATAATTGACTTTTCTCATAATTTTCCAAATATAAAAGTATATGTAAACACACACATATATTAAAATACTACATAGCTTTTTACACAAATCTATACCCAAGTCTATTTGAACTCCTAAATATTTTCTCTTGCATGTAATATTGGTCTTTCACAGATATTTTTCTCTGTTTCTAAGTTGTAGTGTGTTATCTCATTATCTTTGTTGAGAAGTTAGCAATTAACTAAATTCATTGATTTCCTAACACTAAATTGTACATTGAAGAAATTTGACATGATTGTTGTTGTTTAACATAATAATGTACTTATGAAAAGTCTCTGCTTGGTTTTATGGATTGTAAGCACTGAAATATTGATGTATTTCAACATTAAGGCAAACAAACCAAAGATGGTAAAGGTAACATGTACGGGAGCTAAAGATAAATGAAATAGCCTAGTGAAATCAGACTAGTTGGGCACAATCTGACTTTCCTCAATGACTACAACTTTTCAGTTTGAAACAGGACTTAAAAACTGATGATTTCTAAAATAGGATATTAGCCACCCCAGGAATTTAGGTCTGGCGAGGAGAGGTTGGGGACATCCTCTTGGAGACATGAGGATGAGGTAAGAGATGTGGACCAACCAGAGGGTAGAGCAGGAAGGGGTTAAGTTCTCAACTGTAAAAAAGAGATTAAAGAATCAATAAATTAAATGAAAGAAAGAAAACAATAAAAAGACATATATGTATACACACAAAAAAAGAAAATAGGATATCATATATTCAAAGTTGCAGTAATTTTAGTCCTCAAATTTTTGACATCTATATAGCAATTGATGCATTTTTACTCATGCATATATGATTAAAAGTATTAACATATTTAATATTATAAGCAGATATGTTTATCTGATTATAGCACATACTATTGCATTTCAAATTGTATTTAACAATTTGTGGATTACTTTATATTTAAATAAGCTGATAGTAATACTTCTATAACAAATCTATACTATATAAATAAAAAAGATTCTGTTGAAAATCTAGACATCAGTGCCTAGCACACATGTACACTAAGAAAATATAAGTCAGTGACTTATTTTTTTATTTTATTTTAGCCAATTTCTGGACATATTTCTCTCAGTATTCATTGACATAAATATATTCAATAAACTTTGTTTTTTCTGCAGCATAAGTAGTTTTACTTTTTTTGGGGACTTTCTTCTTGTTGTTGTTTTGCTTTTGCTTCATTATAAAACAATGATGTTAAAAGTTTTCTATGAACAGGAATTCCCTAAGATATAATGAGGACATGTTGGTCCCTAAATGTACTTCATGAAGGCTGAGGACTACTGATAATACAGGCAGGTAAAATGAATCTGCTATTTTTTTTATTATTGTCTTAATGTCATAGAACGTCAAATGTCTATATTTTATTGTAAAACCAAAGTAACCTTTCACTGACCATAACATACAATTATAAAATAAATTACAACTGCTCCCCAGAAGAGGCTATATGCTCTGGTATGACTATACCAGAGGATCCACTACACTCAGCATCTGGTCCGAAGTCCCAAAGCTGCCACTGGGAACCCATTGGACTCAGGAAACCATCATCCCCCAAACAACACTGCACACACACCCACACAGAATACCACTCTCCTCTGCCTGGTCCTTTCTGCTGGGACAGACTTCTTCTAGCTAGTCTGCTCCCTGAAAGAGGCTATATCCTGAGGCATACCAGAAGAACCACTGTACTCAGAATATTTGACACCACTTCCTGAGGTATACCAGGAGATATAGATGTGCCTGATATATAGATGTCTCCTGAGAGGCTCTGCCAGAGCCCTACTGATACAGATGAGGATGCAACCACGGGACTGAAGAGGTTACCCAAATAGAGGAGTTAGAGAATGGAGTTAGGAGCTGAAGGGGTTTTCAACCCCATAGGAAGAACAACAATATCAACCTACCAGACCCGGAAAACTAAACATCTTAAGACCCAGAAAACTAAGAACTTAATTAAACATGGCTATGGAACTGAAAAAAAAACCCCAAAGGGTAAATACAAGTGACTACATGTGGAGGCTTGCATATATAGTAGAAAATGGCCTTGTTGGACATCAATCAGAGGAGAGGCCCTTGGTTCTGGGAAGGCTCAGTGCTCTAGTGTAGGGAAATGCCACGGTGGAGAGAAAAAGGGTTGGGTGAGTGGGGGAGCACCCGTATAGAAGCAGGGGGAAGGTGTGGGGAGTGGGTGTCTGTACGGAAGAGGCAGAGTTGAGGGAGGATGTAAGGGAGTGTGCTCGGGGGCTGGAGGGAGGAAGGGAAGAAAAGGGAGATTGCTGCTTGCATGCAGAAAGAAAGGTTCCTGAATAAATTGCTTTGAGAAGAACGTTCTGGTGTCTCTCCTTTCTGCGGGACGGAGATGGAGATGACAAGTGGTGGCCCATACGGGGACATTCGTTCAGAACTCATCGCAGTCAGGGTCGCTAACCAGTAAGTTCCCAGGTAAGTGGGAGAAGTCGCAAAGCTCTTGGATTGAGACTATCAGGTTCCTGGTTTGGGGACAAGTCGAAAAGCTCTCCGATTGAGAATATAAGGTTCCCGGTTTTGGGACAAGTCGCATTAAGCACAATGGGGAACTCAACATCATCTCAGACAGTTCGCGAAGCCCTCAAGGATTTGTTAAAAGCGAAAGGAATCGGGCTAAAGAAAGAAATAGTAGAGAATTTTTTTAAATAAAACCCAGGGCCTTGCGCTTGCTAGGCAAGCGCTTTAACCACTGAGCTAAATCCCCAATGAGAATTTTTTAAAAGCAGTGGACCAAGTTGCTCCATGGTTTCCTGTAACAGGACACCTGACAATGCCCAGTTGGAAGAAATTAGGGAAAGATCTGAGGTTTGCCAAGGAGCAGGGGGTTTTACCAAAAGCAGTGCTGCCAGTGTGGAAATTAGTGAAAAATTGCATAGGGTATGAGGAAAGGCGTGGCACGGAGCTCCAAAAGGGAAATGAGGCACTGAATCAGGTTAGGGAGGAACGTTCTCAAAAATTAGAGACTGAAGGAAATTCTAGCCAGGGGGAAATGTCGGAAGATGATCTGGGAAGCATCACCAACAGCTTAGAGAAAGTGAAACTAAAGGTAGAACCATCGACTCCGGGGCTGCCACATCTGCCTCTGTATGCTCCAGGCGGGGCAGAGGGACGGAGCTTACACCTGGAAATCTGGAGAGTATTTGGCATTACTGCAGCCATTGTTACTGCTATAGCAGTTTCTGCTGCCACAGCCATTGCTGTGGCCATATCTCTTACCTCCGTAGTACAGACTGCGGCAGCTGTAAGTAATTTATCTGCAGGTGTTGCAGAAGCTTTAGATGTTCAGGGTAATATTAATAGTCAGTTGAAAGCGGCAATTTTGCTGCTGTATCAAAGGGTCGATTTGCTCCAGGAACAAGCGGATATTATGATGGAGTTAATGCAATTGGGTTGTGAGTGGAAATATTCAGGACTGTATGTCACCTCCATGCCATTTGTGAAAGTCAGTCGTGCTCCTCAGATATCGCGTAATATATCTCAGTATCTTACAGGAATTTGGTCTCAACACTTTGATGGACTTGTTCAGGAATTGAGACAATCCATTGTCTATATCAACTCCACTCGAGTGGGCAGTCACCGTGGAAGTGGTGGGGAAGGGGAAGTTTAAAGGTGTTGGTCGGAGCTACCAGATCACAAAGTCTGCTGCAGCACGAAGAGCCCTCCACAGCCTCAAAGCTAAACAGCCTCTGCTTCCTAACAGCTGAAGCTTCCAGACTCACAGGCGGCAAGGCAGTGGACCGGAACCATAGTAGCACACCACAAAGGATGATTCAAGCCGACACAGAGCATGTCCTTAGCTGGAGGACTGGCCAATTAGATTGCTGCCATTGCCTCATGGCTGAAAGAATGGGCTGGACTTGCTGGACTTGCCCTATGCCTGATTCTTATTAGCGTCCTGGCCTTTTGGTGCATGTGCTGTATACAGTTTCATTAGCGCAGAACTTAAGCCTTAATGATACAGGCTTTTGCAGCGGTGGAGATGGGACAGTCTCCTCAAGTGTGGCTTGGCATGCTAGAGAAGTAGTCAATGACTGGTTAGACTCCCTGAGCATATCACCAACCTAAGACAGGGATCAAACCTAAGCTGTTTGTCTCCTGATGACGGGTAAGGGGCATTGCTACAGGGGGCAATCTAAGACAGGCATTCTCTCTGCCAAAAACATAAAGATGTGGGGAGCGGGTGTGGCGGCAGTCCCAAGATGGTGCCCGGGACTGCAGTTAAGTCTCATAACGAGCACCTGACTTCCTCATACACCTGAAACTAGCCACGTCCATTGTGAGAGCTGCGCAGGCGCACCATGATGCAAGATCAGGCCATGTGACGTGGACCCATGAACTGAGATTACGTAGTCTGGACTGAGGAGGCAGAGTTGAGGGAGGATATAAGGAAGTGTGCTCAGGGGCTGGAGGAGGGAGGAAGGGAAGAAAAGGGAGATTGCTGCTTGCATGCAGAAAGAAAGGTTCTTGAATAAACTGCTTTGAGAAGAACATTGTGGTGTTTCTCCTTTCTGCGGGTCAGAGACTGAGGCGACAGGAAGGAGGGTGTGATAGGGGGTTTGCAGAGAGGAAACAGGGAAAGGGAATAACATTTGAAATATAAATAAAATATCCAATGAGAAGAAGTTAAAAAGACCCCCTTTATAAGTTTTCAGTAAAGTTAACCACTGTGTAAATGCAGATTAAAACCTTAGAAGAAATCCATCTTGTTCTAGAATACCTCTAATCAGTATGCAAAGGACACTTGTTACATTGGATATAGGAAATGGGAAAACTTTCCCGCTGTTAGTTGAGGTATAAACTAGTGCAGTCACTATGAAGAAAAATGGCATGTTTTCCCCCATCACAAGAAAAAGAAGGGATAGAGGGAAGGAGGTTGGTGGATACTATGACACATCTAACTTTGTATCTTGCTAGAAATACATTTGCATGTTCAAATTCATTTTTTTCTTTTTCACAATAGATGCTGGAGAGTGATGAATATATTGTATCCATGTATGGAATTCTTAAAGAACTATCTCATTACAAAAATGATAGCAGGGGTCATTGATTATAGGTCCAGGACAATGTGAATGAAAATTCACAGCCCTGAATTTGAAGTGCAAAGACAATATTACTCGGGTTGTCTGTGACAACTAATTCTTTTTTCTAGTTACAAAAGATTTGTTCTTTAAAGTGTCTTAAATTAACAATCTTTCCCTATGTTGTAATTTCCTTATATTAATCATAGGCTAACTAGCATGTGCATAGAACCTTTTGGACACTACTATCACAAGCTGAATGAGACTGTTTTCATAATTAGTTTGAGTTGCATTGCTAGAATCATCAAAGGACCTTCATAGAGCTTAACAAAAGAAATATCACTTGCATATAAATATAAAAATTAGTACGTGTAGTATGTGGGAAAATGTGTTTTCTACATTATTTGGATGGTTACTGTTAATTAAATAGGTCATGATTCTTAGCAGATTTGTTTAAATTAAACCCCAAAAGCTAAAAATACATATATATCAAACAAGGTGTACCATGTTTCTTGTACTGTACTTGTTGTCTTTAGAATCATTGTAAACATTTAGACAAAGGGTGCATATTCTTACAAAATGATCCTTCTAGAATTCGAGAGATTTCCCAGTGTTTAAGAGTCCAGGATGGATTCCTAGCATCCATATTATAGTGCAAAATGATAAATAACTCCAGTTATAGGAAATCTGAATTTTATTCTAGACTCCACAGGCACAAGCAGGGAAATTGTTCTATTGTTTTAAAAACAAAATCCTAAACGTTTGATTTACCAAATGAAGACTCCCGGGCCAAGCATTTTGGTGAATGCCTACTAGCTCAGAGAGGCAGAGAAAGCAATTTTCTAATCTATGGACTTCTCGGGGGGAAAAGGTTTAAAACTAAAAAAAAGAAACTGCTCGTTCCTTTTTCACCAGTCTTAAATATGCTTCAACTCAAAAACCCTTCTTCCTTTTTCCTAGGTTTCCTTATGTTCACTCCCAGGCAACTGGTTGTTTGCTACGCCTCTACTTGTTATGGACTTTATTTGGCTATTGTTTACAGAAAGCTCTTAGGTTAAATATGTATGCTTGGGCTGAGCTACACCACAACTACTTGTTTATAGAAATCAGAAAGTTCTCAGGTTAAAGGTGTACCACAACAATACCACAACAAGAAACAGATTTTTTGGTTCCCAAACTCCAGGTTCACACTGTGTTCAAATATCCTGCAACATGGTTCACAGGCATACATTCAGGAAATACATACATACACACAAAATAAAAGAAACCTAAAACTTTTTTAAAAAATATTCTGTAAGGTCCAAAAATAAAAGAAAAACTTGTTTATTTGATAAATGAATACATTTGGCTAGAAATAGCTTC
The DNA here is from genome assembly GCF_011064425.1 of Rattus rattus. Taxonomy (NCBI): domain Eukaryota; kingdom Metazoa; phylum Chordata; class Mammalia; order Rodentia; family Muridae; genus Rattus; species Rattus rattus. Next base: position 49,824,312 of record NC_046164.1, on the reverse strand, counting down.
AATCCCCATTGGGTTGAGTTGATTACTTTGCTTGTTAAGTAAGGAAAAACTCCTAAAGTATTGTGTTAAACAAAATGCAACATCTGTTTTACCATGAGGTATCAACATTAGATATCCCAAGGGTAGATAAAAGGAAAATTACATAATGAATTCTTAAATAATCTGAGCAAGTTTTCTATTTATAGTTATAAAGTTTTCAGAAAGATAATTTCATAAAGAATAATTTTTAAGCCTAGTTCTATAATTATAAATAAACTCTATATTCTACTTTTGAAGTATTCAAATAATTATTATATAAACATTTCCCCCAGAATGAAGTAGAAAATGAATGCTTTCAGGCCCAATAAATCATTAATTTGTGGTTAATTGATATAATTAGAGTACATTTCATTATTTCCCCCATATTGATGATACTAAGAAAAAAGTGTATCTAGCTGTATTCTCTTTCCTGTGATAATGTTCTAGTCTTGTTTAGACTAAAGGTAACATTGTAGCTTTTGTTCAAATCTTACATCAGTGTTTCATATGAGATAATGGTAACATACATATTACTTTTCATTTTTATTTTTCTGACCTTCAAATATTTGCATAACTTTTAGAATGTGTTCATATCTTTCAAAATAAATGCTGATTATCAGAAGCCTAGGTCTCCTGGATGTAATTACTAAATACTAATGAGTGATTTTAAATTTTTATTATCATTCTGTATACATTGATAAGCTAAAAGTTGCTGCATATTTTAAAATGTAGTTTTCAAAAGTTATTCTAAGATTCTAGGATGTATTGATTGATATGTATGCCCTAGGTAGAATTTGGTAATATCTATATACATTTTAACTGTTTTAATGCAATGATATTTTTCTTTCTGAATGATGGGAACAAGATGAAGAATAACCCTATTTCTGTGAATACATTAAAATATACATTGTATATAAAGTATAGATAAATAAATTTGACTTCTGAAAAGAAAAGAAAATATTTCCAAACAACTTTTCTGCATGCCCTCAAAACTAAATGAAGTATCAATGAACTAGCTAAACAGAATCTCATCTAACAATTTTATAAAAAAAAGTAAGTTTTTTTTCTATAGTAAACACAAAACAATATAGATTAATGCTTAGATTAAAAATAAAGGTACTACTTTATGGTATCTTCAAAAAACAGACAATTTTGGAGACTTTTGGAAGATACTGAAATGTTGAACATCACCAACCTGACAGGTTCTATAAGAATCTGGGCAAATGTAGGTTAAGTTAACCTTTGAGTATGGCTATGAGGGCTTACTATAAATCACCTAACCTAGACATGGAAATTGCCTCAGTTGCCCAGAGCACCATATTCAGCTCCATGCTAGAATATTAGACTGAATGGAAGGAAAAAATGTTAAGGACTACTGTCTGTCTTTATCCTCCTATACTTTACTGTAAATTTCATGTGACACCTTGCATCAAATTCTTGCCACTAGGCCACTCCTCTGCCACAACCGGGACAGTGATAGATTCAACCCTTCAATTGAGAGCTAAATAAATGTTTCTTTCTAATATTGCATTTATCAGGGTATTTTTATCACATCATAAAAATAAATAAGGAAATTAATGCCTAAAGAGAGTGGTTTATTAATAAATTGTATATGTCTTTACAATAAAGAATTGCCTGTATCAAAATATCAATAACTGTGAGGTTAACTTTCTTCCTTAAGTGAAGATTGTAAGTAATAACATTTGAAATCATATATCAATATATACATCTGTGTTCTACATTACTGGAATCAGATCATAAGAATTATTCAGCAGTCTCTCTCTAATATGCTCTCCCTTAATTTCCCTTACAGTGATGATGCAAGAAATGCCACTGAGTCTTAGTTGAAAGTCAAAGTTAAGGAAAGAGAATGAAAAAATCACAGGTGTATATATTTCATGAGTGGAACATATCTAATTGTGTTGTCAAATAGCACTCTCCTTAATTTTGATATTTAAGGTTTGATAAAATGATTTGTTTGTCAAAATTACAAGAAAAACAAAGTTGTTACTCATAGGTTTGCTTAAAATCAAGCAAATCTGAAAATGTTAATTACATGAGAAAAATTAGGGTTTGTCTTAATTCAGGTGCAACAATTTTTGTCTACTTCTTTTTCTCCATTTCTTTTTGTCTGTGAGATGAAAAATATACAGGATGAACACAAATTTCAATGTAACAATTATGTAGGAAATTATTAGAGGAATAAATAAGTTTTATATAGTCTGGAAGAAAAGAAAGTGAAAGTACCAGTTTTGGTGGAAGTCAATTATTGATGGCAATGTTGTGTACACACACATGATCAGAAATCAGGCCACGGGCTAGTTGGTTGTAGAAATAGATGTTTAATCTGTATTTAGGAAATACATTGGTGTATTTGAGATTATTGAAGATTTTGTTGTATTACTTTGAATCTTCCCTCATATGCTACCATTATTAAACAGAAGGCTTATAGCTCACACTCTTCATATGAAATAAAAATTACTTGTAAGGAAACTTTTTGAACAATACAGTATTTTTAGCTTATGACTATTTTGTCATTATGTCTCAAATAAAGAATAATGTATTGTGCTATGACTGTGACTCAGGTGATAGAGTATTTGCAGGGCAAGAAATAGATTCTGTTCCTAATACCACCTAAAAAGGACATAGTAACATGGTTACCATGGTAACGTCACATAGTACAGTGTAATCCAAGCATGTAGGAGATGGTAGCAAGACATTCTTCATCATCCTAACTTCTGTAATGCCAAAGACCATTCTAGGTGTAGTGATTTAAGAGATAGGACCACCATACGCTCGGGTATTAAATATCTGATCACCAATTGGTGGCACTTTTTGAAGAATTTATTGAGAAGTGAGGTCTTGTGGCAGAAGAATGTCACTGTGGACAAACTGTTGAGAACGTAAATCCTCAAGTCATTCCTAGTTTCCTCTCTCCACAATGACTGCCAGCTGCCATACTCTTCTTCCATGGTGGACTCATTCTTCTAGAACCGCACATGCTATTGACCATGGTGTTTTATCAGAGCAAGATAAACATAACAAAGAAAGAAGTTGGTTTCAGAAAGTAAATTGTTGTTGTCAAGAACTTGGATATATTTGGTGGTGGGAGTTATGGATTAGAGTGGAGTATGAATGAGAATTTCTTAAAGGTCTGTTTACTAAAGCTGATTGGATGAGTAAAACTTCATTAATAGGGAGACTGGGAACCTGTAGCAGGTTTAGAATTTATTTATAATTTAACCTTTACTATTTTCAGCCTCATAAAGGGTCAAACATTTCCCACATCTATGTTGGACATAACATCTTGAGCTAATACTGTCAGATCTAAGGCTGATAGCTGAGAATTCTCTGCCTGGATATGACTCATCTCTCTGATAATTTCACCAATGTATTTTTAAAAGCCTCTTTCAAAATGTTTATAAAATGAATAAAAATTTTGTAGCTCCTCATGTATCTTATATATTTAAAATATATAAATTAAATTAAAATATAAATTTAAATTTATTAATAATACACATGAGATATAAATTTATTACTAATAAAGTCACTTTATCAAGTTACCATGAAGATTAGTCAGTGTTTGACTCAATACCTGTATTTAACTTCATCTGAGAAATCAGCAAATAACTCAAGATTTACGAAAATAAGAAAGGAAATCTAGTCCTTTACTCTAAATATATTGAGAATTATCAGTCCATAAAGTAGGAAATGAGTGTAAAATGCAAGTTCTGTCCTATCTCTGTCTTTGTCAAGTAAAGCCTTCCTTGCGTTTTCCCCCTTTTTTTGCTGACCTTGCTTTGTACTTGATATTTAAAATGAAACCCTCAGTTCCTTGATCCAGGAGACTTGCCTGGCTGATTGTATGCTCACAAGTAATGATAGACTCTTATCCATTTGGAAACATAAACCTACATTTTCTGCCTTCTACTGTATGATGCTGGAGTCACGGTATTACATAACAGTAATGGATGTGCACATTTGGGTGCATGAGACCTTTCCTCAAGAAGAAACGAAAAGTAAGGAAGAGTGAGAGGCATGCAAGAAGGAGAAAGAAGACTGAAAAACTGAATACATAGGTTAATAAAAAGGATAAAAATGAAAACAATTATTTTTTCATCGTTTAAGCATGTCTCCATGTATGGCTTAGTACTTATATAAGCTACATTCCCTTATACTTATATAAGCATATTCTATGGATTGGACCTTGAATGTCTCTTAGAGAAACAGGTATTTGAAGATTGGTCCTCAATAACATGACAGAGTTGTTATTGAGAGGGAATTGGGAGGTTACAAAATGGTAGATTTTGTTCACTATGTGTATGGCATGAGGTAAGATTCGGAGAGTGAGGGAGACCTGCCTACCTTTTGCTCCCTCTCAGCTTCCTGGCCATTTGCTAAGTAGTTCTAATTGAGCAAATGTTATTCACTGTTGGTATATGAAAAATATCCTACAAAATCTTAAGAACAATAACTTGACATATTAGGGAATGCAATGCCAACAACTATAATCACAAATAACTTTTAATAAATAAAAATAAATCTTTGATATTTATAACTCAAAAACCTCTGGTGCATTGTTAATGTGACTGAATGCTGGCAGACATAAGTTTTAAAGTAGCTTCTTGTAAAATATGTTTCAATCCAAAAGCAAGCCAAACATTTTCTTATTGGAAACTTTACAACTAGTATACACATTGGGGAGCTCATATAAATTTCGTATTAATGACTACACTGCATTTTTAATGTGAATCAAGAGATCTGAAAGTAAACAGTACCCACATAGGAAGTTTTCTGTAATGCACATTTTAAAGGCAGCATTTAGGAACAAATTTTAGAGCTTCCAATAGAGAAAATAAATTAATTCAATTGTATTCTATCAATCTTGATTGAATATTCCAACTACTGCACAGCAGAATCTACATTTTAGAATAATATAACTTTTTATTAGTGTAGAAAATCCAAAGGAATGTTTTCCAGTGATAGGCAAGTTTTCACTACTGAATTACTTTCTCAGACCTGCATCATAAATGCTTTAAATTTTATATATACTTTATATAGCATATATTTTCTAATATGAAACATAACATGCATAAGTATAAATATATATATATATGTGTGTGTGTGTATAAATATATATATATATATATATATATATATATATATATGTGTGTGTGTGTGTATAAATATGTGTGTGTGTGTGTTGTATGTGGAGCATGTGTACAGGTAGTTTATTTATAGATTTGATGTGCTTATGTTTCTGCATATGAGGGCAAATTGCATTCTTGCTTTCATCTGAATGCCCATGCCCATGCCAGTATTAAACTTTTTCATTCCTCTCCTTCCAGGCTTGTGAGGTGCCATGATATTATTACCTTTGTGTCTTTGTCAATGAGTCTTTCACCATTCCTTTCCTCCCCTGTGTCTTGATTTATCAGATCCTTTTAGAGAGAATTTTTATATTTAAAAAAAGTTGTCCCAGAAGCTTTTAAAATACCTTTTGATAAGTTACAGAACCATTTTTAAAGAGTTGAATAAAGTAGTGTTGTATAGGTTTCTATTCCTATCTCCAGTGGCTGCCCTCCAGCAACTGCTTCTATCACTTTCATGCCAAAAACTTCTGTGAATCACAAGAACACAGTGAAATATCTTTTAGTTCAAACATTTAAAAAGGTAAAGTCATTTGATGAAAAATACAGTGTGTTTAAGAACTAACAAAGTTGAGTAGTAGTTTAATCCTGCATTGCTACTGTTAAAGGCCTCTGTGTGTGCTGTCAAAATGATAGCATCACTAGACAGACAGGAGACATTGACTGGGAAGGAGAAATAAGAAAAATTAAAATGGTATCCATTCATCTATTATATAATAAAATCTATTTCACTGTCTTAAGTAATTTTTCATGCAGCTTTCTGTATTATCCAGTTTTTATAATTACGAGAAAATATTCAAAGCGTTCAGAGGTTGATACATAGCAATATTTGTCAAGTCTGTTAATGTTGAATCAAACAAATTGAATAATATGAGTATGAAAGGTTCTATAATATATAATCTTATTGTCATAAGTCTATGTTTCCTGGTTTGATTCTACAATTAAAAATGGAAAAATTTATGTAAAATATCATTGCTCCAATTTACAAAAAGTTTTGTTGATGTTAGAAAAAAAGTACCATTGAGGTGAAAATCATGAGCACTTATTAAACTTTTGTTCAAAGAAATAATTATATATGTACCTAGAATGGTTTGATAATTAAGTAGTATTAAAATTTATCTTGAATATTTCTAAATATCTAAAATAGGAAAAGTATTGGAAGATTTCATAATGGACTCATTTTGGAATTAGGTATTTCTTGCTCCTGTTCCATGCCTGAGCTCGCTGTGTCATTCAACTAACAGAGATTTGACCTTTCAGACCATACTTAGCTTGTCATCACTTAGGGATTTTTAAATCTGATTTTTCCAGAGCCTAGATTAGCTTAGACTTTGGCTCACATTTTAAAGTAAGATTTTAATTATAGTTTACAATCTGTGTAAACATCTTTTATCCAATTTTTATTCTTATTTTAGGTTTGTACATAAGTCTTATAACATTACTTTTCCTATCACAATAGAAAAGTCTATTAGAAGATGTTTTGGGTGGGCAGGAGAGCACCCTCATAGAAGTAGGTGGAGGGAAGTTGAGATAGGGAGTTTATGGAGGGGAATCCAGGAAAGGGAATATTTGAAATGTAAATGAATACAATATTCAATAAAATAAAATAAAAAGGTGCTGATGTAATATTTTATGTTTGAAGTATCTCCTCACATTAATTTCTGAAACTTTTGAGAAATTTTGTACTCATTGTTTATATACATAAATTTACTCACACCATCCAAATATATTGAATACCTACCAAGAAAATATACAAAGCAAAATTTCAATGATAATCACCAAAAAGGAAATGTATACAATCAAAACGTTTTTATTTCAACATGTTAAGAATTTTATTTTTTCCTACTGACAATATGTTAATGTTCTAGTCTAGCTGGACTTATTTAACTTCAAAATCTTTCAAAGTTCACATGCTATATATCAGAATACACATAAACAAACACAAATATGGATATATCAATTTAATTATATCTAGTGAAAACATGATGAATTTCTTTGCTATCAGAATTTACAGTAAAAAAAATATATAAAAAAATAAAATGAACAACCACTTCCTTAACCTATGCTTTCTGTGTATGTCTTAGTGTTTCATTGGTTTGAAGAAACACTATGATTAAGGCATCTTACTTTCTTTTTTAATTTTCATTCCATTTGTTTACATCTTAACTGATATCCTCGCTTCCAAGTTACCCCCCCACAAAGCTACCATCCCACTTCTTCCCTCTCCCCCTCCCCGCCCCTTTGCCACTATGAGAGTGTTATCCCATCCCCATCTACTCATCCATCTCCTTCCTCCCAACAACGCCAGCATCCTTCTACACTGAGGAATAAAACCTCCACTGGACCAAAGTCTCCCCGCCCATTGATGTCAGAGAAGGCCAATCTCTGCTACATATGGATCTGGAGCCATGGCTCCTCCTTGTACAGTCCGTTGTTGGTTAGTGTTCTACTCCTTCGTCTAGTTGACATTTTTCTTACTATTGGGTTGCAATCTCCCTCTACTCCTCTAGCCAAACTGTGCACTGAAGGGGAGATAGAATCTGTAGAGAACACTTCCAGTAAATAGGCGTGGCCTTGGTCGAGGGACAGTGTCAACCACTCATCTCAAAGTTTTTAACACAGAAATGTTCCTGTCCAAAGGAAAGACAGGGACAAAAAGTGGAGCAATGGCCGAAGGAAGAGCCATCTGGGGACCACCCCACCTGAGGGTCCATCCTGTCTGCAGACACCCAACCCAATACTATTGCTGGTGCAAAGAGGTGCTTGCTGACAAGAGCCTGGGATAGTTGTTTTTTGGGACGTTATACCAGCAACTGACCAATGCAGCTGTGGATGCTTGGAGCCAACCATCAGACTGAGTTCGGGGACCCTGGTAGGAGAGCTGGCAGAAGGAATAAGGCAATGTTTTGTAGGAAAAAAAGTCTAATAGGGGTTGGCTTACAGTTTCAGAAATTTAATCTGTTATCATCATGGTAGGAAGAATGGCAGTATCTAACTAGAATTAATGCTAGAGAAGGATCTGAAAGTTCTACATATTGATCCCCAGTCAAAAAATAACTAAATTCTACGCGGGGATGGTGTAGCGGGTGGGGAGCTTGAGCATAAAAGAACACAATCTATCCCCGTCTATCCCCGTAGTGACAAACTACCCACACCCAGTTCAACAAGGTCACATCTCCTGAAATTACCCCACCTAATGGACCAAAAATTAAAACACATGAATCTACAGGGGCCGTACCTCTTCAGACGACCAGAGTATAAAAGCTGTATTTCCCCTTCCTGTTGCAAAATACTTGAAAAAATTTAACTAACTGCAATATATCTTTAACATTTCAAAGATTTTGTTTCATGGTCACATGGAATTACTTTTTTCTCTAGGCTTGAGGTGAGTAGAAGAAAGAAATGGTATGTTCAGCGTGGCTTAGCTCATAGATACCATTAGGAAGAAATAATGAAGGAAGTCCCAAATTTTCTGCTGCAGAAATCCAAAGAATCATTTATTATCACTGAAAACTATGATGTTATAGGTGAGACAAAGAAGTACACAATGGCATAAAATAAGTCTGAAGGGTGCCTTTTGTTTCATCAAGTTAGCTATCTATATATACATGATAATTACTTGCAAAAGAATTTAATAATATAATATTTAAGATGTTATTTCTTTAATAGTAATATACATTCTTTTTAAAAATGAAATCACAGAATTCAAATCTTCAGAAATATACATATATTAGTAATATAGCATGTATTAAATGTAATATAGTATATATGTAAATAGCAATGTACATTATTTAACTAAAAATGAAATCACAGAATTCAATTCTTTAGTAACGAACTATAGAAATGATCCCTGAAAGTATAGTCTTAATTCAAGTCTTTAGAAAGTAATGTGTGTGTGTGTGTGTGTGTGTATACAAACAAAAGTAATACAAACTATCATAAGTGTGGTGATTTTTCTTTGATTACTTATCATTAGTCCTAAGTAAAAAAAAAAACTATTTGTATGTGTTGATCAGCTTTCTAGTACTCTGCCAGCATACTTGAGAATATATTAAAGGAAGAAGAAATTGTGTGTTCTGGAGTTTTAGAGGCTTCAACTGAGACTCAGTCGCACATCATGACAGAACAATGGGACTTAGCACAACTGATCTTTGATTCCTGAATTCAGGAAGAAAGAAAGTGTCTGGACCCAAGACATCTCTTAAGGACATGTTCCCAGATAATATGCTTCTTTCAACTACACACTGCCTTATAAAACCCATTATATTATGAACTCAAATGGATTTGTCAGTCTACAACTTCCTGAAAAAATAATACTGATACCATTTTTTAACGTTGTGTAGGTTCAATCTTTTCAGATATGGTATAGTCTTGATGTAACCATGTAATGTTATAGTTGATATATATGTGTCATTACACATATGACACCAACTTGTATAATTTTGTTAAACAACCTTATGCTTTCTACATTAATTTACATAAAACTTTGACATTTTAAAACTGTTCATTAATACATTTTATCTGTTAACCTTACATATGTATATGTACATATTTCAACTAGATATATCTGTCACTTCATCATGAATCACTAATATTTCTTGTCAAAAGGATACTATAATTTAGAGTTATTTAGTGACTCTTTTAGACAGGAAGTTATGTCTGGTAAGCACTGACTCGCAGGACCTATGAAACATACACTAAGGACAATAAGTGACTGTGGTCACTCTAGCTTGGTCAGATCAGAACACTTCTGAGACTCTTCTCCAGAATGTGGGTTGCGTGTTGTTGCTCTTTCTTCTCAAAAACTTTTCACCTTTAACGTTGCTTAAAATTCTCTATATATTCTTGCATTTACCTAAAGCATATTCTATTCATAATAATATGAACTTGTGATAAAATCATAGCCACTTCCTGGAACTGTACACCTTAGCAGGGGTGGAGAGAGAATAAATGGTTGGGACAGCATGGAGAGGAGAAAATGAGCCCTGATTTTATCATGGTCAGGGCCATGGTTGCTATATACAGATCAGCCTTTTTTTTTATAAAGTATGCATTCATAATTTACCATATAGATCTAATTAATTTTTGACTGAGTAATGTGTTGTGTTGTGCTGTCTGAAGTATCTTTCAAGATCTCAATATTTGGTAATGCTCAGATAGAAACCAGAGGAAACTGCAAACTGCCCATTCACCATTTTAGACATGTAACTCAGTATTCAATTAATTTGTTTTTTTGTAGAGAAAGGTGAACACTGGCTGGTTCAAATTTATTATGTAGACTATGCTACCATATGCAACCACCAAACCTAGTCACTATTGCTAATGCCAAGAAGTGCTTGCTGACAGTAACCAGATATGGGTGTCTCTTGAGAGGCTTTGCCAGAGCTCTACTGATAGAGATGAAGATGATTACAGCTTACCATTGGACTGAACAAGAAGACTCCAAAGGAGGAGTTAGAAAAAAGACTGAAGGAGTTGAAGTGGTTTACAATCACATAGGAAGAACGGTAAAATCAACCAACAAGACCCCAGCAGAGCTCCGAGGGACTAAACCACCAACTAATGAGTACACATGGAGGAAGCCATGGCTCCAGCTGCATATGTAGCAGAGGATGCCATTGCCCAATATCAATAGGAGGAAAAGCCCTTGGTCCTTTGAAAGCTCATTTTCCCAGTGTAGGGTAATACCAAGGCATTGAGGTAGGAACGGGCGGGTGGGAGTGGGAGCGTCCTCATAGAGGCAATGGGAGGCAGAGAGGGTATGGGAGAGAGGGGAAAGGGGATAACATTTGAAATGTAAATAAATCAAATATTCAGTTTTAAAAAAAAATATAATAAACCTCTGTACTGTGTGCCAAAAAATAAAGTAGAAATTCTGGCTTGTACATAAATTAAGATTAGATATAGGATATTTATTAATTTTGATCTAAGTTTTTTAATCTTTGTTTTTGTGTGAAAAAATACAAACGCATTTCTTTTATTTAACCTTGTGAGTTTTTTAAATTATTGGATATTAGAATATTTTTATATTAATTATATAATATTGAATATATGAATATATATAAACATAAAAGAGATAAAATTTCAGATCTTTATCATATATTCTATAATATTGTCAGTATCATTATTTTATTCTATTAACATACAGATAAATATTATATTTTTGTGTGTAGAAAAAGTCCTTCTTCCTATTCTTTCTGAAAAACTGTTTTGGCCATCCTTGGTTTTTTACTCATAGGAATTTATTAATAAATGAATGACTATTTTCAAAATTTAGAAATTTTTCATATGAATAGAAATTCTTGGGACATAATTGATATTTAATTTAAAATTTAATATTAGTTAAACTTGATATATAATTTTTTCTTTGACGTTTCAATTAAAGTTTACAATGTGTGTTTCACATCTTTTCTCATGTTGACTAATATCCAAAACTCAGAAAATATCTTCTAAAATATTTGTGTTATATTAATATAAGCATAACTTGTATATTAAACATGACATTTTATATTTTATTTACTTTAATGAAATATAGATTTTAATATTTACTTATATATTTCATTCATCTAAAAAAGTAAACAAATCCCTGCTACCAAATGGCAACATTCTCTTTTTTCATTTTATTTTCCAGAAAATCCATTTCATATTAGTTACATTTATTTTGGATTCATAACTCTTGCATATATGGAAACCAAACTGAGTTAATTAAAGTTTTTCTAAAATTCATTTTACATTTAAAATGAAATTTCTGGATTCCTTTTATACTCATGACATCCATGTTCCTGACTTCTGTAATCTACAAAACAGGTACATTTATTGCTGTGTCTGTGATGGTTAGCCTCTTGTGGGACCTTAGTCTAATATATCTGTGACTTACATGTTATTAAAAATTTTTATTTATCACTTCTTTAAAGCCGTTTTTACATTAGAAAAATGATACTTTACCTTTTTTATCCTTAACTTTTCGAAAGCCATTGTGAATATTTGACTGCAAAGATTATTTTATAGGGACCAATTTGTACAAGCAAGTGCATTTTAATTACAACATAACCTAAGCTATTGTATAAGAACATTAGCAGGATACAAACCATTCTCTTATCTTTTAGAATTTGATAAATATGCCTCTTAAAAGCAATGACATGTAGAATTAATTTAGTGAAAAGTGCTCATTAGAGTATTCTAAAATCTACAACATCAAAGATTTAACAGGCATTTAAGATATGCAGCAAACATAGAATTAAAAGGTTATGACAAGACAATGTGAATTCAAGAAGCTATCAATGAAAGCAGTAGATGTATCTATATGAACACTCAGGAGGAAATCAAATCAACAGTTGGAAATGAAAAAGGGAATACTAACAAATTTGAATCGGCAATAGGAAAAATAATTAAAGATCATTTCTCTCACCAGAGGTTTAAAATGACTTTTATTGAGTTTTTGGGGTCCTGAGATTTGCTTCATGTCTATTATACACTAAACACACTAAACAACTACTTTTTTTTTTTTGAGACAGGGTCTCAATATTTAGTTCTGTCTGTCCTGGTATTTAGTATGTAGTCTCAGCTACCTGCCTGCCTTCTCAGTATTGGGATTAAAGTTGTGTAACCCTTGCCCTCCATATTGTATACTGAGATGCCTGAATCCAAGAAGCCTGTGTTCTCTGCACAGTTGGAGGGAGGAAGATTTACCTTTTAGTTTCAACTCCTGTATTTGCAAGATATTTGCTGCATCAGCTTTGCCAGCTTCTTCTCTTTGTGGAATGACACACAAAGGTTTGAAACAAATGTTTTACTTTAGTCTGCAAAGCCCTAGTTCTAAAATATAGCACACTTACTTTAAAGGCAACAACAACAACAACAAATATTGTTGTCAGATCAGCACAAAACTTTACATATTAAATGCCTCTTGGAGACTTTTAAATACCACGTTAAATGCCCAGAAAATTCCAGAGTGGAAAAGAAAGCAATTTAAGAGTGTTCAATTCTTAAACAAAAAGCCTTTTATGCAAAGGAATGCTTATTTCTCCTCAAAACAATTGTTTTTCTTTAATCGCAGTGTTAATTCTTGCTTCCATAGCAAACAGAAGCTATTATTTTCATCTGCCAAGTACTTTGGAGGAAACAACTGAAGGAGAACCTAAAACATACTCTTAAAGAAGGGAAGATGTGACATTGTCTGCAGCTTCCTATGGAAATACAAAGCCCTTGTTTCTAGCAGAAATAAATAAATGAACACCTATGATGTGCTTGAAATAAGACAGCTGGGACAGGAGATGTTACAAAGGTAAGTACGTCGCTTAACTGAGGTCTCAGTTAAAAACAGTGCCATATATAGTTTTTATTAAAGCTATCTCTAACCCATGAATATGATGAAATATCTATAAAATTATTTTAAGGGTAGATATAACCACAATTTTTAATTTTTCAACTTTTCTTTAAAATGTGCTTCACAACATGACCGTGTACCAGTCTTTCAAAGATGTCCACACTGTTTGCTTATGTCTAGCTCCAATCACGACCAATGCCTTTAAATCATATCAAAGCATTCCTGCTACCTCTGCAACCCATTCCTCTTCTAAAGCCCTAAGCAGAATTGCTTTCATCTTTCTTTCATATTACCAAACTTCAGAAAGTCATCTTTCTCTAGGTATCGCCTTCATTTTCTTAGAGTATTTAACACCAAATGTGTAACTGTATATTCCTTTCATGCCTTTTTGAGGAGTGAATTTAGAAGAATTTTCTTTTGACTTTACTACCCAACATGGTCTGCTTATCATGTCTCTGAAATGTGACCTTGAATTAGTTCATAGCCCTACTTTTCCACTCATATGCAAGATATAAATCCACCTTTGGGAGTACTATGTTCAGCTTGCTAAAACACCCCCTTCTTATAGAAGCCAAGGAAATTACATTCTTTCCAAATAGCAGAATCATTCATAGTCACTTTCTTCTTTTTCTCAGAGCAGAAAAGCTCTCATTATTCTCAGTTTAGCACAATCGAGGTTAAAGTGTCAGGATACCCAAGATACAATTCATAGACCACATGAAGCTCAAGAAGGAAGACCAAAGTGTGGATGCTTCAGTCACTCTTAGAAGGGGGAACAAAATACTCAAGGGAGGAAATATGGAGACAAAGTGAAGAGCAGAGACAGAAAGAAAGGACATCCAGAGACTGCCACCCCTGGGGATCCATCTCACATGCAGACACCAAAATCAGACACTATTGCAGATGTCCAGAAGTGCTGCTGACAGAAGCCTGATATATCTGTCTCCTGAGAGGTTCTGCCAGAGCCTGACAAATATAAAGGTGGATGCTTGCAGCCAACCAAACATTGGACTGAAAACAGGGTCGCCAATGGAGGAGTTAGAGAAAGCACTGAAGGAACTGAAGGGATTTATACCCCATAGGTATAACAACAATTTCAACCAACCAGAATCCCCATAGCTTCCAGGAACTAAACACCAACCAAAGAGTACACATGGAGGGACCCGTGGCTCCAGCCACATATGTAGCAGAGGATGGCCTTGTTGGGCATTAGTGGGAGGAGAGGCCCTTGGTCCTGGGAAGGCTCAATGCCCCAGTAAAGGGAGGCAGGAGGAAATGGGTGGATGAGGGAGCATCCTCATCAAAGCAGGAGGAGAGGGACAGGATAGGAGGTTTCTCGAGGGGAAACTGGGAAAGGGGATAACATTTAAAATGTATATAAAGAAAATATCCAATAAAAATGTGTTGGTCTAATTCTCCCATTGCAATAGTCTTAAGGCAATATGCATCAATGGTTAAAGATTGTGCAAAGTACTTTTTGGGTTATTTGGTTGGTTTTCTTGTGAGGCAGGAGAGCAAGTCATAGCATGAGATCAAGGAAAGCAGGGCTTCAAGTTTTGCTAATGAAAGAAATTTGTTGGCAAAGAGGAAGACTGAAATTCTCCACAACCAGTACAGAGGTACCCCAGGGCATATAGAATTGACTTACAATTCATTTTATACACGGATAGACATATTTCCTTGGACATTTAAGATACTATTGAGACATATAATGCATAAAGTATTATGTAGAATTACATGAGAGGAATAATACATGCCTGACAAAAGGTATTCAAGACAAATTGCACAAGCATGTATGCAATGAGGAATAAAAGACCTAATTTCACACTTCAGAGCAATTTTTACCAGCTGTGCTTTCTTATTCTTCTACCCATCATCATCACTTGGAAAGGTGTGTATGTGTAAGTGTCTTTCTTCTGCTACTACGTTTCCATCCAATTCCTTGTGATGAGAAACATGAAGTGGATGTGCCCATTTAAAATTAATGTTGGGTTGGGGATTTAGCTCAGTGGTAGAGCGCTTGCCTAGGAAGCACAAGGCCCTGGGTTCGGTCCCCAGCTCTGAAAAAAAGAATAAAAAAAAATGGTAAAATTAATGTTCACGGACATTTCCCATATTCTATTATATATATATATGTATTAAAGCTTCCAACAAGGAGATAGCTGCTTGTTCTCTTTTCTCTATGGCATTTAGTCAAAGTCTGATGTAAATTTATCTGAGCCATCCTCTGCATCTATTCATGTGGGTCATTGCATCAGAGTTGGGAATCAGCTCCTTGTTCAAACTCTCATATTCTTCTAAAAAACATGTGTTCTTCAGTTTCTCGAATGTGTTTATGGCATTGCACGGTTAGAAATAAAAATTCTATGGGACTTTTAAAAAGTAAATACAATGGACTTCTTATTTTCTCCTTTTCCTTTGAAATTTTCGATCTTTAGAAATGTCTGTTGAAACTTCCTACTGCCCTCTAAAGGTAGAGTTGAGGTCACCATTAGGTGAGTTGTCAGAATAAAGAAGATATTCGGAACTCAATTTAACCAAAATGGCCTATTCCACCTATTTTTACATTGTGAGGTAAATAATTCACAAAGCAAGGCTGACTATTTCTTATAAATATTTATTAGGTTTCCCATGTCTCCACTTTTTCCTTTAGAAACAGATGTTCTGTATTTTAAGTTCAAATGTGGAGATCTAAAAATATTCTTTATTGTTGTTAATATCATGAGCTTATTATGCTAAAATTGGAGTGTGATGTAGAGTTACTTTCTTAAGGATAAAACTAAGGAATGGAAAATTCAACATAATTCTAGAAGAAACTGGACAAATATTAAAACACAACATTTATGTTATCAATACTGTGTAAATCTTAATTTAACTGTTTATTTCAAATATGACTGTCTATGTGTTTCTTTACTGTGAAGAGACAGCATGACTACAGCAACTCTTGTAAAGGAAACCGTTGAATTGTGCTTGGCTCATAGTTCAGATGGTTGGTCTATTGGCATGGAGGGAAGCCTGGAGGTTTGCAGGCAGACATGATACTGAGGGAAGTGAGAATATTATTATTTCTTGATCTATGAAGACTGTATCACACTGAACAGTTTGAACATCAAAGACCTTAATTCCCACTATTTACAGTGACAAATTCCCCACAAGTGTGGAGGCCACTTCTACTACAAAAAGATCACACTTCCTAATTTTGACACTCCCTATGGATCAAATACATTAATTTATTTAAATCATTACAGTGACCTTGAGTTCTGTGAACAGATCTTTCTTGATGAATAGTGTTGAGGAGTCATTACTTGAGGAAGTCCAAAGCAATAGTCTGCCTAGTTTTTCAGGTTGTTTTATTGTTATCATGTGTTGCCCCTCGGCTTAGAAGAAAAGGTGGCATGCAAAGCAACAGCACACACAGAAAGATGACTGTGTTCTGTGTCTCTAGACTGTGCATTGGAAACAAGCACAAACATCAAAACATAGCTAAACTTTTTGGCAACATTACTTCCCCTTTCAGCAATAAACTGAAGTTGTATAAGCTCTAATATTTTAAGTGTAGCTTTCCTTAGGAATCTCTCTCTCTCTCTCTCTCTCTCTCTCTCTCTCTCTCTCTCTCTCTCTCCCTCTCTCTCTTTCTCTCTCTCCTCTCTAGCCATACTATTTTAGTATACAGAATTTACATTTAAACATAGATATAGGTTAATTTTCTCAAGCATAAAATAATGACAAAAATACTCTAAGAGTTGTTATTATATTATTCAATTTTCAGCTAATATTTTAAAATAGTGTACAAATCTGACAAAATACATTAAACATAATTTCAGTGTTCTTCATTTTGATATAAAATTATGTTCTTTATTAATAACCATGATCTATGTTTTATATAAAATAATTTATAATTAATTTAATTATAAATGCTTATGGAGTAAAATTATGGTTTAAAATCTGCATGGAATACATGATCTAGTCAGTGATACTGGCATTTCTACATCTGTAAGCATCTGAAATTCTATCATATAGAACTCTATAAATTATATAATATGTTGGTATTGACTTCTATCAAATGACACACCTCCTTTCAACTTTATCTTTATAAATCTAAGATTTATGTGAGTGTCTGGAATAATGTATCATTTGTTTCCTTCTGGCCCAGAATTTCTCTTTACATAGTGTCCTCCTTATACTTTAATTTTGTTGCAAATGAAAAAAATTCCATTGAATTTCATTACAGAATATCATGGAAGTATATGCTATTGAATGTCTATGTGTTTACTTGTAATATTAGCATTTGTGATTCCACTTCCTTTAACACGAAGTGTAAGTTGGATTATTTATTTAGTTCTCCTTTGTACAAAAATAATTCCATTGATTTTTAAATGAATTAATTATGAGAAATTTAAAATGCTAAACTTACAACATCAATCTCTTTGGTTTTGTTTCCTGAAATTTAGGTTCCTTGCCCACTCTCTTCTCTTATTTTATCTGATGATGATGATGATATTCTATTTTGAATTTTCTTTTTACTATAATTTCTTTTTAAGACATTTTTACTTTTGAGACTATTTTAATATAATTACCTCGTTTTTTTCTTTCTGTTCCTCCCTCCACATCCTGCCTATACCACTCTTTGCTGTTTTCTTTTTCAAATTCATGACTTTTTTATTCACCACATTTTATATTGTTATATATATTAATAAATGTTACTATATAGGAATATATTACTAAATGAACAAACATAACCTACTCAGTCTCTTTAATGTCAGTTGTGTATATGTATCCATGGCTGATAATCAGACACTAGATCATTCTGTTTGTGTGCTTATCCCTGGGAAGAGCTCTTCCGTACCACATCCAGAGAACCTTACCACATGAGTGCCTACACATGACCTCTCTTTGATTTAAAATCCATTTTTGCTCCTCAATTGTAAACGATTTAAAAGTATGTAGCACATTACAGTTTTCTCGTATTTCATATTTTTAACTTTTGTGATATCCTTGGAATTGACTTTCTGTGATGGTGGCATGTGTTGTATCCAGTTTCTGAGTTACAACTTATTTTTAAAAAACTGGCTCTGGAAGAGCTTGAAGGGGCTCGAGACCCCATAAGAACAACAATGCCAAGCAACCAGAGCTTCCAGGGACTAAGCCACTACCTAAAGACTATACATGGACTGACCCTGGACTCTGACCTCATAGGTAGCAATGAATATCCTAGTAAGAGCACCAGTGGAAGGGGAAGCCCTTGGTCCTGCTAAGACTGAACCCCTAGTGAACTAGATTGTTGGGGGGAGGGCGGCAATGGGGGGAGGATGGAGAGGGGAACACCCATAAAGAAGGGGAGGGAGGAGGGGGATGTTTGCCCGGAAACCGGGAAAGGGAATAACACTCGAAATGTATAGAAGAAATACTCAAGTTAATAAAAAAAAAAAAAAAAACTGGCTCAATGACTTATTCATTCAGCAATTAGTAAACTCAACTTTTTGTTCATCCTTTCCATTAGAAAGCAAGGATACATGAGAGCCATTTTTTTACATGCTGTCCTATTTGAGAGTGATAAAGGGTAGACACATTTTTAGGAATGGAACGTTTAATCAAATTCATTCTTCCATTTATGCAGTAAGTTCATATCTGAATTTGACTTCCATACACCATAAGTGACCTTCATAATAATGTAAATTGTGATGATATCTCTCTTTGGTAGGTATCAGTATCTTAATGCTATTCAAATTAAAACACATAAAATCAGTGGCTTAAGCAAAAACAGTTATTAATAGTTTAAAATATACCAACTACAATAGTCATATATATCCCCCAGGATGCACTGAAAACATAAACATTACATTTGACTACTTCTTGATGTATGTTTCGGCCTTTTTTTTTTTTTCTAGATTCTGGAGACCTTCCCTTGCTGTAGTCTCCATTTTCTAAAACCATGTATCATCTCCTTTGCTGCCTCTTCTTTTTATTTTCAAGGACACTCAGCCTATTTGAGTTGAAAATATTTAATCCAGAGTAATCTCACTAGTTAGTTTTGTTGATTTGCAGTACTTCTAAATTAAAAAAAAATATTTCCCCCTGCAATGCAAGGAAGAGTTTTGCAAATTCTAGTACAGGAAATGGACATTTGGGATAGGACATTATTTGTCTATTTTTAAATTAATTAATACTTTTTTGTCAAATGAAATTTGCAAAACTCCACCACTGGAAATAGTTCCTGCAGTTATCAGATTTCCAAAGGATGCACTAGCATATTCATGTTGATTTTTATTTCTGTACAGATCCCATTAGTGCCATGATGGTAAAGTTAATGAGATGAAGAGGTGATAGACTCATTCTACATCATATTCACATTGAACAAGTTTGGATTCAACATGTGTCATATGGGATCAAAATAGTTAATGAATTTTCCATCTGTTCCTGTTTAAATATCTTAAAAGTTTACAGAGTGCACACTCATTTCCACAAAGACTGAATCAGTCTCTTCACTAGGATTCAATGGACATCTGTGAGATAGGAGTGATTCCTAAATGTTTTTATGTCTTACTGTCACAGGTTACAAATATCTAGTTCACATCAGATTTCATATTCTGCCACATCCACTCAGAAATTTATTGACCTACAGATACTAGGAACACACTCTGTTTCACTGACACTATTGAATGTCAGATGTTCAAACAGTCTATTGAAGAGATTCCATGCTGACATATCATATGCTTTGAGGCCTTTGTTTCCCAGGGATCTGTGCTTATAACAAAGTTCTTAATGTTATAGGAACATAGGTCTCATGTAACAAAGATGCTTCAGAATCCATGGTCATCTGCTCTGCCTGACACTGAGCCATTTAGCTGTGATCTAGAAGACAACCCATGTAGTGATCCTCTTTACCATTTTGTGTGATTCCTTTTCTATACAAATTAACAAATATTAATAAATAGCACATTTATTTGCTGACTAAAACTTTCAATAATTGATGAACTTAGAAAATGCTCTCCTTTTTGTCCCTTCGTCATTTGAGTGATCAAACTGTCACGCTATCTAGCTGAGTGCCTGAGTGTGTCAATGAAGAACAGTTTTCATTGGATCATCAAAGATTCCAACAGTCTTCATGAAGATTGTACTCAGGGTTATGCTAGAGAAAGGGTTGACATGATTGCTGGATGACTATAACTTCAGTACTTTATAAGAGGATGAAGCAAGGCGATTAACATTCCCACATCATCTTTGGCTTAACAGCTAGTTACATTAAAGCAGAACAAAGGATATGCTTCTAAAGCAAATAATATTATGAATATGGAATGGAGATCTTGGTGGTAGGAAAGATTCAGTGAAGCCATACTGTTTTGTAATTTAAAAAAAAAGAAATTGCATAGAGTTTTAAAAAGGATGTCAAATAATTTAAAAGTACCAGAGAGAAATGTTGCCAGCTGCTGTCTGAGATTAGGATCACGTATCTTAAATAGTTCCACTGATACAGGCATTATGTCTTGGGAAAATCGGGTTCCATTTAGGATCTAAAGTTAAAGAAAACATTTGGAAACTTTGAGGATCCTGTTGATTCTGATCATTCAACTCAAAATATCCAAAGTTACTGGTAACTTTAAAAGTCTATATAATTCAGAATACAAAAATATCTATGAACAGGAAATGAAGGAAACGAGACAGAAAGGTTCAGTGTGAGTTGATTTGACACCCCAATCTCCCAGCAGTGTGAAAACATTCTGAATCTGTCAGTTGAGTATCAGGGACAGACCACATTGGTTTTGCCATCATGAACACTTCTAACTTTACTTCATTGAGATTGCAGAGTAATTTCTCACACTAAGCAGAGTTGAACATCCTGAGAACCTGGATTCCATAGACTTCTTGAAGACAGTATCTCTTTGATTTTTTTTTTGTTAATCTCTAAAAAACATCAGAGACATTTTCAAAAGGTGGAAACTTGAGAGCCTGCCTCCTCTCATTCAGGTAGCCATTCCATTAGTAATCTCTGCCTGTTAATCTTCTGAATCTAGCTCCACCTTTCAATCTTCCCTGCGAGTGACCTAGTTCTGCCCTTCCCTATCTATACCTGGAATATTGCTATTCCTTTTACACATACATATCTTCAGTGTATCTTATCTCTTCAGTCCAAACTCTACATTTTAAGACCATTGTAATCTCAAGAAACTATTTCTGTGCTTGTTGATTTCTGTTTTTTTTTTAAACTCATGTCTGTGTTACTCCAGACTGTTTAAAAATGTTTAATTTTAAGAAACAGTGGGGGGAAGCCATGGGTCCTGTTAAGACTGAACCCCCAGTGAACTAGACTGTCGGGGAGGGCGGCAATGGGGGAGGGTTGGGAGGGGAACACCCATAAGGAAGGGGGGAGGGAAGGGATGTTTGCCAAATGTACATAAGAAATACTCAAGTTAATAAAAAAAAAAAAAAAAAATGTTTAATTATTAAATAAGTATCTTGCTTTCTGAGTTGTGTTTTAGGCTCTACATACTTTCAGCATTGCTCTTAGTACACTGATGTAAGCAATTAAGTGGTTGGTTAATGTGGTGAAATGTTTGGCCATGAAAGAGATTTCAGCATTCTGTGGTGGAGTCAGAGTGATTCCTAGTCCCTTAAGCAGGTTTCTTCTAACACTTCTCTGAAATTGAACCAAAGGCTTGTGTTTCCTTTGTTGTGGAAGATGCTAAAGATAGCCTCTAATTTTGATATTGTTTTCAAATTTATGTAACTTATGGATTAGCAATGTGAGGGAAGATTGAATGATTTCCAAGTATGAAACTAGATTAAGTACTATAAATAATCATGTTCAGATGAAATCCAGATATGATGATTTTATAAAAGGGTGTTCCATTGTGATGTTTTAGTTCCTTAAAGTTGAATGTGAATTAGCCTTCTCCCAGCATCTAAGACATAGTGCAAGGCTATGTAGCTTAGTAATTTTTTCAGTGTTCTAAATAGTAAAACTAAAATCGTAGCTGTAGCATAGCTATTTTTCTATTTTAAAGAAGGCACATACAATGGAGTCTTTTATTTTGAATAAAGCTAAGTGTATAATATATTCAAAATCATTTGTTACTCTACCTTTATGCCAAACAGAATTGCAAATCAATGGACTGAGGATATATTACAGTAACATATTTATTAATGAAGATAAGATAGATGTAATAAGCTTTATTTTTTCAAATTATTTCTGCCTTTCCAGAAATGTCACAATTAGAATTTAGCTTGTAACTTACTTATAACTCAGCTTAACGCTATAATAAACATTCAATTGAATTTTTCAAAGCTCTTTTAAACTTCCAACCTGAAGTTTAATATTAAGCATCAGAAACTATTTAATCCTCTATAAATTAAACTCTTGAGGAATTCACATAACTGCACTTATCAGAAGATGCTTGTATTCTAAGGCATGATTTTCACCATGACATTAAAAAGGACACTAAGCAAGAAAATGTTGTAGAGTAATGCTCATTACCCTAGTATAGGAGATTCAAATAAGCATGTTATAATGGTTGAGATGGAGTGTCTTTGGTTTAAGTAACTGTTCCGTTGGAACTGCAATAGGATAACTGTGATGTTTTAAGATGGTTTACTCAGGAAACATAGGCATATGTGTACATGTAGGGAAGTATGAATTAATGATGGGACAATTCAATGATAATGCCTTTTCTTCAAGGGAACTATATTTAACTTAGTATCTGAGGGTCTACATGGCCATGCAACATTTTGTAATGATATTTGAAGTGTGGCACAATTTTGAGCTTTGCGGGTTCCCAGTCAATATCTCTATACTTCCTTAATAATGATCCATTGGAGAAGAAAAGCAAAAGCAAAAGGTTATGACCTTAATAAATTATATATGTGTGTGTGTGTGTGTTTGTGTGTGTGTCTATTTATTAAAACACAGAGACACACAGAGAAAGAGGAGGGAGGGAGTATGAACACATATATGTAGAAATTTATGGAAGCTAGAAGTTGCTGTTGGGTGTTCTGGAGCTGTAATTATGAACTGTATTACATAGTTCCTGTGGGTCATACTAAGTAATCTATAAGCTAAGCAGGCACTTTTTTTTTTCTTTTTTTTCTTTTTCTTTTTTTCGGAGCTGGGGACCGAACCCAGGGCCTTGCGTTTGCTAGGCAAGCGCTCTATCACTGAGCTAAATCCCCAACCCCTAAGCAGGCACTTTTAATCCTCTGCTATTTTTCCATCCCCTTCATCAACAGATGCTTGAAAGTGTGCAGAGATTTTTGATAAGACATCTAACTTATAGAGGTCATCAATGATCAGAACAGTTCATAACAAAACAGACGTTATGTCCAAATGAGAATTCATGTGGGTGCGAAATTCTCATCATGGCTTCTTATCTTTTCCCTCAATGGGGAGTATTCAAAACCATCTCACATGTGGTTGGTTAGCAATTCAAAATCAAAGTATTTACTTCAAAAATTATTTTTGAAATAATGTACTTTATATTTTTGCCTCAGCTACAATAGATGGTGCTACAGTGGTGAAATTAGAACAAAAGGAGATTAAAATTCATCATTGAATACTTACTGTGAGGAAGAGAAGAAAACTGATTAGTACCCCCACTGAATTTTTGAGCATCTTAAATGTTATGCTCAGAAAAATAACCTTCTTGTAATAATCTTACCTTCAATTTTTTTTAATAAAAGATTAGTTCATAGGAAGTACTTGAAAGAAAATTATACTAAAATCAGAATCAACCATAATAAAAAATTTGAACCTCAATAGTTTAGCTCTGTGCTGTAAAATTTAAGATTAGAGATTAAATAAAACACATTTGGTTCACATAAGATTTTTGTCTTTATAACTGAGTTTATGTTTCTGAAACCTGTTACATAAAAAGAACAATTGTTCCCTTTTTCTTATTATAAGATGAAACAAATATACATTACTAAAAGTAGCCTTTCTATATAACATCTATTGCCTTTTCAAAATTATTTCTTCTTATTTTTGACTTTGTAATAAAATTACATCATTTCTCCTTTTCTTTCTTGCCTCCATGCACTTTCCTGTACCCATTGTTACTCTTATTCAGACTCATAGCCTCCTTTATTCATTATGTGTTGTTACATACAGGCACGTGCACGCGTGCGCACACACACACACACACACACACACACACACACTTGTATTCTGAAACAAACAAATTCAGTCTGCTAAGTCTAACATTGTATGTATGCTTTCAGGGTTAGCTATCTGGTGTTGCTTGACAAACTGGTATGCTCTTCTCTGAGGGAGACTATTTGACAACTCTAATTAAGAGTTACTTAATAACCTGTGGTTTTTGTATAGGGCTGACACTTCTGGGGCCCCTCCAAATTAATATGTCTTTTGTTGTCCTTTCTTGGTTCTTGTTTAAGACTTATGGAATACAAACTAACATGTAAATGCTTTTTACTCTTTGGCTCTTATGAATTGCCCATCCCTCTTCAACAATGCTCCCTGAGCTTCACTTGCTTTTACTTTTTTTGTTTGTTTGATTTTGTTTTTTGTTTTTTTTTTTTTCAGTTTCCTTTTAGTAATTTTTTTTCAAGAAATCAGCAACCGATTATAATTTGTGGAGTGGAAGAAATCAATGAAATTGAAAATATGATTAAGAAAAGATGAGAAAAAGGATTAGAACAAAGAAAGAATAGAAAGAAATTACAGATTAGATTCTAGCTAAAGGAGACAGAGAAAGGACACAGTAACAGAGGCACTGACTGAGCAGACTCTATGAACTCATTTTCTACTTGGCTCCTCCCATTTCACCTGCAAAATCCACCCATCTAGATATCAGAAAGATGAACAGATTACTTCCCTGTGTGGTCTCATTAGGCAATAGTTACCCAGAAGAAAAGGTGAAACTCAATCAGTGAAGTGACTCAAATCAATTCTCTTATATAAAGTCCTTCATATTCTGTGTTTTATAGTCTTGTCCTTTTTCTACATTTAGAATGACAAACTATGCCAATTTAGTACAGCGGGTTTTTCTTTCATCTGAAATTAACAAATAAAACCTGAGATAGTAATGTTAGTAAAATGATGTTTAATAATTATTACATAAAATAACTACATTTCAGAATTATTATAGGAGAAATTTATGGATAGAGATATCAGCTGATATTCATTTGGTGCATATCCCTTCTCTCAGTAAGGATGGAATCAAACCCTTTACTTTTAATCATCTTATAGTGTTGATTTCTCTCAACACTTTTCATGTGAATTACTTAAATATCCTATTCTGTCTGTGAGATCCTATTTTAATTTTTTTGCTCAATTCATATTGATGTCTCAAATTTCTTAGCAATAGCCAAATTCTTCCTGTCAGAATTACTAATGGACACTGATTTTGAAATACTTACATTATTCAACTTTACATAATCTACCCATCTATCTTTTTACCAGCTCCTCTTCTTTTTAATATGAACCAGCATATATATCATATAGTGCTTGGATATTTTTTAACATTGAATAGTCTTTACATTACTTCCTTGTGAATATTTTACCAACACTGATGTGTGGGATTACTGAGAGTGACAGTGACAATGGAATCAGTGAGAAGATGAAAATATTCAATATATAAGAAATTTGGGAAGGAGACCAAGGAGAAATTGGAATAGTGTGGGATAGAGTAACTTACTTTTTAATATGGCATATTTGGAAATAGAGTAAAGTGGTAAATCAAATAGAATTAGACAGTGTCTCAATAGTCTATGGAGGAATGTTTTAGTAATTCTGTCTTTAAAAGAATCAAGAATGACTATTTTTTTAGTAAAACAAAATACTTTCTACATTAAATTGTCCTTCACCAGAATGTAAGAATTTGGTGAAAGAAAGATAATAAGAGAGTATAACAGTGCACAATATTAGCAAAGTCCCAGAGAGAAAGCTGAGACTCTACCAGTAGATGCCTTGCGGACTCAAGGTGACTCAGATGGTGATTTTAGTCATTAACTGTGCTGACCACTAGAGAAAATATTGGGAAATGTGCCAAGATCCTCTTGGGGGAAAATAATGGAACTCAGACTAGCTTAGGTTTCAGCAATTACTCTTGCATGCTTGGCCAAATAACACATCATTCAAAGATGACGCACACCCAATGCCTGTCTGTCCCAGGCTGATTGCCAAGAAAGCATCTGTACATTAGAGTTATACAAGAATAATTATATCTAATTTCTCATCCTCATGCTGAATTGCTGACTACTCTAGCTTACTAATCATATTTCTTACGCATCTTACTGTGAGCTACCATATCAATATTTTAAATGATGTGTATGAGAGAGAGAGAGAGAGAGAGAGAGAGAGAGAGAGAGAGAGATCTTCCTCATAATTACTATCCATTTCCTTCATCCCTGGATGCTATTTAGCATCAGTAAACAAAAGCATGATTTCTCTGCTTTTGTTTGCATGACATGGTTTCTGCTACAGTGGTAGTTTGTAAAATCAACTGTTTTAGAAGAGCAGTTATAGAATTTTTTTAAAAAAGTTTTTCCACTTCAAATAAGGAGGCTAGTCAGGTTCTCTGAAAGGCTACAGGTTAAATGGGGGAAATTATGTGAAGATATGTCAGGTTTTAAGACAGTTTAGTGTACATATTGACATACCAGTGTACTTGAAGGGAAAAATGGTGCTGCATCCAGCTTCTAAATATTATTTTGGATACTGAAATCAAGCTAACATACATAATCATCAAAAAATTGCTAAGTTAGCTGGAAATTAAGTATTGACTCTCACTGTGACTAAAAGAAACAAGTAAATATTGGTTTATCCTCGAGCTAAGCTAAATATTGAATTAATATGCTTAGGTTTGGGTGGCAGATGGATGAATGTGAAAAGGGAATGTCAAAATTCCTAAAGTATATCCTATATATTTGGATTCATAAAATGTTTAAACTAGACACACTTTCTATCTATCCACAGCTCTCGTACAATGACCACTCATACACACATGGGAACACAGAAACCAAAGAATAAACAGAAATATGATATTTATGAGGTTAGCTTAATTTGTGTAACAAGATCCAGGCCTAGAATGGCTATTGAAGGAGAGCATGTGAAAGAAAATCAGAATAGTAATAATGGATCTAGGTTTATAACTTATGTAGGAAGGTTTTCAAAAATGTTATTTGAAGGACAACAACATATTTAATACAGCACAATTGGGAAATCAGTACAATCCTAAGAAAGCAATGCATTGTGTGAGGTCACATGAATATCTATAATTGTACAGTTGACCTCTCTCTCTGTATATATATATAATGAACAACAAAATGTGCTATCTATGGGGATCTATGGGGATCATGTGAAGGTGGACATATTTGAGATGTCCTTAGATACTATGATAGAACTCTAGGCCAGTTTATCTAGTCTAGTGTCATATGCCTACACTGTTATCAAAAAGAAATATTCACATGGTAACAAAAATGTATAGAGCATGCAATTTGAAGATGCAAGATTTTTTAAATAGTTAGAAGGCAAAGTGGTAAAGTATCCCATCCCTGACTTTTAGTGGCTAAATGAAGCCACAGAAACATCCATAACCCATGTATGAGAGCAATTCACTGTGAGATAAGTGCCAGTGACTATTGGTTTATTGGTTGCTAGTATTCCCATGTGGTTCATTTGGCTGTCTTCCATAAAAACTAGAAAGTGTCATTTAAGTACATAGAACCAAGTAGCAATGGATAATGAGCTAAAAGGAGGACAAAATATTGCAAATGTTTCACCCAGTACGACATTTATTCCATTGTGATGATTCTCTATGTTCTAATCCTACTATTCTGTAGTGGATATATTATATTCATTAACCTTATGTTCCATGTCAAAACAGTTTTCCATTGATTTTTTTTTTTGGTAATTGTTTTCCATTGATATATCACCATCTCTGACCATGTCCCTTTCTAAGCCTCAGTGTATATCTGATGGCCCATTATTGAAACTTAACTTTTCTATGTGCTGTAACTACTAACATTAAAGGAAAGGACATTGAACAAAGTACAATGAAGAGTAACAACATTCTTAACATATATCCCAATACACTTACATATGATATAAACGAGATGAGAAACTTCCCCCAAAAATATAGGTGATAATTTCCAAAGGCAATTTAAGATACTGAGAAGAAAAGCTATTCATCTATTCTATCTATGGCTTTTCATCTATATGATGCTTAAATACCATACACTGTTAATTAGTTATATATATATATATATATATATATATATATATATATATATATTGCCCATGTATACAGAAATCTCTGTCATTAATAACTTTTTTAGGATGTACTTTAAGACATTTATACATAGGCTTTTCCCCTTGGAAATAAATAGAAATAAAATTAATTCAAATGTTTACAATGGCCATAGAAAATAAAATTACCAAAAATGTGTTTCCATCTAAAGTTCTTGTTGTTATTGTTGCATGTGCATGTGCACTGGAAATCAATCATTTGATCTTTATTCTTTTTTTTTCCCCCGGAGCTGGGGACCGAACCCAAGGCCTTGCGCTTGCTAGGCAAGCGCTCTACCGCTGAGCTAAATCCCCAATCTTGATCTTTATTCTAAAATGTACACTGGGAAAGATTTTTTATCTTTATTAACTTGAGTATTTCTTATTTACATTTTTGGTTGTTATTCCCTTCCGGTTTCCTGGCCAATATCCCCTAACCCCTCCCTCCCTTCTATATGGACTTCCCTCCCCATCCTCCCTCCATTACCACCCCCCCCCAACAATCATGTTCACTGGGGGTTCAGTCTTGGCAGGACCAAGGGCTTCCCCTTCCATTGGTGCTCTTACTAGGATATTCATTGCTACCTATGAGGTTGGAGCCCAGGGTCAGTCCATGTATAGTCTTTGGGGAGTGGCTTAGTCCCTGGAAGCTCTGGTTGGTTGGCATTGTTGTTCATATGGGGTCTCGAGCACCTTCAAGCTCTGAAGGAAGCTCAAGCTTCCTTTCTCTGATTCCTTCAACGGGGGTCCCATTCTCAGTTCAGTGGTTTGCTGCTGGCATTCGCCTATGTATTTGCTGTATCTGGCTGTGTCTCTCAGGAGAGATCTCTCAGTTCCTGTTGGCCTGAACTTCTTTGCTTCATCCATTTTATCTATTATCTTTTGTATGACTGGATTTGTGGAAAGTTATTGTGTAAATATGTATTTGTCATGGAATATCTTGGCTTCTCTATCTAGGGTAATTGAGAGTTTTGCTGGGTATAGTAGCCTGATTCGACATTTGTCTTTTCTTTTCTTTTTTCTTTTTTTTTGTTTTTGTTATTTTTTTTTTTTTTTTTTTATTTTGAATATTTCTTATATACATTTCAGTTATCCGGGCAAACACCCCTTTTTGGGTGTTTCCCCCCACCTCCCCCATTGCCTTCCTCCCCAAAGTCTAGTTCACTGGGGTTCTAGTATTAGCAGGACCCAGGGCTTCCCCTTCCTGGTGCTCTTACTAGGATATTCATTGCTACCTATGAGGTCAGACAGGGTCAGTCCATGTATAGTCTTTAGGTTGGCTTAGTCCCTGGAAGCCTTATTTTGTACATATGGGGCAGCCCTTCAAGCTCTTCCAGTTCTTTCTCTGAAACGGGGGTCCTATTCTCGTGTTCAGTGGTTTGCTGATGACATTCGGCCTCTGTATTTGTTGCTGTATTCTGGCTGTGTCTAACAGAGCCATCTACATAGATCCATCTTGTCTAATGAGTGGCTGTAAATGGGTGTTCATTTGGGTGTTCCTTCAGTCTCTGTTTTAATCTTTTTGCCTCTTCTTCCCTGCCAAGGTATTCTTGTTCCCTTTAAAGAAGGATGAAGCATTCACATTTTGATCATCAAGTCTTGAGTTTCATTTGTTCTAGGCAAATGGATGGCCAACAATGAGGCATAAATTTCTGTGATTCTGCTCACCAGGATATTTTCCAGTTCAACCATTTGCCTACAAATTTCATAAACTCGTTG
Organism: Rattus rattus; assembly: GCF_011064425.1. Taxonomy (NCBI): domain Eukaryota; kingdom Metazoa; phylum Chordata; class Mammalia; order Rodentia; family Muridae; genus Rattus; species Rattus rattus. The sequence continues at coordinate 49,793,864 of NC_046164.1, read as the reverse complement.
TTTTTGATAGCTGAGTAATATTCCATTGTGTAGATGTACCACATTTTCTGTATCCATTCCTCTGTTGAAGGGCATCTGGGTTTTTCCAGCTTCTGGCTATTATAAAAATTATGAACATAGTGGAGCACGTGTTTTTTATATGTTGGGGCATCTTTGGTATATGCCAAGAGATATAGCTGGATCCTCAGGCAGTTTAATGTCCAATTTTCTGAGGAACCTCCAGACTGATTTCCAGAATGGTTGTACCAGTCTGCAATCCCACCAACAATGGAGGAGTGTTCCTCTTTCTCCACATCCTCGCCAGCATTTGCTGATGAGTTTTTGATCTTAGCCATTCTCATTGGTGTTACGTAAAATCTCAGGATTGTTTTGATTTGCATTTCCCTTATGACTAAAGATGTTGAACATTTCTTTAGGTGTTTCTCAGCCATTCGGCATTCCTCAGCTGTGAATTCTTTGGCTCTGAACCCATAGGGATTTGTCTCCCCAAGTGTCTAACTTTTTGAGTTCTTTGTATATTTTGGATATAAGGCCTCTATCTGTTGTAGGATTGGTAAAGATCTTTTCCCAATCTGTTGGTTGCCGTTTTGTCCTAACCACAGTGTCCTTTGCCTTACAGAAGCTTTGCAGTTTTATGAGATCCCATTTGTCGATTCTTGATCTTAGAGCATAAGCCATTGGTGTTTTGTTCAGGAAATTTTTCTTAGGGTCTGTATGACATCTGCCAGGATCTTCCTTTCATAGTCTCTGATGAGAAGTTGAATTCTGATAGGCCTGCATTTATTGGTTTCTTGAATTTTTTCCCTTACTGCTTTTATTATTCTTTCTTTGTTTTGTGCATTTATTGTTTTGATTATTATGTGACAGGAGGAATTTCTTTTCTTGTGCAATCAATGTGGAGTTCTGTAGGCTTCTTGTATGTTCATGAGCATCTCTTCCTTCAGGTTAGGAAAATTTTCTACTGTAATTTTGTTGAGGATATTTACTGGACCTTTTAGTTGAGAAAATTCATACATATTATCCCTTTACATATTATCCTTAGTTTTTATCTTCTCATTTGTACTGTATTTCCTGGATGTTTTGGGTTAAGAGCTTCTGGAATTTTGCATTTTCTTTGAATGCTGTGTCAGTGTCAATGTTTTCTATGGTATCATATAAACCTGAATATCTTATTCTATCTCTTGTATTCTGTTGGTAGCATCTATGACTCCTAATCTTTTTCATAGGTTTTGTCTGTCCAGGTTTGTCTACTTTTGTAATATTTTTTATTGTTCTGTTTCCAATTCTAGATCCTGGGTAGATTTGTTCAATTCCTTTACCTATTTGCTTGTGTTTTCCCATATTTCTTTAAGTGAGTTACTTATGTCCATAAAATCCATCATCATGAGATGTAATTATCTCAATCTTGCTTTTCAGTGTGTTTTAGCCAGGGCCTGTGGTGGGAGAACTTTTTCCTTGTTTCTAGGTTCTGTGGCACAAAATAAAATACTAAAGAAAAAAGGACCATGTGACACACCAGTAAGGATGGCTAAGATCAAAAAACTCAGGTGGGAGCAGACGTTGGCAAGGATGTGAAGAAAAAAGATCACTAATCCAATGTTGGTGAGTTTGCAAGCTGGTACTATACAATCACTCTGGAAATTAGTCTGGTTTCTCAGAAAATTTGTACATAATACTATCTAAAGACCACCACTTTTGTGCATATACCCAAATGATGCTCCTACATACAACAAGGACACATGCTCCACTGTGTTCACAGCAGCCTTATTTATAATAGCCAGCAGCTGGAAAGAACCCAGATGCCCTTTAACAGAGGAATAGATACAGAAAATGTTGTTCATTTACACACAATGGAGACTACCTGACCCAGGAAATAGGCCTGGAAAATATCATCCTGAGAAGGCAACCTGTCATCAAAGAAACCACATGATACAAATAAATGGATATTGCAAAAATTCTCAGAAAATGATACAACTCACAGACCATATGAACCAAGAAAGACTAAAGTGTGGATGGCATGAAAAAAAAAAAAAATCCCACAAAGGAGCCTTTGAGGTAGAGGGAAAGGGTAGGATCAGGTTAGGAAACAGAGCCTGCAAAGGAACTGGGCCTAGCTATCAAGTCCAATGGGAAAGCAAAGAAGCCCCACTGCAGATCACAACTCCAGAAGGAGAACCTGTAGAGAAGAACAACAAGTGGTCCATCCAACCATCCAGAAATGTCTAAGGAAATACAGAGAAAAAAGTGTGAATCAGAGACTGAAGGAATGGCCCTCCAGACACTGCAAGCCTGGGAATCCATCCCATATACAGTCACCAAACCCAGACAATAGTGCAGATGCCAAGAAGTTCTTGCTAACAGAACCTGATATAGCCATCTCCTGAGAGGCTCTATCAGAACCTGACAAATACAGAGCCAAATGCTCACAGCCAACCTTTGGACTGAGCATGGGGACCCCAAAGGATGAGTTAGGGAAAAGACTGAAGGAGCTTAAGGTGTTAGCAACTCCATAGGAAGAACAACAATATCAACCATCCAGATGCCCCAGAACTCCCAGGGACTAAACCACCAGCCAAAAATTACACACGGAGGGACCCATGGCATGTATAGCAGGGAATGGCCTTATCTGGTATCAATGGAAGGACAAACCCATGGTCCTTTGAAGGCTTGATGTCCCAGTGTTGGGGAATACGAGGGCAGTGAGGTGGGAGTGACTAGGTGGATTGGGGTGTACTGTCATAGAAGCTTGGGGAAGGGGATGGGATTAGGGGTTTGAGGAGAGTAAACCAAGAAAGGGAATAACGTTTTAAATAAAATATCCAATGAAAACCAGAATATTCATATATAAAGTTCTCAAAATTATAAATGGATTAAAAATTAAAACTTCTTTCCAATACAATAGTGAATCTGTTTGGATATGACTTTGCTCTAGGAAATGGTAGAGCCTCTAGACCTCATAAACTTCCAAAATAATATTGCATGATATTACTATTATAGATGTTCCATACATATGTACAACCAACTTTAGAATACATTTTTGCAATTACTCTATATATTTCATGTATTTTAAAGGAGTTGAGAAGAAAAACAGCAAGTACATATATTGTCTTTTATATAACCATCTAGGGACCTATTTCCATACCAATTTGGGCCTTTTTCCTTTCATCCTATGGAATTCTTTATCATCTGGTGTTATTTTCTCACTTCACTAAAATCTCACCCATTTTTTTAGTTGTTCTTGTCACATGTATTTTATTTCTGAGTCATAGTGCACTAATATATGAAATATATATATATCTCCATGTATACGTTGATATATATGTATGTATTTTCTATGACTATATGTAATGTTTTATGATTTTTAATTTCAGTAACCCCCTAGAGAAGATAAAGAAGAATCATAGGCTCCTATTTCTAATATAGTTAACTCATTAGGGTAAATGGTTTTATTCACTTGTATTTGGTGTCAATTGCGAAGGCTTGATTCCCTAGTGTAGGGGAATGACAGGTAGGAGAGGTGGGAGGGAGTAGGTGTGTGGGAGGAGCAGCACCCTAATAGAAGCAGGGGGAGGGGAGTTGGAATAGGAGGCTTCCAGAAAGACAACAGAAAAGGGGATAACATTTGAAATGTAAATTAAGAAAATATCCAATATATAAAAAAGGAGGTCTCCCCTTTGCTTCCAATGAAAGGATGACCATTTAGTTTTGAAATTGGTGATTCATTTTGTTCATATTGCTTTGATATTATTGTATATGCTTTGGTAAGTCTCTTTGAATTCATTAGATTTGAAGTTGTCTGAAGTGTTTATATGTGAAAAGTACTTTTTTCATTGTTAAGAATTTCTTTTATTTAAATGATCTCTCTTTTTATCTCTCTACTCTTCTTTAATATTCACATTAAGACGGTACTTTTCTGTTGCCTGGACATCAACACTTCTTGTAAACTTCTTTTTTCTTTTTTTTCCATTTTTTCCTATTGAAGATCCTTGGAATATATAATTTCTACTGCTTTGTTTTCCGGTTTTCTGAATACTTTTGTTCTGAAACACCAAACTAACAGTTCTTTTTCTGCAGTGAATTTTCAAATTTGCATTATATTTCCAGAGTCAGAATTATTCTCTGTGTCATTCTTTTATAATTTCTAGCTACTGCCATTCACTGTGAGTGAGGCACTCACTCATTCCTTATTTGAATCTATAATAATTGGTTTCCTTTATTTTTAAATTATACATTATAAATATATGTATATATAAATCACATTCAGGTACCACTTAAATTTCTGATTCTAAACTTACAAAATTATTTAATTATTATTGAATATTTTAATTGCCACGTATAGATCAATACTTCTCAACAGTCCTAGTACTGCAACCTTTAATGAAGTTTTGGTGAGCCCCAAACCATAAATTTATTTTCATTGCTACATCATAACTGTAAGTTTTCTACTGTCATGTTTCACAATGTAAATACCCTTATTTTCCAATCGTATTAGGTGATCCCTGTGAAAGAGTCCTTTGATCCCCCTAAAGGAGTAGCAATCTACAGGCTAAGAACCTGTAGATTTGATATAGATCAATTGTTTTTTTTTTTGAATTAGATATTTAGGATAACATTGATGCTAATACCCCATTTATGATGAAAACAAGAAAACAGTGTCTTCTTTCCTAGTGTGTATGAATTCATAATGCTTGTAATGGGCATGCTCAAACTTGTAAAAGCTCATTCCACACCAACTCTTATAGACTTAAGAGCTATACAGGAAATCCCATTCCTGTCAAGGAAGTCGTGGCAACTGATATCTTCTGGGAGTTTGAGAGTCAGTTTCCTGGATAGTATACCATGCTCCAGTGGAAGGCTACATACTCATGAATATATAGGCAGCACAAATGAAACTTTACAGATAAAAACAAAACACAAGGTACCACAAGACTGAATTAGAAAAGAAGGAAAAAAAGTCCCGGAGGAGTTGGTGAAAGGGTGGCTATGAGCAAAATACATTATATGACACGATCAAATAACTGAAAAAACAAAAAAAGAAATAGGGCAAAAAGAGATTTTGTAACATATCAAAATCCCTCCTTTATGTTGTCTCCTTCTGTGTACCATATAGAACATAGATGAATAATTTGGAGCTTTATCATTATAAACCTCAGAGATATGTGGAAAATAAATAATTATTTGTAGAACTTTGGTTATCTATTATTGTTCAAAGTATGCTGGCTAGAAATGTTAGAATATACCATCAGGATGTTTTATTTTAACTGAGGTATCTTTATTACAAAATATTTTTTAACATTAGTTGAAATAACTATTTTCTTTATCAGTGATTCTTTTTCTACAATTATGAAAGTCATGTACTAATGTCTTAATGTAAGTGTAAACTTAGAACATTATTCTTGAATACTTTTTTATTTAATGGATTATTATTATCAATGTAGGGGATGTTTATTTCTATTTTTCTCACTGTGTGCATGTGCTTCTCTCTCTCCTTCTCTCTCTCTCTCTCTCTCTCTCTCTCTCTCTCTCTCTCTCTCTCTGTATGTGTGTAGTCTATACAGACATGCAAATACCACATTACACATGAGGTCAGAGGACTCTTCTTTGAATTTTATTTTCTTCTTTCACCTAATATTACATAAATTTGTATATTAAAAATCAGAATCGGGGTTGGGGATTTAGCTCAGTGGTAGAGCGCTTGCCTAGGAAGCGCAAGGCCCTGGGTTCGGTCCCCAGCTCCGAAAAAAAGAACCAAAAAAAAAATCAGAATCACCACAGAAATGAATCTATATTAAATTTATCATTGAACTGTATAGGTTAATATTATAATAGAGTATAATAACCCAATTTTCATAATGGTAGAATAATTTTCTCTAGTTCTTTGGAAATGTGGATAAAATACACTACAGTAGAAAATGTAATAAAATTCTGGGGAAATAAACTTTAATATATTTGCAAAACTCAGTGAAAATTGATCATCATAAAGAAGTAGAAGGTATAATTTAGTTTGAAAATATTGACTTAGACATTTTACCCCTAATGTAAATCGTTCTTGTCTTGCTAGTTTACAAAGAGATTAAACTGAAATGGCATTTGGTCTCCTTTGTATCTGATATATAACATAGACTTTACTATCTAACTGTGGTTGGCATGAGTGTATTTATGGAACTGCCAAGCTAGAATGACAAATTCCAGAAGAACTTCATGAATGGACATTGATTCAACAGCAAATGTCTATGTAAGAGTGTCAACCAGCATGATCTGTGCATCTTGATATAAACAATCACTTTCTAGAGAATCAGTCATCATCTTGAGGGGAAGTTAGTACTCTGTTTCTTCTCACATGATGGATTAAATTCTGAATAGAAGCTTTCAAGAAAGAGGAATTCAGAATGTGTGGCCTATACTATTTTACCTTGATTCCGTCTTTGAATATCACATTCATTCAGCAGAAAATTGAGAGTAAAGCATCTATTTCTTTTCCATAGACACCATTTGAGATGCTTCTAATAATAACAATGACATACATCAGTGTATAGGAATGCCTTCCAGAAAAAGCAGCAGTGCTCTTATATTCTTTTTAACTATTTCCTTTATGTGCATGATTAAGGAAAGGAAAAGAAGAAAAGAAAGCAACGCATACTGATTTTAGGAGAGGACATCTTAATTCTATGCTACACAAATCCTTGACACAGATGACAATAAAGGAATGTGAATGATACTTAAAAATGTAGAAAGAAATGTTTACATGTTCACACTTGCACAGATTAATATCCCTACAAAATGACAATGTTAACCTTTTGTCATATATATATATATATATATATATATATAAATTGCTGTAGTCTTCTGCAAAAGTAGTCACTATTCTCTGATCTAAGCTAAGCCACAAGGAATACTGGCTTTTTTTAACAGAAAAAAATATAAGCTGAGCCATTCTCTGGATAAAACATTTATTGGCATCTAAACACACACACACTTTTAGTAGTTATATAATGTCTCACCTGTGAGATCATTTGTAAGCATATGAGTATTTTCATATTTTACACTAAATTCATAATAAAGAAAATAAAATTCCCTTACCTATTGAAGTTACAGGCATTAATTATTCCACAGAGAACACTCTAAAATAATTTACTCATCCAGCTGAATTCATCACAAAAACATGATGATTTGCTTAATTATAGCTCAGTGAAATTGTACTATTTCAAACATGATATACGTTATATGCAAATATGAAAATATAAGCACTGAGTTCACATTTCCTAGATATTATTTCAAATACATGCTTCCTTTCTTGCTCCTTTCAGAGAATTTTAATGACAATGGCCATAACTCCTTCCAGTAGAATCTGAAGGACAATGATAATATCATATGAGTATGCTGAGGCCCCTATCAAGCTAGACTGTATGTATCTGTAAATTGTGTGGCTGTGAAGGGGTAAAACCTCAAATTTGCACATTCATCTTAAACTAAAGTGCAAGAGATGTTAAACAAACCATAATACCAGCTGACCTAGTGTCAACTCATTGGAAAATTTAGTCCTTACACTTTTTAGATGATTTTGCAAGTATTCTGAGTAGTGAAATCCACACTATGGATTTCAGGTCATGTAAAAAACACACAATGACTTCTTGTTTTAACAGATGCTATGACTCTCTCTGAAGCAGAGATAAAAACTATTACCAGGCTTTCTAATATTTCAAGAACTTAGGTTTCCATTCTGAGTAGATCATATAGACCATTCTTGGCAGCTTCTTTTCCTGTTTAAGAAGACACTTCTATGAATGGTTGCTGTTTTTCTCCTGTTATGATTTTCACTGTACCCAGTTCATTTTTCCTTACTCAGTTTAACATGTGTGCACTATATGAAACCATTAGCAATCATTCTACCACTTAGTGTTTGTCTCTCCCTGAATAAAGTTCTATAAATTTCTATTCATCCATTTCTAATCAGCTACAGAACAATGTCCTGAGTCACATACCATTCCTGGAGGAAATTTAAACAAATGCCGGATTGCATACCTGCCCTTCAAGGATTCAGTTTACATTGCAAATGTGATCTCCTTATCATAAATAATAATGCTTGCCATAATCTGAAGAATTATTTTGACAGTGTGTCTGGGTTTCCTCTGAAGTTTTATGTGACACTTCTACAAATTTCATCATTTCTGGGATTTTTATATGTGAAATTTCAGGCTGATTTTTGTCAGCTTTCCAATTTACAGTTACAGAGTAGAAAATTTTCCTCAGAAAAGGGTACATTGGTTTTGTTCGTTTGTTGTCTAATCTCAGCAACCAGACTTTAAATATTAGTTGTAATGTCTCAAGAGTTGATACATGATTTAAGAAGTGTCCAGTAACCTCTTCAGTTTACTAAAACTGATATCACTTAGCACATGAAATATTTTTCCAGGCAGGGTAGGAGCAGAGGAAAAATGTCCGGTTAGTTAGTTCTATGAGTTCATTCACTGAGATGAAGGAACAATGTGACAAGACAGAGTCAATAAGCACATTTCCAATATTCCTAAGAGCAATCAGTGAGGCATAACAGCACTGCTGGAAACCCAACATAAACTCCTGTGAGTCATAATTCTGTGCCCTAAGACAATACCCTCCAAAATCAGATGTTAATAAAGATTATGAGAGGAAAAAACCCATGACTCTCCATTTTAGAGAAGCATGAAGCAGACCAAGGAACTTTGACCTTGGGCCAGGGCAGAAATTTGTTTCAGAAGCAATATATAGCAACTACTGTAGAAATGAAATAAGGAATACACAGATTTGTCTAGAGCTTGCTGGGAAGGATTCTCTCTATGACTACTAGCAGTCATCAATTCTGCTTCCTTTTCTACCCAGTAGACTGTATCACTCAGGATCCCTGGAAATATGCTTATGATATTATAGAGGAGAGTACAGGGTCACTATCTTCACATGATCAAAAAAAAAAGACCATGTCATGCGTAAGTACCTCACTTACCTTGTGCTTTCTACTACATGAATACAGGAAACCATGGCTACCTAGAAAGCCATGTGTTATAGGTGGCAGGTCATCTTCCTAGCTCTGAACCTGTGGATGAAATTATTTAACTCTCTTCTTTACCATTAAATACTCTTATACAACCAAGGAATGGATTTCTGTTGCATAGATTCACTATGGATTTTAGTATAAATGGGGTTATTATCAAGCCTACACTAAGGAATGTTAAGATCAGTATATAGTTCAGTTGTCATGAGGAAGAAAACAAAACCAATAGCAGAAGCTAGGAAAAATGTCTGTATATTATGTGGCTTCAATGAGTATTAAAGAAGAGTGTCAAGAATAACTATATTCAATATTAATTAATTCTAGACATAAGAGATGAGCACAGTTATTAGAGGTAGAGAAAGAAAGTGTATATTAGGTTATTGCACAGCACAGCAGACAGGTACAAGTTGGCAAAAAGATTCCTATTGTGATTATTATGTTTATGAAAATATAATTCTTCTCCCTTGGCGCATAGTTCACATTCATGTTACAGCTTCATTGGAAGTTAGATGGAAAAGAAGTCTAAATTACGGAATATATATATATGTATGTATCTTACTTTTCCTTTTTAACATTAAAGTTCTAGACTGGGGATACTCTCGCATCACATCAACTATATTTGTAATTTACATCTGCAATTTACATCTGGGCTCAAATATTTCTCGGCATCCAATTACCCAAGACTATAGTTAAGCCTTGTGAAATCTTTACCACTCTTACTAATAGCATAAAAATTGCTATCAGTTCATTCAGTTACTTCATAGCTGAGATGCAGACACAATAAAGGAATACCCATTTCAAGTCTACCCTCTCTCTCTCTCTCTCTCTCTCTCTCTCTCTCTCTCTCTCTCTCTCTCTCTCTCTCTCTGTTTTCCCTGATCTCTCCTGTTTATTCTCGTATACTGAATATTCATTATGTGAAAAATATCACCGGCCTTCTTGCAGAGAATGATGTGTAGAGAAATTCTTGGTTAGCTTCTTACTATTTCAGTAATACTGAATAAGTCACATGATTTAAAAATATATTCATGATAATCTTTTGAACTGCCTGGAGTAATTAACTCTGCTTTTTATGACATGATATGTCAAGGTTGCTCAATTCAGTACAGATGATAGAACTCATTTGACTTAAAGAGTAACGAAAATAAGAAATAAAATTTTAGGCTGTTATACCTTTTCATATGTATTTCTGTTGTATTTTCCTGAAACCTTACATATTTTAAATGATAATCATTTCTATTAAAGAAGTGGTTATTTTGTGATTCAAGTCCTTCCTTTGCAATTATTTAAGCCACCAGTTTTCTTTCTGGTGATTGAAAGACATATCTATATTCTCTTTCATGTCAAGAGCAGAAGGTGTGAGTATTTGGGTACTGTATGTGGTATTAGATTTATAAAGCATAATTTGAGAAAGAGGTGGCATGTGGAAGAACATTGTCAATTGCTGGAGCATTGTGAATTTGCTCACTTAACAGCCTACGTGAGAGCATCTTACCCTTGTTAAAACAACCTGAGGAAGGGAGGAATATTTTGATTTTTGACATAAGTAATACAGAAAATATCCATGAATGCAAAGCCAAAAAACAATTCCAAACAATAATTTCTATAAGAATATATAATTTTTGAGGGAAACACATAGTTGTACAAACATTGAAATTATGACCAAAGCATTTGGTAAATTGACCTGCAAATTAAATTTACATTAAAATATTTTCTAATGATAATATTTTCATTTTTCTGATGATAATATTTTCATTTTGTTACAGAATATATCAGCACTTCTTCTTACATTCATTGTCACTGGAACCTCAGTATTTGATGTGTCATATTTCGTTCACCTAAAATTATACATATTTAATTTTTGCTTGAAGTCTGTCAGCCTACTTACAGTTTATGTTTTGCTTTGAACCATCTAAAACAAACAGTGAAACATAATTTATGAAGTCTTTTAAATGATATTTTACATGAACTCAAATATTCTTTCACCTATGCAATTTCACAATGCCCATGCAGCCACTATTTATGACTGTCTCTCTACAAGCAATACTAAGCAACTGGAGCTACACACAGGAAAGTTAGCTTTTCTCAGGGTCCCTAGAGTCATATTCCATTTCTATTAGCTAGCAAATCATAGGCTTACACTGTACAATTCAGGAGGCCTATGGGAGTTGTGCCTTCCAGGATGCCATTGTGAAAAGTGATTCCTTCCACAACATCTTTGTTGGCTTCAGTACATCAGAAGCAGCAAATTGTCCAGGTCTTCTAGTGTTGCTGGGGGAAAACAGGAGAGAGTTTAACTGTTCTCTTACCTGTCGCCTAATCCCAGGAGACTTACCAAAACTTAATATTTAATACAGAATTCTCAAACACCTACTCTTTAATGCTAACCACAAGGCAAGAAAAGATTGCCAATGCATGTCTCTTGAGGTAAGTAAAGAATTTGGACAAGAAAAAAGGTGCATGTGAGTCAATTTTTGCCTTTGTGTAACTGCAAAGACATGTGATTACATGACCTTTGTCATCATGGCAGCATCTAGGACACCTGATTTCTTAACAGTGTATCTGAAAAGAGGAGATGGTGTGACGTCAAATATGTTCACAGTTCTCCATTTTCTTTCTGCTAAGTGAAAATAGAAAGCTCTATCTGATTCATTTTCATATTGTGAAATATGAAGACAACTAATAATTCATAACTTTGGTTTGATATACAGAAATCATATTGTCATGCAGTATTGGTTGAGACATAATTTGAAATTTTGTTTAATTTTACATTTCGAATAAGTACTTAATACACATGGCAAACAAGTCAACTTTCCACGCTGTGCTATTGAGTGCTAATCTCCACTCTTTCCTCAGGACATCCCTTTATCAGGAACTCTTAAGTCTATTGAGACCCTGGGAGGCATTTGTGCCCAATGAAATTTGCCAATGGAAACACTGAAAGCAGGATTCCTGTGCTGATCATAGGCTAGTGTTCAATGTGAGATATTTTTATCTTCAGAGCCTGGGAGGAGAAACATTGAAAACTTTTCTACTCCTCTAGTTATTTCTACTTGACGATTGTTGTGCTATAAATAGAAATGGACAAATTAAGTGTGGTAAACAATTCCAAGTTGGCAATGTTTATTTACAAATTATTTTTTCTACTAATTATGAAATTCTTGAGTTCTATAGGCATTACACCTTTGGAGAATCTATAATGAATGGCAAGGGTAAACCATAAGAATTTTCTGGATTCTCTGTGTTCCTTCAAGACATGAAAATTATGTCTCCTATATATTATGAACTAATTTGTACTGCAAGATTATGTGGATATATAAATGTGTGTGTATGTGTATTATATAAATATTTATTCCCATAAAAGTTTACAATAATAAATTTTTGCAGGGTTGTCACTTCATATAATTTACTGTTTTTCTCTACATCCTTTTATAAACTCTCTTTGCTAATTGGGTAAACCATCAAGACATATGGACTTAAAATTCTCGACCGAAACAAAAATTTTATCTCTGCTCCACCTTCCTAAGAACTTCTCAGGACAGATCCTCATGGTATGCAGTCTATAATGTTTTGTAACTTCTCCTCAGATGCAACCTCAAATATATATATATATATATATATATATATATATATATATATATACACACACACACACACACACACACACACACACACACGTGTGTGTGTGTGTGTTTAGGACATCTAAAATATCATCAATCATCAATGTGAGAAAACTAATTAAGCAATTACTGCAATGTATTAGCAGTGCTGTCAACATGTTTTATGCCCTAAACTTGATTCCAGTGCATCAATTTAAAAGGGGAACCTAGGGGAGCCATTAACATTGTGAATACCTTCATAATGTGATAGATTAATATCACATTACAAGAATGTATTGTATCATAAATGGTTTCTGTGTTCTTGGTTGCTTCTATTGCTATGAAAAAGACCATGTCCAAAAAAACTCTTGAGGAAGAAACAGTGTATTTCACCCCAGGTTACAGAACATCATTGAGAAAAATGGGGTCATGAACCTGGAAGCGTGAATTAAACAAAGGCACAGAGAAATGTACTTATTGGTTTGCTCCCCATGTTTTGCTCAACTATCTTTCTTATAAAACCTGAATCAAGCGCACAAGGCTGGCAACCCCCACTGTTAAATGGTCTCTTTCACATTATTCATTAATCAAGAAATTTCTAAGGTTGCCTACTGGCCAATCCCTTGATTGCAATTACTTAACTAAAGTTTATTCTTCTCAGATGACTCTAGCTTGTGTCAAGTTGAGCGAAAGCTAAGCACATATGAAAATATTATAAATACCATCTTTGGTTTGTCTAATCTCTTCATTTTTCTCAACTATGTAATCCTGATATTTCTTGTTATAATACAGAAAGATGACAACAGGATGTGATCTTTTGAAGTTCCCAGCCTTCAGAATTATTCCTAGCCTAATACATGACTATCACAAATTACTTGGTCTGTAATGTTCTACCAAAAAATACTATGTTATTAAGAGGACAATATCCTAGTAAAAGATAAAGGAGCACAATCAACATAAACGAGTTTTGTTGGCTGATTGAACCTTTTAGTAATTTTCATTATAAGTTATAATACTTTCTTTTGTTAGAATTTTGTACATGTATATCAAACTTTTTGCAATATTTACCAATGACATGAATACAAAAAATTTGCCAGGGCAGGAAGGAGAAAGAGTGGGTGGATGTTAGTGGAGTACCCTCATAGAAGCAGGGGAGGGGGAAAGGACAGGGAGTTTCTGGAGGGAAAGCAGGAACATGGATAACATTTGAAGTGTAAATAAAACAAATATCCAATAAAAAATTAAAAAAAAGAATCTGCTTATACTTCTTTCTCCTATATTACCATTTTAGTTTTATATTTTCCTATACTAAAACTATATTTAATTCATTTACATTTTTTCCTCTGGTATGCACTACATATACCTCAGTTTCAAAATGTTCTCTGGGAATAGGTTTTTTTTTTTTTTTAAATTGTTGTTCTTCCTATGAGGTTGCAAACCTTTTCAACTCCTTCAGTCTTTTCTCTAATTCCTCCATTCGAGTCTCCTTGTTCAGTCCAATGTTTAGTTGCAACCATCCTCATTTTTATCAGCAGAGCCTCCCAGGAGACACCCATATCTGGCTCCTGTCAGTAAGCACTTCTTGGCATCAGCAATAGTGACTGGGTTTGGTGGCTGCATATGGGATACATCCCCAAGTTGCATAGTCTCTGGATGACCTTTTCTTTAGTGCTTGCTCCATTCGTTGGCCCTGTATTCCCTCCCCTGAGTATTGTATTCTCCCTTTTAAGAAGGAATGAAACATCCACACTTTTGTCTTCTTTCTTCCTCGGCTTCATATGATCTGTGGATTTTTTCTTAGTTATTTCAAGCTTTTGAGCTAATTTACACTTATCAGTGAGTGCATACCATATGTGTTCTTTTGTGAGTGGCTTACCTCACTCAAGATGATACTTTCTAGTCCCATTCATTTGCCTAAGAATTTCATGTAGTCATTATTTTTAATAGCTGATTAAGACTCCATTGTGTAAATGTACCTCATTTTCTGAATCCATTTCTCTGTTGAAGGGCATCTGGGTTCTTTCCAACTCCTGGCTATTTTAAATAAGGCTGCTGTGACCATTGTAGAGCATGAGTCCTTATTATATGTTGGAACATCTTTTGGGTATATGCCCAGGGGTGGTATAGCTGGGTCCTCAGGTAGTTGAATGTCCGATTTCCTGAGGAAACTCCAGACTGATTTCCAGAGTGGTTATACCAGCTTGCAATCTCACCAAAAATGGAGGAATAATCCTAATTCTCTACATCCTCACCAATATCTACTGCCACCTAAACTTTGGATCTTAGCCATTCTGACTGGTGTGAGGTGAAATCTCAGGGTTATTTTGATTTGCATTTTCCTGAAGATTAAGAATGTTGAACATTTCTTTGGGTGCTTGTCAGCCATTCAGTATTCCTCAGTTGAGAATTCTGTGTTTAGCTCTATACTTCATTTTTTAATAGTATTATTTGCTTCTCTGGACTCTACCTTAAGTTCTTTGTACATATTATATATTAGTTCTATATCCAACATAGAATTGGTAAAAATCTTTTCCCAATCTGTTGGTTGCTGTTTTGTCCTATTGACAGTGTCCTTTGTAGTGTTTGACTTATTTGCTGACAAGCTACATACAAAGGAGTCCTGAGGTTATCAAACATTTACTCAAATCTACTCCTTTGCCTAACTTGAAGAAAGTTATCTCCATGTTTAATTTTGTTACTGATATAAATATTCAATAACACTTTGAATTTAAGAATTAAAACCAATACTTATACACTTGTGATGTCATAATGACCTTTGTTCTCATTTTATTGTATTTCAGTTTGTGATAGTCTTGCATTTTGCTTAATGAAAAGGTTTCAGTAACTTGATTGCTTTATCTTTGAAATATCAGTCTTATTTTGATCAAATTATTTATGTATTTACCCAGCACATACCATATAGATATTAATATCATGGATCCAAAAATTTCCAATAAAGATAAACTAGACCAAACACAAGAAGACAGAAATGTAGGTGGTGTGTGTGTGTGTGTGTGTGTGTGTGTGTGTGTGTGTGTGTGTGTCTGTGTCTGTGTCTGTGTCTGTGTCTGTGTCTGTGTCTGTGTCTGTGTCTGTGTTAAAATGGGCAGTTTGGTGGCTATCCAGCTTGAATCCCTGAGAGGCTTTCCATTCAATATGATTAATCAAAACCAATACTGTTAATTATTGCTTCAGTGATGTTGAATTATTCATAAATGACCATTTGATTCAATTATCACAAGTTAGATTGCAGTCGCAGCTGTTGGGAATCATTGGAAATCTCAGGGCTGAGTGAGAGTCAAAGAAGAGATGAGCTTTATGTTTTCACTGGACTTTCCGTGGTTTCAACTGTCCTTCATGCCTCCTACCATCCAAATATAATCCTGCTATACTTATCTACTTGTCATTTGAATGACAATGTCCCTTATATGCTCATGGAAATTGTTAGTGTTTGAAGCGATTAAGATATACGGCCTTATTAAAGAAGTGTGTAACTGGGCATATGCTTTGGTGTTTCAAGGACTCACAAATCGGAGACTCTCCCTCTTCCTGCTGTCTGCAGATCTCAAGGGGGGACCTCTAAACATCCTCATCTAGTAACCTATCCTCTCGTGTGCCTCCTTGCTTCATGCCATGATGTTAATGAACTAAAGCTCTTAAATTTTAAGCCAGGTCCAATTAAACATTTTTCTTTTTAAGAGTTGACTTGGTCATGGTGACTCTTCACAGCAATAAAACTCTTACTAAGATGCAACAGTTAGGAATTTTGATGATTTGTTTAGGTTGATCATAAAGCTAAACGATTATGATTTTCCTTAATGTTTCCTTAATATATAAGTGATGCTAATAGTCTATGAGGAGAGAAAGATCATTTCTTTAGCTCCATTAACCTTCGTTAACATGTAAAGGATTAATTATAAAGGCAATAAAACATCTCATTTTATCACTAATTTCTAAACATTAAAGAGAAAGCTATGCATTTACTTGTTGTCAGGGAACAAGTTAGAGGCCATTGCTTTAACACTTCCTAATAGCGTTGGATATCTGAACCAAACGAGATAAAATCTTATTACAAAATTACCCCAAATACCAAAATTCCAATTTCCTGTACAAACATGATTCTACTAGTGAATCAACTAAAGAAAAAACATTCTATTTTTGTGAATCTTATTTGTTGCCGTGTGTGTGTGTGTGTGTGTGTGTGTGTGTGTGTGTGTGTGTGTGTGTGTGTGTGTGTTCAAGTATGTACCATGATATGCCTCTGGAGGGTCACAGAATAACTAGAATGATTCTGTGATCACCTTATTCCAAGTGAGAGTTGGTGATCAAATTAAATGTTGAAATTAAACTTTGTTGACAAGTACATTTCCCTTATCATCTACCCAACTATGCCATCATTAGAAATCTTGACTGATGTAAGGAACAGGAAAAAATAATGTGGGGAAAAAAGAAGTTTTCAAGGAATGTAGTATAGAAATAAGCCAAAATCTACTGCTCTACAGAAAAAAAAAAGTATTCCAATTCTTCTGGATTCATGCCAACAGATTTTGGTTTATTAATTTTCAGATTCATGTTTGTTTTATTTTTCATTTTGAAAACATTTCTTCAAACAGATGCTATCTGATTATGATTGTGACTTTCACTTTTTTATGATTAATGATGTTGTTGTTATTCCATATGTCCCTTGTATTTTTGTCATGAATCATGTATTTGACAACTCTCTCTCTCTTTCTCTCTTACACATCTCTTTCTCTGTGTGTGTTTTTCATTATTTTGTTTGCTCAGCTATTAAAAATATGGATATTATGAGATTTGCAGGCAAATGGATGAAAAGAGTAAACATCATCTTGAGTTAGGTAACCCAGAGCCTGAACGATGCATATGGTATGTACTCCATATTACACATGGTATGCACTCAATTACACGTGTATGTGTTTAACAAACAGTAGCTTTCCCTATGGCTTCCCTAAACATCCTTGTGATATGAATTTCTTCTCACTTGCTCAGTCTCTAACTTCTCATTTCTCTACTTATTTAAGCATCATTCTATATGCTCCATAACTGTCTAATTTTTTGGGAGACTATGTAGTTTCTAATGAATAAATTTAATTTTTGTTGGGCTATAAGGGTTTATTTTTCTACATTTGTTATGTTTCCCTTTGTTTTTTGATGAAAGTAATTTTTGAAGCAATACATTTTAATCAGGCTTTTCCATTCCAACTTCCTCCAGATACTCACCTCCTGCTTAACCAATCCACTTTATGTATCTGCCTAGTTCTGTAACAAGAAGAGGATGTTTTTTGTAAAAACTATTCAGTTCTTAAATGTTTAATGTGAATTGGGGGCTGAAACAGAGGCCCTTGCAGGTTGAGATGGGGTTCATTTGGAGAATTCATGCATGAATCTGTTTTTCTTTTAGTTATTAACCCCTCATATAAATATAAAGTTCACGAATATTTTCTTCCATTTCATGTGTTATCTCTTACTTTCAGTAGTGTTTTTTTTTTTAGGAAGGTTTTATGTTTGCTGACATCCCTTTTGTTCATTTGTGTTTTATTTACCTGATGTTCTGGTATTATCTCCAATAATCCATTGCCAAATCCAATACTACAAACTTTCAACTGTATTGTTTTCTAGTATCATAAATATTCAAATCACCAAATTTTGAATAACTTTATCATTTGTGATAAAAACAATTTTATATGGATATTCTATTAGTTATAACATCTGTTGATTAAACAATTCCCTCATTGTGTAACCTTGTGTTCTTTTTGCATGGTATGATATTACAAATGAAGGTTAATTTTAGTACTTTTTGGTTTTGTATATGTAACAAGTGCAATATCTATTTCATGAAAAAATACGTTTAATTTATCAAATGCTTTTTCCTTCATAAATTAAAAGAATCACTTCTTGCATTCTGTTACTGTGATATTAATACTTGTGTTTAATTATATTTTCAATCCATCAGTGAATACCTCAGAAACATAGCTCCAGGCTCTTTTAATTTGCAATTGATTCTAGTTCACTAGTATAATGTTGCAAATGTGAACAACATATATCCCAGAGACACTAAGCAACATTTTTTTCTGTATGGATTCTTCTCCTGTACTTTTGCTGAAACTACTGCTTCTTTTAGAACCCTGAATTTAGGCAAATTCCAGTGCCTTCAAAGGATGATATTACACTAATTTTTTTGGACTTTATTCTTAAAATAATTCCAAGATATTCCTTGGGGCTGCCAGCTACTTCTGTGGTTCATTTTGTTGGCATGGATTTCACTAATAATAAAATTATAATTTGTGTTAGGTTTATATTTGACATTGTCTTAATTCTTTCTTAATAAATTTTACATTTATAAAATATAAGCGTTTATGCTGATCTATGTAATTTCCTGGCACATAAATGTTCACAATAATTTTATTGCCTTCAGATTTACACAATGCAGTACTAATCAGCTATTAAAAACAATGACTTTATGGATGGAACTAGAAAATATCATCCTGAGTGAGGTAACCCAATTACCAAAAACAAACAAACAAAAAAAACAAAAAAAACAAAAAATATGATATGCACTCACTAGTAAGTGTGTATTAGTCAAAAAGCTTGAGTTACCCAATGATACAATCCACAGACCACGTGAAGCTCAAGAAGAAGGATGACCAAGTGCAGATGGTTCAGTTCTTCTTAGAAGGGTGAATGAAAATATTCATAGGAGGAAATATGAAGGCAAAGTTTGGAGCAGATACTAAAGGAAAGGACATCTAGAGGCTGCCCCAACTGGGGATCCAGCCCATACACATACAGCCACCAAACCCAAACAATATTGCTGACGCCAAGAAGTGCGTTCTGACAGGAGCCTGATATAGCTGTCTCCTGAGAGACTCTGCCAGAGCATGAAAAATAAAGAGGCAGATGCTCACAGGCAAACATTGAACTGAAAATGGGGTGCGGATTGAAGGAGATAGAGAAAAGATTGAAGTAACTGAAGGCATTTGCAATCCCAAAAGAACAACAATCCCAACCAGCCAGAGTTCCCACGGATGAAACTACCATCCAAAGATTACACATGGACAAACCCATGGCTTCAGCTACAAAGGATGGCTTTGTTGGGCACCAAAAAGAAGAGAAGCCCTTGGACCCTCCAAGGCTGGAACCTCCAGTGTAGCGGAATGTCAGTGCGGGGAGACAGGAAAGGATGTGTTGATGGTTGGGGGAACACCCTCATAGAAGAAGGGGAAAGGGGGACAGGATAGAATTTTTATGGACTGGAAACCAGGAAAGATGATAACATTTGAAATGTAAATAAATAAAAAATTATCCAATACAAAAAAGAAAATTAGGAGTTGGGGATTTAGCTCAGTGGTAGAGTGCTTGCCTAGCAAGCACAAGGCCCTGGGTTTGGTCCTCAGACTGGGGAGAAAAAAAAGACAAAATAACAAAAACGAAAATTAAATATATATATATTTATATATAAATATATATATATATATTCCTTGTACCACATTATAGTGCAACATGCATCTCCAAGAGATAACAACAGTATCAATAAATAGATTATTATCTCTTTTCAACATCAGGCTACACATAAACGTTTTTTCAAATAGGTTCCATTGACATGAGTTTCATTTCAACTGGACATTTGCCTTAGTTATAGCAAATCTTCCCTTGTAACAGAGGTGTACAAAACATAACAAACTACCAATCAGGGCAACTATGCACACTGACACATTCAAATATTGTGATCTGATGTATGGTCTACGTTGAGTCACCACAGCACATTGAACAGTCAAAAGTTCCCTTTAGTCTTTTTAGGAACGGCCATTGGCCTTAGAATTAGGTTCTCTGAGTTTCAAGTCTGAGTGCTTTCTTTCTTCAGAGAAAAGAACCAACAAACATTTGGTATGTATGCAGGAGTACACATAGGATAAGTTTGTTTTCTTTCTTTCTTTCTTTCTTTCTTTCTTTCTTTCTTTCTTTCTTTCTATCCTTCTCTTCCCTTCCCTTCCCCTCCTCTCCCTCCCTCCCTCCCTTCCTTCTTTCTTTCTTTTTTAAAAGACATTCTTTCTATGTAGCACAGGCTTGTCCTGAACAATCCTCTTAATTCAGTTTCACTAGTAATGGGTTTTAGCATGGGTTCACCTCCATGCTGGTCCAAGATTAACCCTGGTTGTGGATTTTGTAAACCATGCAGCTCATGGTCATCATCCACAGCGATTTTGTAGGGTCCTTTGAGGGCAAGGGAGTCCATTCCTTGGTTCAGATGAGCTTGGTTTAGTGTACTAGGGCCTTTATAACTCAATGGCCACCTGCTGCTCTGAGGCAGTGGCTCCTATCTATGTTGTTTGCTGATGGCATGGAGTGACTAGTAAGGGCATTAGAAGAGCAAGCAAGCTTTGAGATAGAGAAACAGCTCCTTCGAAGAGCAATAGTTACTCCAAAGTGAGCTTTCCTTTGGCTATAACTGGAACGTGACTGGTTAAGCCTGTATAAGTGAGGGATCCAATTTCTCTTCTGCCTAAAGCGAATAGGTACAAGGACTCTGCATGGCTTGATGAGGCAGGAGGTTGTGCTCAGCCACCTAGTGGCATGAAGGACATGAGCCAGAAGCAGGAAAGCAAAACTGGTGGGCTGGGGCAGGTTTGAGCAGCTCATGACTCAGCCTCAAAAAGAATTTGAGCTCACCACTTCCTGAAGCACAACCATTATGACTCCTGTGGGGAACAGGGTGGGGAGGTGGGGGTTGTCTAGCCTACATCTTGAGTCAGAATCCTCCAAGTTGATCCGTGTTTACTGAGACCAGTCACAAAACCTGGCCACAGACACACACACAAGGCACCTTCACACACACACACACACACACACACACACACACACACACACACACACAGAAGGCTCCACTCGGATGTTTTTATTGCTGTTACACTGATTCTGTTAATTTCTGACTTACTGTTTGTATGTTTCATCATATATTAGAGACTTTGTTTATTTTGTTGCTATTTCAATTATCAAGCATGGATTTCACTGAGAACTACTACTGTGAAAGTGTGTGATTATACTAATAATCTGCTTCCTTCCTCTGACTTTAATGTAGTTAATTATAATTATTTACTTCTTTGAGAAATAAAGATATGTTTTAATTATATAAGTTTTGATTCATGACATTTGTTTTAATTTGTCTCAAGATAACTTTAAGTAATCGTTTTTCCTCATTTCCTTCACAATTAGATGTTAAAACCCATATTAGGGGACAACCAACATTCATAAATTTCCAGGTTGTCTTTGGCTGCCAAATTGAGTTCCATCTCACTCGTCTAGAAGTTGCTGAAAATAATTTCAATATTTTTTCAATTTATCACATATTGTTTGAAGTCTAATATGTCATTTACACATGAGAATTTCCATGATGAAATATGTGATTTACTCTAGAAAATTTCCTTATGATTTCGAGATATTTTAATATTATTTGGGATACTATTATTCATATATTTGTATATATATTTATATTTTTATATTTATATATTATTTCTATATATACTAATATTTATATATTTACATATTTTCCAATTGTTACTCCAAACAAATTGTAGTTAGCATAATCCCAGCATGTGGGCAGAAGAAGACCTTGATCAGAAATTAGTAACGACAGCAAGAACATGTCAAATACAGAGGCGAATGCTAGCAGCAAACCACTGAACTGAGAATTGGACTACCATTTAAGGAATTAGAGAAAGAACTGAAAGAGCTGAAGGGGCTTTCGGACCCATAAGAACAACAATGCCAACCAACCAGAGCTTTCAGGGACTAAATCACTACTGAAAGACTATACATGGACTGACCCTGGGCTCCAACTGCATGGGTAGCAGTGAATAGCCTTGTTGGGGCACCAGTGGAAAGGGAAGCCCTTGGTCCTGCTCAAGATTGGACCACCAGTATAGGGGATTGTTGAGGGAAGCGGTACTGAGGGGTGGATGGCAAGGGGAACGCCCATATAGAAGGGGAGGGGGAGGGGTTATGGGGCTGATGAACAGGAAACCGGCTAAGGGAATAACATTTGAAATGTAAATAAGAAATACCAAATTTAACAAAAGTGGAAAAAATTAATAATGTATAAAAATAAACCATATTGATATATTGTTATGTTCAGTTCCTATTCGTTTATTGAACAGAGGGCATTTCTTCCCATTGCTGGAGAAAAGATAAAATATCCTAATGTTTTGGTATTACTATCCCTTTTTTTTTCATTTTTTTGACTAGTGTTTCTTTTCACTATTTGAAAAATCTGATATTAGAACTCAAAAAAGTCAACAGGCTGAAGGATCCAAGTGAAGATGCCTCAGTCCCACTTGGGTGGAAGAAGAGAGCAACTGCAAGGTGGAGGGAGGGACCTAAAAGGGAAAGGGGACAGGGTCCACCCAGGGTATTGGGTTGTGGAAAAGTACTGAAGCTCTGAGGGCCAGCAAAAAGAATGGAAACAGGGGACCTTGGGAAGAAGGAGATTGGGAAGATCCTCCTGAACCTACCACAGATCTGGGAAGTGAGAGACTCTAAGGAATCAAAGGGAGTGTGGGGGCTGGACGAAATGCCATACAGCAGGGAGAGGGAACTTGTAGAGCCCAGTTCCAGCAGAAAGGCAGTCCATCAAGTGAGGGATGGTGTTGCTATTCCACAGTCAAAACTCTGATCCATAATTGTTCCCACAGAGATGGAAATGGAGAAGAGCTTGAAGAAAGGAAGGTCCAGATACAGACCCAAAGGGGACTCTAGCTAAAGGGGAGGCCTTAAGGCTTGACTCCATTACTGAGGCTAAGGAAAAAGGGACCTAACAGGACCTCCCTCCAAAAGACCCAACAAACAGCTTAAAGAGTCAGATGCAGTTATTTGCACACAACCAATTAACAGAGGCTGCTGACCTGTCTGGTTGGATTAGGGGAAAGCCAGAGGAAGCTGAGGAGGAGGGTGACCCTGTAAGAGGACCAGCAGTCTTATTAACCTAGACCCCAAAAACTCTCTGACACTGTATCTTCAACCAGAAAGCCTACACTGGCTGATGTGAGGCCCCCAACACAGCAGAAGACTACCAGGTCTATGTTAAGTCAGAGAAGATGCACCTAACCCTCAAGAAAGTGGAGGCCCCAAGATGTTTAGAGGTCTGTGGGCTGGCTGGAGTGCAACATACTTGTGGAGACAGTCAGGGCAGGGAGGAAACATGGGATGTGGAACAGTCAGATGGTAGACTGGAGTATAAAATTTGTAGTGTAAAAATTAAATATACACACACAATACACACATACATACATACATACAAGATGTTTATTTAAAAATTTATTTATTAGATTAATAATTGTAACAAGATGTCTTTTTAAACATTATTATACATGTAAATTATATCTTATTTAATTATCATATGGTAATCTATGTTCCCCTTAGATTAAACTATGTATAGGATATTTCTTCTATCTTTTAATTTCAAATTATGTGTCTTTGTATTTAAAAAAAAATTTAATTATTAATGTCAAAGTGCCTTCAATTTAAGGCAATAAATGAAAAGGGATAACCTAATAATGCTATTTTAAATTTAAAAAATTGTATGTTTTATGTTTATCTTTATGTAAATAACTTTTATTTGACTTATATAACTGTCAAAAGCTTGCTACTTTTGTCTACTAACTAAAATCTAGTTCTGGAAGCTTCTATCATGTGTACAATCTAATGTAGGCAAGACTTTGTCAGCCTCTGATAACTATGGTTAAGTAAGCTAATCCTTTTAGTTCTTTTTGTTTTTTTTTTTCTTTTTTTGGTTATTTTCTTTACTTACATTTGAAATGTTTTCCCCTTTCCTGGTTTACCTTCTGGAAACTCCCTATCCCATGTCACCTTCCCCTGCTTCTTTGAGGGTGCTCCCCTACCCACCCACTTACTTACTCTTGCCTCCCTGCCCTGGCATTCCCCTACAATGGGGCATTCAAGCCTTCACAGGAGCAAGGTCTCTCCTCCCCTTGATGGCCAACAAGACCATTCTCTTCTATGTATGGGGATGGAGTCATAGGTTGCTTCATGTGTACTCTTTGGTTGGTGGTTTAGTCCCTGGAAGCTCTAGGATGTTTGGTGGGTTGATACTGTTATTCTTCCTATGGGATTGCAAATCTCTTCAGTTACTTCAGTTCTTCCTGTAATTCTGCAGTGGGAACCCCATTTTCAGTCCAGTGTTTGAATTGTGCATCTGCCTCTGTATTTTTCAGGCTCTGGCAGAGCCTCTCAGGAGACAGCTATATCAGGCTCCTATCAGCAAGCACTTCTTGACATCCCCAATAGTGTCTGGGTTTGGTGCCTGCATGTGGGATGGGTTCCCAGGTGTGACAGTATCTGGATGACTTTTCCTTCAGCCTGCTCTAATCTTTGTCCCTGTATTTACTTTAGACAGAAGCATCTTTATTTATGATAACCAGAAGCTAGAAAGAATCCAGATGTCCTTCAGCAGAGGAAAGGGTAAGGAAATGTACATTTACACAATGGTTTACTACTCAGCTACTAAAAACAACAGCTTCATGAAATTCTTATGCAAGTGGATGGAACTAGAAAATATCATCTTTTTGGTTTTTTACTGGCTCAGTTAATTCAGCTGTTCTTGCTCAAACTGCTCTCCCGCTGACTGAAACTGGCTTCTGTCAGCTTCTGACTCAATTGCTCTGCTAGTCCTCAAGCTAACCCTAGGAATTTCTGCTTATCTTGTCTCCTAATTATCTTGCTCATTCTGTCTGCAGTTGGAAATTCTGTGTTTAACTCTGTACCCCATTAAGTGAGTTATTTGATTTTCTGGAGTCTAAGTTCTTGAGTTCTTTGTATATTGTATATTAGCTCTCTATGGATTGCATACTGATACAACCATTTCGGTAATCAATTTATGAACCTCAGAGAGTTGGAAATATTTATACCTGAATACCCAGCAATTTCGTCTGGACATATACCTAAAAGATGACCCACACTACCACAAGGACACATGCTCCACTATGTTTATAGTCACCTTATTTATAATAGCCAGAAGCTGCAACGAACCCATATGTCTTTCAGTGAGAAAATAGATACCAAAAATGTGGTAAATTTACACAATAGAACATTACTCATATGAAGCTTAAAAGGAAGGAAGTGTCAAGTGGGGATGCTTCAATCCCACTCAGAAGAGGAAACAAAATAATGATGAGTGACAGAGGGTTAGAGGAACCTGGTGGGAAGGGATGAGGGGGCAAGATCAGGTATGGAGGGAGACAACAGAGAAGACCAGAAGGTGAGGTGAATGAATAGAAAGAGGTAACAGTGTTGAGGGGTATGGTGGGAGGAACCTCTAGAAAGTCCCAGACACCAAGGATGTACAAGGCTCCCAGAACTGCTGGGGGTGAAATTAGCTGAAATACCCAACAGGAGGGAGATAGAACCTGAAGGAATCACCTCCAGTAGATAAACATAGTCCACACTTAAAAGATGGGGCCACCCACCCATCTCAATGTTTTTGTCTCACAATTAGTCTTGTCTAAAGGAAATTCAGGGACAAAACAAGGATCAGAGACTGAAGGAAAAGCTATCTAGAGAACACCCTAGAGATCCATTCCATGAAACACAAAACCGGACACTATTGCTGATACTAAGATGTGCTTGGAGACATGAGCCTGGCACGACTATCCTCTCAGAAGCTCTAGGAGCAGCTGATTCAGACAGATATGGATACTTACAAGCAATCATTGGTCTGAGTCTGGTGACCCCAGTCCAAGAGTTAGGGGAAGGACTGAAGAACTGAAGGGGATTGCATCCCCAAAGGAAAAACAACAGCATCAACTAACTCAACTCCTCAGAGCTCCTAGTAACTAAACCACCAACTAAAAAGCATACATGGACTGGTCCATGGCCCCTGCTACATATGTAGCAGAGGAATGCCTTGTCTGCCTCAGTAGGAGGGAATTCACTTGATTCTGTGGTTGCTTGATGACCCAGAGAAGGAGTGATGCTAGGTGAGGTGTGAGTGGGTGAGTGGGTGAGGAGCACCCTCTTAGAGGCAAAGTAGAGGGGGAATTGCATGGAGGGCTCATGGAGTGGGGACAGAGAAGAGGGACATTTGAAATGTAAATCAATAAGATAAATTATAAAACACAAACAGAAAACAAACAAGCAAACAAATAAAAACAACCTCTGAACTCTCCAAAGTGAATGGCAATTAATTCTACTCCTCTATACTTCCTCTGAACTCACTGACAACCAAACTGACTGAAGTGAATCCACTACATGGAACTCAACTGCCGAACAGAACTGACTTCTGATTGTTGGGATTAAAGGCATGTACCACCAAGCCGGGACCTAATTTTTTTTTAACCTGGAATTTGCTCTATACCAGGCTGGCCTTGAACTCTGAGATCTGCTTGCCTCTGTCTCCTGGGATTACAGGCCTCTCTGTATTCCAGCCAGAGTAGTCTTAATATCGGCTTAAAGTTCCTCTACATCTTTATTCCTCTTGTACTTAAATTTCAGCCTCTCAATTTTTTTTTTTAAATTCATTTTGTAAACTCTGTTAGATTTTGTTTATTTGTTTTTTATAGTTCTTTCTTTTTTTTTTTTTTTTGGTTCTTTTTTTCGGAGCTGGGGACCGAACCCAGGGCCTTGCGCTTCCTAGGCAAGCGCTCTACCACTGAGCTAAATCCCCAACCCCTCAGCCTCTCAATTTTAAAACCTTAAAAAACTAGTACTAAAAAGAAAAACATATGTGAAAATTTTAATTTCGTGGGTGTGGCTCAATTTATTTATTGAGTAATTTTTTATATCATATAAACGATGATGACTACACAGAAACATAATGTGGCAAATTGAGAAAATACGTGATGACTAAATGTTAAATCATATACAGGAATTCCATACTAGTTCCTTTAGGCTCAGGGAATATTAAGGTAGAAAGGTATGCACAAAAGGTGTAAAATATCTGCATCAAGATAGTGATGTAGACTGTTGATTTTGCAATACCGCATGCTTGTTCAATTCATGTACTTATAGAAATTATGATGATTTGCACTAGATCTTACAGAGTTGGCAACCTGATCAGCTCATGAGGCTCAATTCTCCTGAAAGCTTTATGTGCAGGTAACTTTTGATAGAAATGCAAGAGAAATTTCTTCAATAGTGTAGTTACTCTTTAAGTATCCTTGTCCTTGGCATCACCATCAGCTCACCTCTGCTAGCCTAACAGAACACATAGGGGGATTTTTTGAAAAGAAGTCAAGAAAAGAGTAGAAAACATTGAAAGACAGCTGGATATGGTCCTATCACATTATGCATAGGTAGGAAAACATTATAATGAAACCAATTGTGTGATTGTTTTACATTGTGATTTCAGCATATAATGAATACCACATTCAATAGTAAAAAGCAAGGTTTTCTTTGCAAGCATTCAGTAGAATTCCATGATAACATATTTTCTTAGTGATGACCTGACTCAGGCCTAACTTTCAGATCTTTTTGTCAGTGTATCAAGTTATTTGCTTAGTGATGTCTTCCATCCACAAGACCCTTAGTAACAAGGGTCCATGTGAGGACAACTAGAGATGTACATCATCACGAGGGAATCTCTTACTAATAATTCAAAAACTTTTTTGACAATTCTGTAAATTAGGATGTGACACATTCTAAAATTAAGCTCCTAACTTTGCTTGTTCAGGAAGCTATGTAAAAATTTGAATATATTCCATAGCTATAATTGTGATCTGCAAATCAGCACATTTTTAGAGTTTCTGCATAACTTTGGCTGCCTTGTCTATCTCACTTTCTGCTACCTTAGTTTCATGCATATAGTGCACAGCATCTTTACGAAGTTATATCTTAAGTATATGTATATGTGATCACATACATGTGTGTACATTTGTGTATATTCACATTGATAGGTATAGGATAGTGAAATATACTCATTTTTTTAACTTTACAGAATTTCTATAGAGTCTTTTACAATTATAAAATATTAAAACAATGAATAAGAGAAATGTTCCTTTTCTAACAACTACACAGGATTGTTATTACTAATTAACCTGTCATGATTGTAATTGTCTTCTCTTTGATAGAGAATGAGTGAATATTTAAAAATGAGTGAACATTTGTCTATATTTTGTAATACTCAGGTAGAGCCCCTCCCTGGATTTACTTCTGCTGTATAGTTTCTAGGGATAATAGTGAGACTTGTAGGTGTGAGAGACTATGGCTTCTGCAGTTGCTAAGGCATTGGAAAGATAAACACCTGTCCACTTAATTTTAATTTGGAGAATTTCTTAGATATAATCTATATCTTTAAGTCAATTAATGTTAAGTTATGGATGTTGTTTGGGTCAGAATTAGTTATCCCTAGTTTCTTTAAAAGAGCAAAATGCAGTCAGAAATGTTCTTCAGTTGGTATTGAAGTCATAAATAGATGTTAAAAGTGAAAACTTCACAAAGCACAAACCAAGGGTAATTCGTGACAATTGACAGTTTCAGCTGATATCATCAAAGAGGCAAAGGCATGGCTGCAAGGAAGCACATGCTTATGAGAAAACTGAGTGACTTCTCAAGAGCACCTGGAACGCTAGATAGAGACCAACAGTAGTTTAAACCTTGCACTGATCAAAGCCTGTGAAATTTTAGCAGAGGCTCTCAAAGTTGTACGTCACTAAGTTTGTAATGGATGGTTACACATATTTTAGCTATAGAACGTTTCTCTCTTCTTTTTATCTATGCACATTCTGCCTACTGGACATGACCTC
The DNA here is from genome assembly GCF_011064425.1 of Rattus rattus. Classification (NCBI taxonomy): domain Eukaryota; kingdom Metazoa; phylum Chordata; class Mammalia; order Rodentia; family Muridae; genus Rattus; species Rattus rattus. The sequence continues at coordinate 49,764,474 of NC_046164.1, read as the reverse complement.
TCGAGGACTTCAGTTTATCTTACATGTTGCCTTTTGTATGGCGGAACAAATTTGCAGTGTTAATCTTTTACTTGTTTTATGTGATGCAGATTGATTTTTCCCCTCATTAATTTTAATGATAATGGGATTTTTACACAAATTGCAGTCACATCGATGTAACTGAACAATTGATTTCTTATACTATTTTTGTTTCTCTGTTTAACATTGTATTTATTAAAATAACAAGAAAGGATTTATATGAAAAATCATAACCATTATTTATTGAAAGTAAGATATAGAGCTTTACAACTGGACAGATTCCATGCACATTAAAAGAGGAGACACAATTCTGACTCAAAAATAAATACAGATGTCACCTAGGACAATGGTTGGGTAAAACACAGCACTAGGTAGTGTTTTGTAACAGTACTCCCAGAAATTTGACTAATCTTGTTATATTTTCATCTTGAAAATTCAGAAAATTCTACCCTAATGATATTTACAGTATGATTTTTTTCGTTAAAGTCTATTCATGCCTCTTGATGTCTACTAGTTAGTTCTACAACCATATATACCTATATTCTTATATAACTAATTGTTGCTTAATAATAATTTTAATTAACTAATAACAATTAATTTAATTTAATATTATGATAAATAGGCTTGCATGTCTTGAGTTGTCTGAACGTTTTCCTGTTTGACCTGCAGGTATTCTACCTCCATTCAAAGGTCTTACATTCTCAGCCTTCATTGGAGTTACTGAAGCTTTTCTGTGGGATAATTGCTGTAACAGTCCACCAATACTGCTCACTCATTGTCAACCATTTTCATTGTGTGTAAAAAAAAAAAGAGTGAGGGAAAATGCATAGTGTTACTGTTATGACATGTTTGTTAGTGTAATTGATTTTTTGGTTGTTTGGTTTTGAGGGAGTATTTCATGAAGCCTAGTCTTGACTCTTTCTTAGTACGATGTTGAAGCTAAGTTTGAATTCCTTTATCTCCCTGCTTCTACATCCAAATTGTAGGGACTTTATTCAGCACTTGTTTCATAAAATATTGAATAGCTTTTACCTACTGGCTCTTTATGTTCCTTATTATAGTCTAATAAGGAGCCTTATTTAAACTATTTATAAAAAACATCATATATATACATATATATATAATGAACACTTCCACTACATATATATTTGTTTCTTTTTCTTTCTCTTATTGTGATTTAATTTAATACAGTTATGTCTTTCATGTTATATTTATTTTTATTATGTGTTTCCTTGTGCTCTATGTTGAAGGTAATCTTTTTTCTGACTTTTGTACAATATGGACTTTGATGCAATTTTAATACTGTTGAGTTTAAGAGAAAGACTTTAGGAATGTGTGCTAATTCCAGGATTTGAATCTACTTTACAATCTGTCATAAATTGCCTATTAGAAAGAAAATGTACAAAGAAAGTTTAACAAATTCATCAAATGTTTGAATATGAAAAACTAAATTTTAGGTACTAAACCACGTTCATTGAGAGTATCTGGTGGAACTATGACGTTGTTTAAATAGCTGACAGATCGGACATCGAGCTGTGCCAAGAAGACAGTGGTCCCGTGCTGAAGGGCTTGGTGCTGAGGCACCTTGCCACAGTCCAAGTGGGAAATGTGCGACTCCTCAGTTTCAGTCCCAGTCCTACAGCACTTGCTGCTGATTTTGAATAAGACATCTTAAAGCCTGATCTTTGGATCACTAACTTCTAAATATCAGCTAGCCCCTCCTTCTGCCTTTGCTCGCATCTTTCATGTAATAATAACAGCTGTCAAGGCATGCACCATGGAACTCTGCATGAACTTGAGTAACAGAAGATAGTTTCTGCCTCAAACCACTTGCATGTTGAAGCTCTGAATGGTCCTCAGCATGTGCGAAGAATTGAAAATCACTAGACTGGATTTAGAAATGGATCATTCAAATGCTGATCCTTGGAAAAACTGGAGCCACAAGAAAAATTTATTCGAAATGTAATGTCTCAATGCCTGCACTATATCTTTCAAATGACAAAGCATTATTACTATATGATTTGTCAATTCTACTTGATAGCAGTGAGTAGCAAACTTTTAATTAATATTAAAGCTGATTTTATCCAGAATACATTAAACTAGAATATTCATATAATTATGAAAAATTATACTGTGTATTTGGAATTTTGCTCTGATGTATTATAAGAAAACTATATGGAAAAGGAAAAATACTACCCATGTTTACATTAATGAGAAGATTTCAAATTATTCTTAGTGCTTACAACTTGAATGTATGTATATAAAAGTTAAACATTGATATAGTAAAGATGGATTTAAATTTAAAATTTTCTTTTAAGCACTAAATTACATTTAAAATGTAATTTTTTAATGACTAAGAAGACATACAATACTTGGCAGAGAAAAACATTAATAAACACAAACTAAACATATGAGTTATTGACTTTCCTCATGGCAATACATTTAAAAATGAATTTTGTAAAATAAAATCCAAACCAAAAAACCAAAGACACCATTTAAAATGATAACCAAGTTAAAGATCTAGTAAGACATTTCAAAGAAATGTGACCTTCCTTTAACCAATCTGATTAATCCCAATACTACCTATCTACTTAAGCCAGAAAACATTTTAGTCAGTATAATTAATCAAGAACTGAACTCAAGAAGAACTTACAAGTACAGGCATAGCACTGGGAGAAAAGGCATTGAGAGTAAGAGTGTTATTGGGGCATCAGAGCAAGAAGAGAGAGCAAGGTTAGAAGGAGAATGAAGAGTGGAATAAATTAGAGACTATAGGTACCATAAAATACTAAGAGAACAATGTGCAGAATGGGAAAAGGGAATGCAAAAGGGAAAAAAGAAGCTGGAGAGAGCAGAAGGAGCAGGCAGGTTTTTCCTCACCATGGGACAGAACAGGCCATTTCTTAATAACAAAACAGACTTAGACTTGTTAAACGGACAAAGGTTTAGTCTTACAAACTTGGATGTAATTCATTTAGCATTAAAAGTGTAGAAACCTTTTCTTTCCCTATGCAATAAAGGTTGGAGCTCATAAAAAAAAGAAAAAGAAATAATCCTTTTTCTGTTATGTACTATAGATTTTCTATTCTAATTTAAGATACTCTATTCTTTTCATTATAAAATGTTAACAAGATAAACTTGTGAGGATAAAGTTATTCACCAAATTGGCTACAATGTAAGTACTTTTAATGGTCATCTAATACCACTGATTTTTTAAAATTTTTTTTCATTTAGTAGGAAAATAATCACTTAAATTAGTAATCACTTTACTATAGTCAGAATAAGGAAATATTATGACATTAAAAATAGAAGAATAATAGAAATAATGCTTAATACCAAAAATCCCAAAAATATGACATTAATGGCATTTTCAAGTTAAATTTTCAGTTCTTAGATTCATTTTTGTAAGCACTTGAAGGATTTTTGCAACCTTACTGCATGAAAGGTGGGCCACGTAAAGCCTGTGAGGACATGACTAAGGAAGCAGGTGTGAAGATGGGAGTAGTCTTAACCTAATGTCACCAAATCAGAGAACATTACTCCTTGTCGTTCTTATGAAGGTGAAGTACTAGTTCAACATCAACTTTGTTCTTGGGAAACTTCATTGATTACTACATAGATGACACAAGTGTTGAAATTCTAATATTGCTGTATTTTATCACTTACATACTAGGTCTTCTGGTCAAATAGCTCTCATAAAGTTTTTGGTTTAATTTTAATTCTATGTTAAATATTGTAAGAGTATATTTATTGAGGCATGATTTGATTCCTTAGTAAAATATTCTTATTAAGTGTAGTTTTTATTTGACAATAGAGATGCACAGAACACTGAGGCATGGATAATATTGAAAAATAAGTCTTTTATTTGTTTTATTTTTATTTTTTTTAGTATTTCAACCAGCCTCTGAGAGAGCCTCAGTTCTTAATAGCATGCTTGTAAGTTTGATCTTTGTAAGGAATATACATTTATAGATGATAAAAATTTGAGAAAATGTGCTGCAACTTCAGCCTGAGTCTCTGGACATACTTGGTGTAGGAGTCAATTAGTTTGCTGAGTGCCGACTAACGTTGTCATCAACGAAGTCTGGCATAGCAAAGATCAGAGGCACCCTAGCAATAATCAGTAGAAAACTGAATATAGAAAAACTGCTAGTGTTCCTGGGAGAGAATCACCTGGAAGAAAATCCTCGAACCTACTGGAAACCTAAGAAAGATTCTAGTTGACTGTAACAATCAAGGACATCTTTACCTCACACCAGGAGAGTTCCCAACAGCAACGTCCAGTTAAATTGTCTCTGAATTCAGGAGGTACAGAAAGTTTCTGAATGAATATATGGAAAAATAGGATCACGCCTCTAAATATCAAGGGCAATTACATATCAATAAAGACAATTTGTACAGGAGAAACTATTTTCTTAACTCAGTCTTCTCTCCAGGTATTATTGTGAATTCGAATTTGTCTATGCATATGCATTTGCATGTGGCTGTTTGAAAAGGAGAAAAATATATGCAGTTGCAAAACCCCACTGAGAGAGAACGTGTTAGAAATTTTGTATTATGAGCACATCCAACTTCCCAGAAGAATGCACTGTGCATGTTATGGATTTTCAAGAAAAATAGACACAATCAATTCCCCTCACAAAGCCCATCATGCCAAGACTGCTAAACATGGATACATGCCCACTGATGCTCAGCAGGATTCAAAATTAGACGCTGTTTAACCAGGTGTCTCCAGAGCTGTCTCCGAATACTGTCATCGAAGATGCTCCAAACTGCTCCGCTCAGACTGTGTGCATTAATGAATAGATGATGTCTGAAACCATATGGGATTCTGTACTCACCTTAATTTAAATTAATTGTCCTGTGAATGATTAATGCTTAGTCGGAGTTTCTCATAGTGCCTATATCACAGATACCAAACAAAAGAACTCTACCTTTTATGTTATGTACTTTAACCCTATTAAAATATAAATAATTACAGCAGCTATGTCTTTTTCTAAACATGACTAATATATCATTTATAAGCATTAAGTACTTAGTAATGGCATTTCTTGGACCTCTAGTAATTTAAGTTTCAATGTAAGAATAATGATTGCATTTTTAAAAATAAAATCTAGAATGAGTGGGATTAACTAATCTGTAAATAGGAAGGTATGTAGAACTGTAATAAAGTTTTCAAAACATAATTAGTACATGCCAATTACATAGATGTATATAATAATATTTTCAAATATTTATATTTGAAAATATCTAAAATTATTCCTCTGCTTTACAAAATTTCAGGAAATTATTTTCTTTTACAAATAAATATTTTCTAAAGATTGAATTTTAATGTTGAGGAGACTATCTTATCATTAAATAAATGAGAACAAAATATATATCCCTTCAGAGATAGAGATCATGATTTCATATTCCTTCAATATATAATGTTCAGTACTATAAAAGAAATTTATGAGAGTTTCGTTTTTGTTTTGTTTTTTCTTGTTGTGAGTTTCTCTGTGCATCTGTGGCTGTCCTGGAACTCAGTCTATAGATCAGGTTGGCTGTAGTAGCGGGTTGGTTCCGCCTGTTTCTGTCTTCGGAATTCTGGTATTAAAGGCATGCTCTAACACTGCCTGGCTAATTTCAGAAGTTTTTGTTTCTTTTTTTCTTTTGTATAGAGAAATTCTTTTCTTATCATGGTTATTTAAAGATGACCTTTAACATGTAAGACACTAATTTGTTCTAGAACTTGAATTCTTTACTAATCATTGATAAGAATCTCTTCAATTTTTTTTAAGAAAATTATATCATTTAAGTAAAATACCTCTTTGGATAATTAATTCAATACTTCCAAACTCAGTCTGCTGTTTTAAATTATAGCCCATCTATCAGAAAGCTAATGGGGCTAAATTTGATTTGTTATTTGAATATATGATTCTGAATTTACAGCTGAAAGCCTATAAGTCTTATTCTAGACCTGATGTTCACGAACCGTTTATAAGTCCTTTTTGCCAGGTAAATTCCTTATATTTCTACTCATCTCTCACTATATTTCCCTTCCCCTCCTTCTGACCAATTCAACACTTACAGGCCAAATCCAGACCAGTGGCCTTCTAAACTGCTTGTTATAGAGAAATCTGCTGTTGGCATAGTCCTCCTTTCTCTCATCATGCAACCCCCTCCCCCAGCACCACTCACTGCCATCTTTGGCCCTACTTGCCTAACTGCAGATCATAGTGTGGGAGTCATCCATACCTAGTCTAGATAACGGTTTGTTTAGGTTAGCTACTACCACACAAGTCCTTCAGAGGTGGGGGCAGATGAGAACTACCTGGATGAACCCCAGAAATATCTATTTAAAATAATAGTCATGTATTTGTATCAAAGAATTAAATTATTTTCAGAAAACCTGAACAAAACAATTTGTTGAATCTCAGAAGGCAAAAAGAGATGTTTGAATGGTGTCCATAAATATTCAAATACTCAGTGAAAGAATAGAAGTTAATTCAGAATTTGCAAACAGAATCAATTGAGATATAGAAACACTGAAGAGAACAGGAGCTGAAATGAAGCAAGGATATAATTGTATAAATAAACTCAGTACCTGTCATTCCTTTTTTTATGTTTCAAACAGCTGTCAAGCAAAATAACTATGTATCTACTGACTGTAAAGAGAGGCCCATGCTTTGAGTTTTAAGGAGATAAACAACTAACTCAATAAAAACATGATAACATTGATAATATATTTTCTAATTTAATTTATTTTGTCCAAGTAAAACAGGTAGTTATTTTATGAAAATAAATACTATGATGTTATACATAAGTATTAAAATTTTCTCTAATCTCCAAAATCTGACCATTGCTCCCATGTTTTTAGAGTAATGTATTTTTTCACTCATTTTGGCTGATTTAAAAATATTTGCTTCACTGTATACAAATAGCTCATTTCTATTTCATGTCTTCAAAGTTAAATCTTGTTCTTTATATGCAAGAATATTTTTCTATGTTCTATGTTTTCTTCCTCATAAAAAGAAACTGGTAAGAATTTTGCAAAAATATCTCATTATTCCAATTAAATATTTCTAGGCACAAAATTTAGTCAAATCAAGACTTATCATTTGTATAATTATGATAATTTAACTGTTGCTTGGAATAAATGCAACATCCTTAAGATTACTTTTCTTTGGTTAGCCAATCCAATGATAGTCTAGCCATTAATTTGTGAGGATTTTGCAGAAGAAATTAAAGTACTATGCAATCGACCCTAAAATAGGCATTACGCTGAATTATCTTCCTTGCTGTAATGTAATTACTTGAGTCATTAAAACCAGAAAAGGGAAAGCAGAAGAACCATTTATCCAAATGTGGCAGAAAATGACGCGAGTGAACCGAAGCAGAACTGGAGGTTAAAAAGATGAGATTTGACATTTTAGACGGAAACAATTATGCTGATGGCTTTGACCACAAGACAACCACAAGGAAAGAAAACTAAAACTGACTGGAGACATCGCCAACATCCATCAAAGAAATCAACACCTCTTTCCTAAATGATGATGAACTGATTTTTACCCATAACCTGAGTGAAACTTAAAGCAGAGACCTTCCACTCACAAACTCGAGCCTTGGCATTAAAGAAGACCAGGTTGGCATTGTAATTTTAACTGAATAGGAAACATTATTAGGTCAAATCTAAGCCTAGCACTCCTGATTGAGAAAGTTTAACTGTTAATTTCCCTTGTTTTAGGTCCATTCATTTATGATAATTTTCTGTAATAACATTAGAAATATATTATATTCCTAAATATTCCTAATATATTCTAATATTCTAATATATTCCTAAAAATATTAAGCACCAAAATATGATATAGTTTTCATTCACTAGAACATCAAATCTCAAATCATTTTTCTTGTAGCTGCTAAGTAATGAGCACAGTAGGTAGTGAGGTAGGATGTGGAGGGTTCTTTGATATTACTAAAGGCAATGTGGATTTCCCTCGCCTTGGTCATGTTGATGTCTGAAGGTTGTGCAGAGCTGGACCCAACCTTCATCAGCTTCAGTACTTGGGGAAACTTATCCAATACCTTGCCTGGGCAACATGGGTGCGCTGGTCCTGAGAGCATAAGAAGGGATGCTTTGAGTTGCCGTCCCAACATCTATGTATCTATAAACTGACAGAACAAGGAAAGGGTTCATTCATAAGCAAAGCTATAAGATCTCCATGACATAGGACAACAAAAGAATATCTAACAGAGTCCCAGTGAAGATCGATTATGAGAGAGCTTCAGAATATAGAGACCTGGAACCAGACCAATGAATCACTTCAGTAAAAATCTTCAAGAAAAGATGTTTGGGCCAAAAGGTATTGTGTGGGACACACTGCAGCTTCCAAGGCTTCTAAGGCAAAATCTCTTTCTTTCTTTTTCTTTCTTTCTTTTCTTTCTTTTCCTTTCTTTCTTTCTTTCTTCTTTTCTTTTCTTTCTTTTTCTTCCTTCTTTTCTTCCTTCCTTCCTTCCTTCCTTCCTTCCTTCCTTCCTTCCTTCCTTCCTTCTTTCCTTCCTTCCTTCCTTCCTTCTTTCTTTCTTTCTTTTTCTTCCTTCTTCCTTCTTTCTTTCTTCTCTTTCTTTTCTTTTCTCTCTTTGCCTCTTTCTCTCCTTCCTTCATTTCTTCTTTTCATTCTTTCTTTGATTTTGGGGGAAAGATTAACAGGGCAGAAGGCAGAGATAGAAGGATGGGAAGATGACTGGGATTGGGGTGCATAATATGAACTCACAAAGAATCAATTTAAATTTACCATAAAAGAAATAAGCTGATATAATTTCATTTTTTGTATTTATGATGGATTTTGAGTTGTTTTCTATTAATTAATGATTAGATTGCATGAAATGTGTATACATTATCATTTTTGTTTTCTAACAATTTATTTTATGTTCAGGTTTGTATGAGTGTGTGTGTGTATGTGTGTGTGTGTGTGTGTGTGTATTGGCTTCGTATAGTCTTATAAATAAGATAGCGTATACATAGGTATATGAATAAGATATATAATGTATATGTATATGTATGTATATTCATATTTACACACCTACACACATATAGATAATCAGATCTTTCTGGATACCAGTGCCTAAATATAGAGTTATAGGCACTGTGAGCCTCCTAATATGTACTATGGGGATTGAACACAGGTCCATTTCAAGAACAGCATGTTATCTTAACTGCTTAGCCATTTTCCTAGCACAAAATTAACTTTTTATTATATATATGTATATATATATATATATGCAGGATATCTTATAAATGATACTATTACATGTTAATGTGGAAAAATAACATGCTATTGTACTATATTTTTTACAGTATTGAATGCTGGAATGAGTTAAAGTTTGAATTAAACTATAAACAAAAGCAAAAAGTCCTCTCTTGTATAGCACACACTTTAATGCCCTATTCTGTTTTTCAACACCAAGCATGTGAATCATTATCAATCACTAATGAACATCTGATATTAACATTATGTGAATTGTTTGAATTTTCATTTTGCTCCCATGACTAATAAAGTATTCATTTTGGAAATGAAAATAATATTAAAAACAAAATATTTAATTTTGAAAAAAATATGCTGATTTGCAACTCTTTGGGAACATTTTGATGGGTCCTTTTCAAGGAGTTAGAGCAAAATGATGAAAGTGGAGTCCTTCGAGGTATGCTAATGGCCTTTTATGCCAGAAACTCACACAGATTCTGCAACTTACACAAGAACAATTTGTGGGTGTCTATTGAAAATTCTGATTGGTTACTTAGTTTCCAATTTTGGGAATCTAGGAAATTGGTCAAGATTAATGAAACAGCTTCAATTCAACTGTGTACATTAATATGAAAATTCACCCTACTACAGCTTATATAACTATCAGTTACTTACCTAATACATCCTATTAGAAGTGAGCCACAGGTAAAACATCCTAAAATTTAAGTATCAATTATACTGTCTCATGCTTAAAATTTGGATGTCAAAGAAATTAAAGTAAATCTGGAATTCTTTCCTGCTACCGGCTTTCCTGTATCTCACTCCAGCAATATTTTGGTTGTTTTGGTAGAAATCATCGTCGTCTAGTGTTTGCAGCTTTCCTTCCGTATCACTGACAAGAACATGGTTCATTCATGGAAAATTCATTCTGCTGAAACAAAGCTTGGTTTCTTAAAATGTTCACCTTAATCTAATAAAAACAATTTTAAGTCCCACGATGCTATTCATTACCACCTTACATAAAGCATGTTTAGAATATGAACTGTTTCTTTGATGTTAGTTAAAGTATCTAGAAAATATATGCTCCTAAAATTCAATAGTAACATCAGCCAAATATAGGAAAAAGATTCAGTAATAGTTCAGTAGAAGTACACAAAATTTTAAAATTTGATTTCAGCTTACACAGATATCTAATACATTAATTATCCAAAAGCCACTTTTTAAACTCTCTAATGGAATTTCTCATTAAGAAAATATTGTATTTCCTACATATTGGTCAACAGGATCATTGTTATAACATCATTGTGTCATTTAAGATTCCTAAAACATAGTTTACTTATAGTTTACTTATTGTGTCCCAACCTAAGCGCCATCTCTTAAGTGTTTGAGATATTGATACATAAATATCTTCTACATTATCTTTAACTTGTCCTGTGTTTTCTCTGGAATAAAATCTCCTATCCATGGACTAATTATAAAACTCAATTTAGTTGAATATGCCTGGATATAGAACCCTTAAGAACTTCTGGGAGACACCATTCCTGACCTCAAGATGTATTACAGAGCAATTATGATAAAAACTGTATGGTATTGGTACAGAGACAGGCAGGTAGATCAGTGGAACAGAATTGAAGACCCAGAAATGAACCCACACACCTATGGTCACTGATCCTTGACAAAGGAGCTAAAACGATCAGTGGGAAAAAGACAGCATTTTCCACAAATGGTGTTGGTTCAACTGGAGGTCAGCATGTAGAAGAATGCAAATTGATCCATTCTTATCTCCTTGTAAAAAGCTCAAGTCCAAGTAGATCATGAACCACCACATAAAACCAGATACACTCAAACTAATAAAAGAGAGAGCGAGGAAGAGACTCAAACACATGTACACTGGGAAAAATTTCCCTGAACAAACCAATGATTTATGCTCTAAGATCAACCAATGGGACCTCATAAAACTGCAAAGGTTCTGTATGGCAAAGGACACGTTCAGCAGGACAAAATGGCAACCAACAGATTGAGAAAAGATCTTTACCAATCCTTCACCCAATAGAGGGTTAATATCCAATATATACAAAGAACTCAGGAAGTTAGACTCCAGAGAATCAAATAGCCATATTAAAAAATAGGGAAAAGAGGGGTCAGCATCCTTACTCCAGGTCTGAGTTCAGTCAGAGAAAATACACCTAACCATCATGAGAATGGAGGCCCCTGTAATTTTAGAGGTCTAATTGGGTTAGGGGTTGGGGACATCTTCTTGGAGACAGGGGCAGCTGTGGGTATAAGATGTGGAACAGTTGGAGGTTGGACTGAAAGGGGAATAAAATCTGGAGTGTAAAAGTAAATAAAAATTAAAATAAATAAATGCAAAAAATAGAGTACAGAGCTAAACAAAGAATTATAAACTGAGGAATATCGAATGGCTACGAAGCACCTAAAGAAATATTCAACATCCTACACATCAGGAAAATGCAAATCAAAACAATCCTGAGATTCGACCTTCCACCAGTCAGAACGGCTAAGATAAAAATCTAAGGTGACAACAGATGCTAGCAAGGATGTAGAGAAAGAGGAACACTCCTCCACTGTTGGTGGGATTGCAAGGTGGTACAACCATTCTGGAAATCAATCTGGCAGTTCCTCAGATAGTTGGAAATAGTACTACCTGAGGTCCTCAGCTATACCACTCCTGGGCATACACCCAAAAGATGCTCCAACATATAGCAAGGATACATGCTCCATTCTGTTCATAGCCACCTTATATATAATAGCCCAAACTGGAAGAAATCCAGATGTCTCTCAATGGGAGAATGGAAATGTGGTACATTTACAATGGATTAGTACTCATCTATTACAAGACAATGACTTCATGAACTTCTTAGGCAAATGGAGAGAATTAGAAAATATCATCCTGTGTAGAATATACATAGTATGCCATCATTATAAATGGATATTAGCTCTAAAGCTCAGAATAACCACAATACAATTTACAGACCACATGAAGCTCAATGAGAAGGAAGACCATAGTGTGGATTCTTCAGTCCTTCTTAGAAGTGGGTACAAAAATACTCACAGGAGGAAATACAGAGACAAAACGTGGAACAGAGAATGAAGGAAAGACTTCCACTCCTGGGAATCCATCCCATTCCAGTCACCAAACCTGGACACTATTGTGGATGACAAGAAGTGCAAGATGACAGGAACCTGGTTTAGCTGTCTCCTGAGAGGCTCTGCCAGAGCTGGACAAATACAGAGGCAGATGCTTGAAGCAACCATCGGACTGAGAACAGGGTCCCCAATGGGGGAGTTAGAGAAAGGACTGAAGGAGCCAAAGGGATTTCAACCCCATAGGAAGAATAATGCTATCAACCAACCAGAAATCTCAGAGCTCCCTGGGACTAAACCACCATCAAAAGACTACACATGGAGCAACCTATGGCTCCTGCTGCACATGCAGCAAATGATGGCCTTGTTGGGCATCACTGGGAACAGAGGCCCTTGGTCCTGTAAAGGCTTGATGCTCCAGTGTAAGTGAGGGTCATATAGGGGAGGTGGGAGGGAGGGAGTAAGTGGGTGGGGCAACAACCTTCAAAGAAGCAGGGAGAGGGAGGATGGGTGAGAGGTTTGCTGGAGAGGAAACTTGGTAAGGGTATAACATTTGAAACATAAATAAAGAAATATCCAATAAAAGAAAAATTTAATAAAGATAATCTGTGGAGTTAAATCCACTTATATGAGCACAATGGAATCAATGACTGTGTCGTTTTAAAGTGTTTAAGAGACCATATGTGGAAACAGTGTCAAGCGGCTATCCTCAAGCCATGTAAAGCCCTAAGTATACCAAAACTGTTAGCTAATTCATTCTCAACTTTCAGCTTATAGCTAAGACACATAACCTCTCACCTTTCTCTATTTGAGCTTTGGAAGACTAGGTAACTTAAGGTCTGTAATGATGTCAAGGATCTTATGGTACAAACTGAGAGTGTGTCTTCTCAAATTCTACACATTTTTGTTTTACCTGCCCCATTCTTTATTTTATTAGTTTTAGCACAGTGGAGGGAGAGATGGGAATATTTAGATTAAAAACATCAAAATACTCAAAATTTGAATTAAAATTTAAACAGTAAGCGTTTTTGGTGTCTCTTTAAAAGGTCTTAGATCTACCGTACTCATGTTAAATATTCTTTTATTAACATTTTTGCCTTTAGGAATACAATGTATATTTTCTATGTACAATGGATATTTGTACACCTAACATCAGCTTTTTATTGTAGCTCTGCATGTCATGTATACATACTTTGTCACTTACATATAGATAAAGGGAAAACCTAAAACACAAATTGAAATTTCCAAATACAGTTGTTTAAGTTGTTCAACAAATAGTCTTTTGTTTAAGAATCGACATTGATTATTAACTGGATGAGTGTCCCTAGGTTTGGGAACTCTATAACTAACAAAAGCATATGCGGTATTCTTGGATCATATTTCTTGTCTGATTTTCCTTTTGCCTTTCTAATGAGGAAAACCCATTGGATTTACTTCCTTGAAAAGAGAGAATGTGAAAATATCTGGACAATTAAAAAGCATATTAACACTTCAATAAAATCTTCTCACTGTCTTATAAAACAAAGGACATAATTATTATCCGTAAGAAAATATGAACAATGTCATTGCAAGAGATTAAAAGATTTCTGAGACAGCAATGGAATCAACTCTACTCATAACTCATCTATTGTGATTTGCATATTCATGTCCCCTTCACACTAACATACTAAAATTCTAACCTCAATGAGATAGCATTAGCAAGTGGTAGGGATGTTTTGGGATAAAGAGTAAATGTGGAGTCCTTGTGAAAAAGATTGATGTCTTAAGAATATGATCCCAGATGACTCTCTAAGCTTTTTAATATAATAAATCATGGATACTTCAGCAGGCTGTAATATAAAAGAAAATCCCACTAAAGTCATCCATATTGAATGCTTCACTACCAGCCTTCAAAACTGTTTCGTTCTTAAGCAATCCTTTCTTTTTGCTTCACTTGTCCTAGGGAGCAGTGAACAAACATGTTAATTCAAGATTAAACAGTGACTAGGAAAAAAGAAAGAAAGAAAGAAAGGAAGGAAGGAAGGAAGGAAGAAAGAAAGAAAGAAAGAAAGAAAGAAAGAAAGAAAGAAAGAAAGAAAAAGAATTTCACCATTATAATTGCATGAATTATTGGGTTTATTGGGCTTTTTATATGAGGGAATGAGGGATGGAAGTGTTGTGGCATACACACACACACACACACACACACACACACACACACACACACACACACAGACACACACACATTCCAGGGAGCTCACCTGAGGAAAGGCCTCTGCACAGTATTTGTGCTTACTGTGAATATAGCTTTGGACAGGGTGTCTCTTAAATCCTGGAATTTTCAGAACTTTTTGAGGTTCTTCAATTTCTTGAGTGATTCTGAGTCTTGATATTCCTTCTTATGTTTTATGAGCCTTGTTAACCTCCCTATAAAGGAACATCGCAACTCTAAAGTGATAGTGACATCACAGACACATTTTAATGTTATTTCTGAAGCTTGAAATGATTAAGCATACAAAACCTGTGATTTTTTTCAGTGAAACCAAAAGCACAAGACTTCAAGCAGATAGGTCAATATTTTTTCATCTTCTTGGATTGCATTTCCTTGATTTAAAAAAAGAACAAATAAGCCATACAATTAATGAGATATTGTTTTCTACTTAGATACATTGATTATAGCAACCTTTTCAGTGGCCAAACCCTAAAGAATGGAGTCTGCTCAGCAAGAGCTCTCTTATGACCATTTTTTAAATGTTTTGAAAAGAATGAAGGTTGAGCTCAGGGTAATCTTACCCCAGGTTATTTTTCTTGTATTCTCTCTCTTTCTTTTGAGAAAGAGATAGACAGAGAGAGGTGAGGTTTTGGTATGATTTTTCTCTTTTGTTGGAATCCACTGCAAATTAGACTTCCCTTAAAGCAAGAGACTAATTGCATTCTCTCCTTCACCCCATAACATGAACAGACTAAGAGTTGGAATGTTAGAAATGCGCAGTGTAGACAGGGAAAGTCCCAAGGCGTCAATGAGGGAGTCTTAAATTTAGTAGAGTATAAAAGGAATAAGTGTGAGCACGTGCTACTCTTCTGTTCACAGATAAAACTCATTATTTCTGCACAATCATTGACTCTGTTCTTTGTTTTCTTTGAATTAATTTATTGCAGATTTGAGACACTAGGGACATTCACTGTCCCTTGTCCATCTCACAATCTCTTCTCCTGATTAAGCTATTTTTAATTTGATATATTAAAATATCCTTTTGAAAAATACATTGCAATTCTAAAACATGACAGGAGTGAATTAAAATTTTAACTTAGACACTTAAAATATATTTTTAATGAAATTATCTATTGCCAATTCTTCAGCATTCTGTTGAGTTTCAATTATCATATTTATAACAAAGTCAAAGAAAGAAAACCACAGGATCAAAAGAAATAAAACACTGATGGAAAAGGATTAACTTTGTGTAAGACTCCAAGAATGAAACTGTTATTAGGGAGAGTGTGTTATATATTCTAGTGGAACTAACAAGAAAACTGACTTGAGCTATGACAGAGATTCTATTTATGAGCACAATTTTGAAGGAACTTTTGAATCTGAATTCTTTACCTAGAATGCCAATGGAAGTCTCACCAGTCATATTTGTTTCACTGAAACAAATGTTTTATTTCTCACAAATTGAGGGCATTTTCTTTCAAAACTTAATGAGTCTATCATTGATTTGATACTTCACATATTTCTAACTTCAAACTTTTATATCAAGAAGGATGTGTTTTCATGACGTTCTTTGGAAATACTAATTAGTTACCATTCACCAGAAGAAGAATATGTACAAAAAAAAGTCATTCCTTCAGTAGACACATTTATACTTCATCTTCCTACTATTTTTGCAGAAACTGTGCATTTGAACTCAATTATTTGTTTCACCTTTTTATTCTGGAGATTAAATATCAATGCATTTTATATTTAGTTACATTCATTGCATCGTGCTTGTTTAAATATGTGTGCATGTGTGCATGTTAATGTGCGTGTTTGCCTATGTGCTTCTGTGTAAGGAGAATATTAACTCCTATTAACAGTTTCGCTCTCAATTCTGAAATGTCTCCCCATTGTTTCTGTTCATTTTGTGTGTTTGGGATCCGTTTTCTATGTTCCTTGTTCATAATCTGCACTATTTTATGGGAGGGTTAAATAAATATCAAGTCCCTATAAAATATAAGTTTTGGTTTTATTATTATAAATTTACACTTTAAATTGTCTCAGACATAATCTATTAAAAATGACCCAAATGGAGTGCATCTTACAAGGATTTATGTATCATAGACTGCATTTAAAATTTCAGAAACTATGTGTTTCCATTATAGAGCTGATATGACTAATTAGACCCTCAGAGAGATATTGAAAGCAAATCTATTTCCAATAAAGGAAAAGAATTTGAATAAAAATCAGCCAATCATCGAAGAAAACAGTAAACACTGAATCATTAAGAGGTATTTGAATTTCCCACATCTAAAGAAACATAAGCTAGTTTGCTGATTGACAAAGTTTAAGAAGAAGGATATATATAAATTTCTAAGCCTTAGTGAACAGATATTTGGAAGTATAGAGGTAGTGAGAATTTTACTTTGTTTGAGAAAAGGTCTGACGTAGCCCAGTCTGCCCTCAAAGTCATAGCAATGCTCCTGCATCAGGCTTTCATGCACTAGAATAAGAGGCATGTTCTACCACACATGGCTGAGGTAATCTTTCCTGTTCGATACAAGTGACTTGGTTGTAGCTAGAAAGAATAAAGCACGGTTTTGGGATATCTTGCCTCCCAAAGTGTAAGAGAATGGTTTGACTTTCATTTTATTTCATTCTATTTTTCATTCAATTCTCTTCTTTATATGTTTAATGTTGTAATTTTACTGACAAATATACAAGTCACTTAAGCATTTTTAAAAAGGTATTTGAAATGAAGAATATATATTATATTTGTAGAATATGTCTTTGAAAACATGGTAGACTCTATGAGGACAGCAGGGAGGCTCTGGAATATTTCCCCTGGAAACCTTAGGCATTTAATAAAAACTTTCCACCTAGGCATGGTGGAGCAAATCTGTAATCTGAGAACTTGGGAAGCTGAAGCTGAGGATTGAGCTAAAGAGTCTCATGCCAATCAGAGCTAAGTAGTAAAATTCTTTGATCAAAAGGAGGCAGAGGAGTAGGGGCATAGAAGGGCGATCCATGTTTGTACCACCTCTCAAAAATGCTCCAGGATTTATAACTTTTTTCATTTGAATGCAGACAGAATTGCTTTTCTAATAAGTGAGCATGGCTATACATATATGTACATATGAAAATACGTTTAAAAGTAATTATAAACTCTTACGTTGCACACGTGGCTTCACTTTTTGTACAGTTAACTATGTTTAAATACCAGTGACTAATATCACAGCCTCTCTCCATAAATTCTATCATTTCTCAAATGCTTTATAAAATTCTCTAAGTAGTACATGTATCTGCTTATAAGATATAAGTCTATTTAACATAATTATTAAATATAAACATTTTATTACAGAGAGTTTGATATGTCTGAGAAAAGCAAAGAAATGCATTTTCTCTATAATGTGGTAACTACATTTGTACTGCTGAGGGCAAATGAAAAGCTAAAATTGCTTGTAACTTTTTACATGAGGTCAATATATTTAGAACGTTAAAAAAACCTGTAATCAGTGCAAAGTTCTTTAAGGCATTTATTAGAGCCGTTACTTCGAAATTTCTATTCTCTTTTGAAAAATATTTCTGACCAATTAAATTTATAGTTATTTGATGTTTTGTGTTCTCTTTGTTTCCTTTCAGGACTATAATCATTTATATTACTCTCTAACTTGTGGTGAGAAAAGTTTAGCCTACTCCACTCTAGCCTTGTTCTGTGTCTCCTGTTTAATAAGAGCACAAGTGAAGACGCCTCGTTCATCTTCTTCCCCTCAGGTCCTCTGATTCACAGCACTGGAAGTCTGCTTGTCTGGTTTTCATTGGGAAACCTTACCACACTAATGAGCACTCAGGTGTAATTCATTGGCTGAGGTTTTGTAGTTGGAAATTGTGTGTTACTGATGGTGAAAATGAGCAAATCCTGCCAGTGCAGAATGATTTATTACAACTTTTTGCGAGACCAGCAAAATGGCTTTTATTGCCAATTCTTGCTTTTTGTGCAAATTTTTTCCTAAACATTACTCACTATATTTTTGACATTAATTATGGTATTATTTCCAAACACAGTGAGTTTTGAAAATAGTTTGGGTATTACTTGGCAAACTTCAGTTGAAGTAATACATACCTGGTATAGGCATCTGGTTTAATTCAAAACCTTGCACATTAAAAAACATAGTAACATAATTTTATATGCTATATATGTGGATTTATTTCAAAATATATCCATGTACACAAAAATTTGTAGTAAACATCTACTTACAGCACCTCTACAGCAAGAGAAAGGTGGTGATGGAACACTAGTTAGACTATAAACCTTTCTATTTTATACACATAAAAATTTAAACTAAATTTCCCAGAATTTCATGGAAACTTGTTTTTGCTTTCTTAGAATTTAGAATGGGTTTTTGACATTTTATGTTTAAAACATTTATCTTGATAATTGTAGAGGCCACACTATTTATGAGGGCATATCTCATTTCGTGTTTCTGTAAAACATGTAAGAAATATGTCAGTGGCAAAAAAAAAAAAAGAAAAAAAAGAACTTCTATCACTGTTTTGGAATAGGTGGACATCATTCTTTTGTGGATAGCTCACTAGCCCACTGATACTCTGTTATTTCTAGTGCAGTCATTTCTCAGAAGGATGATTCTGAAAAGACACCTAAAATATGATAGGTTCTTTTTTTGAGTAAAAATTCCATATACCAATAATTTAACTGAGTCTATAATATGCATTCCCCAAATTCACAGAATTTATAAACCACCTACAGGAAAAGTTATTTGTAAGAAGTTACTTTACTATTATGAGTTTTACATGTCTTTATTTTCTCATTATTAGTGATTTGGAAGCTCCTTCTAGGTAAATTTAAAACCTTGGCTTCACTTTCTTAATGAATTAGAATCGTGATTTTAATATCACGATCTCTAACAGATGAAAATGCAGCATGTCCAGCATTAGGCAAGGAGCCAAAGGTGTGTGAAAATGGTGTTGCTGGCTTTCCACCATCAACATTTTGCAATAATGTATCTTCAGTACAGTCTGGAGCTCACTCCACTGTTGATGTGGACTAGCTTTCAGACCTAGACATTTAGTTCTATTTCTTCATGCTTAATCTTCTGGCATGTATAATTGGGGAAATTAACTATGTGATTTCTACTCCTTTCATAAGAAAATTTCTATTACTATTAAGTCTGCTTCAGGAGTGTGTGTCACCTAATATTTGTGAAATAATTAATCAATTCACAAACTAACATAGAATGTTTCCTATCTTTTTAAATTAACTTTCCTTTATTGTGGAAAGAATCTTCTCAGAACAAGACTGATGGCAGTACCAGCTAATGGATCTAAACACATTTAGGGAGTAGTTACACAATAACATATCAGAAGAAGTACAGTTACACATAGGTTCAATGCTCTCCCAATGCTGATCTCTTGACCAGGTACACAGAGCCAGGCAAAAATACTCACCTGCAGCCAATGAAAATCAAAACAACCTTGAGATTTCATCTCATACCATCCAAAATGCTAAAATAAAAAATTCAGGTGACAACAGATGCTGGCAAGGATGTAGAGAAAGAAGAACACTCACTCCTCCATTGTTGGTGAGATTGCAAACTGGTACAAAGACTCTGGAAATCAATCTGGAGGTTCCTCAGAAAATTGGACATTCCACTACCTGAAGACCCAGCTATACCTCTCCTGGGCATAAACCCAAAAGATGCTCCAAAATATTACAAGGACGCATGCTCCACTCTGTTCATAACAGCCTTATTTATAATAACCAGAAGCTGGAAAGAACCCAGATGTCCCTCAACAGAGGAATGGATACAGAAAACATGGTACATTTAAACACTGGAGTACTACTCAGTTATTAAAAACAATGACTTCATGAAATTCTTAGGCAAAGCAAATTCTTAGGATTAGAAAATATCATCCTGTGTGAAGTAACCCGAACACAAAAAGACACACATGGTATGCACTCATGACAAGTGGATATTAGCCCAGAAGTTTGGTATACCCAAGATATAATTCACAGACCACATGAAGCTCAGTGAGAAGGAAGAGAAAAGTGTGGATGCCTCAGTCCTTCTTAGAAGGGGGAACAAAATACTCACAGGAGGAAATATGGAGAAAAAATGTGGTGCAGAGACTGCAGGAAAGGCCATCCAGAGACTGCCCCACCTGGGAATAGATCCCATATACAGTCACCAAACCCTGACACTATTGTCGATGCCAAGAAGTGCATGTTGACAGGAATCTGATATAGCAGTCTCCTTAAAGGCTCTTCTAGAGCCTGAGAAATACAGAGGTGGATGCTCGAATCCAAACATTGGACTGAGAACCACGTCCACAATAGAGGAGTTAGGGAAGTGACTGAAGGAGCTGAAGGGGCTTGCAACCCCATAGGAAGACCAGTATCAACCAACTAGACACCCCACATCTCCCAGGAACTAGACCACCAACCAAAGAGTACACATAGGACGCATGCCTTCAGCCACATATATAGTAGAAGATGGTCTTGTTGGACATCCATGGTAGGAGAGGCCTTTGGTCCCGTGAAATCTGGATGACCCAGTATAGAGTAATGCCAGCGAGGGGAAGTGGTAAGGTGAGCGTGTGGAGGAGCACCCTCACAGAAGCAGGGAGAAGGGGATGTGATAGGTGGTTTCTGGAGAGGAAACCACCTCTGTGAACAGGGAAAACATTTGAAATGTAAATAAAGAAAATATCCAATAAAAGAAAAGAAAAAATAAAATAAAAATACCCTACATATCAATAATTAAAAAAGAATGCTCACCTGCAGAGCATGCACATGATCTGATTAGAAAAACAAAAACAAAACAAACAACAACAACAAACAAACAAAGAAGGTGTTTTCCTCCATAATACCTATTTCCTGTTGTTTAACTAATGCCAGAATGTTGGTACTATGGCATTTTCTTTATTAATTTTTCTAATATCTTCATAATAGGACATGAAATTCTGTAAGCAATTTAACTACAACACAATGTTACTTTTTCAGCATATATGAGTGTTGACACATCTTTTTCAAATTTTCCATTTCCTCCCTCTTCTTTTTTTTTTTTTCATGTTGTTCTAACAAAGTAAGTTTACTACTTGTGACCTAAGGATAGGCATGTGTTACTTCTACACACATACCCTTCTTGCTCAAAATGACACAAATAATGTTATAGCCTCTATGCTGAGCTTTCCTAAATTTCTCAAATTCATAAGAATCGTAAAAGAGGTTCTTTTATTCTTTTTTTAACTGAATATTTTATTTATTTACATTTCAAACATTATCCTCTTTCCTGGTTTCCTCTCCAGAAACTCCCTATCCCTTCCCCTTCCCTCTGCCTCTATGTGGTTGCCCCCCTACCCACCCATTCACTCCTGCCTCTTCTCCCTGGCATTTCCTTACACTGGGGCATCGAGCCTTCACAGGACCAAGGGTAACTCCTCCCATTGATACCAGACAAGGCCAATTTTGTTCTTTCTAAGTATGATTTTACTTTCTAAATTTTAGCTTTTGATGAAAACAGAAACTCTGAATACTGAAATTATTTGGGCAGAGATTCAGCAGTTTTAATTGAAAAGGACTTAATAGTGAATTTGTGCAGTGTTTGAAAGCACCTGGCTCACAGATTTTTATTTAGTTTGATGAAATCCGAGTAATCTGAAACAAGTTAACTTTATCATTTTTTTCAACAGATGAAAATCTATGATGGATAAAGTCAGTGAACTCACTGCCCCAAAATGAATAAAACGAACCATTAGGAAACCACCTACTACAGTTTTCAGGATTTGAATAAGAACTAAATGAGATAATAAAATCTCACCTAAAGTTTATTTTTCTCATGCATTTTTCTCTTTCTTAAAACATGGCTACCTGACAGTAAAACCCTAAATCATATTCATCAGTCTTACTGTCATTTTATTACAGACTTCCTGCTATTACAAGCCAAAGAACAGCTGCTGGACCAGGCATAGCTGCTTATTGGGCAATGAGACACCATTCCTGCCCCTACAGATTTGGCAGTCAATTGATTCTCCTGTGTGCTGCTAACTGTTGTTGGCCTTAAACTGATCACCTGCCTCATCAATGTGTTTTACTTTCAATCTCCTTTCTGGGGAATATACGTCCCCCCATTACTCAGAGCTTAGCACTCTATAGTAAATGAAACAGACATGGCTCTCAACAATGGGGAATGGGGATGCTCATGAGGCTGTGGGGTATTGGGTAACGGACATTCTGCTTGACCTTTAGGGCCATGGGAAAGGATTTAGACATCACCGTAAAACTGTCATAAAACCCTGCATTGTCCTTTGTAGAATTTTCTCATTGCTAGAATTGGCCTTGAACTTGTAATATGAGGAGATACATGGGCTCACTTGTCCAATGATTGCTGCATTAACTAGCCAGGGTGAACTTAGGACGTCAAGGATAGAGAGTTCAAGTTTCAAGAAGAAAAGTCATGGATTGGAAAAGAAAGAGGAATCTGTAAAAATAAGCAAATGATAGGTGAATTTGTCTTATAGGAGGAAGGATTATTTATGATTTAGATGTAATTCCTTGGATAAAGAAGCAAAGATTAGAAGATTAAATGAAGATTCACAAGCATATAAAAAAGTTAGTACTATGTTCTAGCTATTTGAAGGACTGGAGATGACAATGCCTGGAGTGATATTGGGGAAAGCTAGCTGCTTTACTTGTACAAATTTTAAACCTTTGTAAGAAATTATTTAAACTTAAGTACTCTGTCACCTTTCTGTTCTAACATGAAAATAATTACTACATAATGTGGTCTACTATACTAGGAAACCACAAGGTTGGTCACAAGCTAACCATGAAAAGCTGACTGTATAAAAAACTGTAAAGAAATATGCTTTTGATTTGTGTTCAGTTTCTGTTTTAAAAAAGCAGGGCTGGGCCTAATGATCCAGGATTCATAAGATTTATGTAAGTTAAAGGATTTCTAAAAGATGAGTAAAAATTGTCAAATGCTTAATGTTGTAGCATTAGTAAATAAAAGTCTGAGTTTGGGCTCTCTGGTCAGAAAGAAGAAGGAGGAAGAAGGAAGAAAAGAAAGGAGAAGAAAGAAGAATGCTGAAATTTTTCAGGCAAAAAGAGATCACTTATACTGACAGCTTGTATTCACTACTGACTTTGAGTCATTACTGAATGAGTGCAGCTCACTTTCCCCCTTTCTGAGGACACATGTTAAGTTAAAGTAACCTTAAATAATCCAATTTTTGGCGAGTCATTGAAATACAAAACCACAACTACACCCTGCATCATAGGAAATGTGTTTATTTAGTGTTACCCATACTGTTTAAAACAGGCTCATAGTCTGTCACACTAAAAATATAAATAAACAGAACCTTGTGTGCAATAGGAACACTGTTTATTTCCTTTCTTCTGCTTTATTCCTTCGTGCTGCCATAGCAAGTTCACAAACTGTAGAGTTTAAGCAATTGTAGTTTATTTTTCATATCCCTAAAGCCCAAATAAGTTTTGAATGACTGTTTTGTATCTCTATGAATTGTATGGCTGGATTCTTGCTTTGTTTTATAGAGATGCCTTTGCCTTGGTGCATATTATGTAGACTGGAGAAAATGTAAGGTCAAATCATTTCTTTTTGTTATGAAGCCTCAAAATCTATTTGTGTCATCGTAACAAAAGAAATAATTTAAAATAGAGAGAGCACAATCCTGAATGAATACATTTTTGACAGGGGTATGGCTATTTATAACTTCTGGGGAAACCACTATTCCTGACCTCAAGCTACAGAGCAATAGTGATCAAAACTGCATGGTATTGGTACAGAGACAGATACGCTGATCAGTGTGATAGTATTGAACCAGAAATAAAATCGACCCTTAAAGATATTTGATCTTTGACAAAGAAGCAAAAAAAATACAATGGAAAAAAGAAAGCATCTTCAATCAACTGTGCTGGTCTAACTGGCTGTCTGTATGTAGGAAAATGAAAATAGATCCATATTTGTCACCTTGCACAAAGTTCAAGTCCAAGTGGATCATGGACCTCAACATAAAATCCAGCTACACTAAATCTAATGGAAGAGAAAGTAGGAAAGAGCCTTGAACTCATTGGCAAAGGGGAAATTTTCCTAAACAGGACACAAATGGCTCATACTCTAAGATCAAGAATTGATAAATGGGACCTCATGAAACTGGCAAGCTTCTGTAAGGCCAAGGACTTAGTCAAAAAGACAAATCAGCAACCTAAAGATTGGAAAAAAAATTCTTCACCACATCTGGTAGAGGGCTGATATCCAAACTATATAAACAACTCAAGAAGTTAACCACTAAAATAGCAAGCAAGCCAATCAAAAAGTAGGACATAGAACTACACAGAAAATTTACAACAAGAGGAATTTGAATGGCTAAGAAGTACTTAAAGAAATATTCAAAGTCCTTAGTATCAGAGAAATGCAAATAAAAGGACCCGGGGATTCTACCTTACACCAGTCAGAATGGTTAAAATCAAAAGTTCAGGTGATATCACATGTTGGGGAGGATGTGGAGAAAGAAGAACACTCCTCCACTGCTGGTGGGATTGCAAACTAGTACAACAACTCTGGTCAATCTGGAGATTCTTCAGAAAATTGGAAATAGATCTACCTGAAGATCCAGCTATATCACTCTTGGGCATACACCACAGGTGCACATGTTCCACTATGTTCATAGCAGCATTCTTTGTGATAGCCAGAAGATGGAAACAACCCAGGTGTTTCACAACAGAAAATAGATACAGAAAATATGGTTTGTTTACACTATGTAATACTACTCAGGAATTGAGAACAAGGACATCCTAAGTTTTGCAGGCAAATGGATGGAACTAGAAAATATCCTGATGAGGCAACTCAGACCTGAAGGACATGCATAGTATGTAATAACTAATGAATGGATATGAGCCAAGAAGTATAGAATTCACAGATACAATCCCCCAAAACTCAAAGGAGTTAAAACCTGAAGGGCCCAAGTGAGGATGCCTCAATCTCACTTTGGGAGGGAAAAGAAAGCAATCATAGAATGGGAGAGAGGGAGGGACCTGGGTGGGAAAGGCAACAGGGAGGGGAAGAGCTGAACATGATCAGGTGTTGGGTAGGGGAACAGTACAGATGCCCTGACAGGAAGCAGAAGGAATGGAAACATGTAACCTCTGATATTAGAAAGTGTGGGGACCATTTGAGAATTTACCAGAGACTTGGAAAGTGAGAGAGTCTCAGGACTCAAAGGAAGGGACCTTAGATTAAATGCCCAACAGTGGGGAGAGGGAACTTTTAGTGCCTGCCTTCGGCAGAAAGATGCCATCAAGTGAGGGATGGGGTTGCCATCTCACAGTCAAAAACTCTGACTCATATTTTTTCCCGTCTGAAAGAACTGCATGGCTAAAAATGGAGAACATCCTGAGAAAAAAGGTGGTCCAGAGAGAGTCCCATATTGGCATTCAGCTCAAGGAGAGGCCTGAAGGCCTGACAGTATTATTGAGGCTATGGTGTAGTGACGAAAACGGGCCCATCATGACTGCCCTCTGGAAGTCCCAACAAACAGCTGAAAGAGTCAGATGCAGATATTTACACCCGATCCATGGACGGAAGCTACTGACTGTGTTAAATTAGGGGAAAACTGCAAGAAGCTGAGGAGAAGGGCAACCCTGTAGGAGGAGCAGCAGTCTCAACTAACCTGAGCCCCCAAGGTCTTTCAGGCACTGGGCCACCAACCAGACAGAATGCACCAGCTGATGTGAGGCCCCAACACATGTATAGCAGAGGACTGCCAGGTCTGGACTCAGTCAGACAAGATGCACCGAACCCTCAAGAGACTTGGAGCCCCAGGACTGGGGAGGACTAGTGGGCTGGGGGTTTGGGGACATCCTCCAGGAAACAGGAGGTGGAGAAGGTATGGAATTTGGAACAGTCAGAAGGTTAACTGGGAGACAGATAAAATCTGGACAGGTAAAAAAGATGGAATAAAATTTAAAAAATCAACTAATACCCTACAGTGTCATATGAGTGGCAAGTCTTCCATTTCTAAGGCTCTTGCCTAAGTGTGGATTTTGACACTTTTGCAAAACTGTCCATTATGGCTTACTTCTCCTAGTTATTTATAGGATGAAAACTGCTTGCATACAAATAAAGTTCCAACTCAGTTTAGTGAAACCTGTCTCCTTGTCTAGCTCTGTATCATAATCCCAACGTCTGTGTTGATCTATATGCAATAGAACCATTTCCCTGATCAACATATAATAAACATGCTTAGCTTCTGTGTGGACTGCCTTCCCCATCTCATAGCACACTCCCAGAGGATCTCAGCTCTTATAGGTCTCTACGTCTGCCATGTATTTGGCGTATGTCCTTTTCTCCTTTCCTCGTATCCCCTTTCAGGAATCCGGGACCCAAGTTACACAAGAACATAGTTAGTCACATCTATTTTGGCTAATGGATTTAGAGAATTCTCTCTCTGATTGACTGATTCATAGCACTGTTCCTATGCCTGTGATGAGGTAGAACATTGTACCAGAGAAACATGAAAAATGAAGGTATTAATTTTTGGTAACTAGGAAGTAGCAAATAGTAATGGGGAGGGGTGTTTGGGGTCAAGGTATTGTTGAAATACATGGCACTGTTGATGTACCTATTCCTGGAAAGTTACAGCTTCATAGGTTAAACTACCTCACACTATTTCACTTAAGATTTGAATATATTAATGGGTTATCCTTGATCATATTAGAGCCTTAATGATCTAATGGACTCTGGTAAGGCCTTCACAGACATACAAATAAGTATATTTAACCAATCTCTTAAATGTCTCTCAAATCTAATATTAATGTTGACAGTGAATATTAAGTATCATAAAACCTAACACTTAATATATCATCTGAATCTAATTATGTTTTAAATATTTACATGCATTTACATGCATAATTTCCAGGTTAACAACAGTATTTTGTTTTGGATTTCCTACAGATTTTAAAAATCAGTATATACTATGTTCATTAAAAGTTCCATAGTACACTGTCTAAAATCCATATTTAAAGTACTTTATCACTAAAACAGCTTCAATCTACCATAATTTTCTTGCTCATGGCATATTTTGCCTCAATTAAGAACTTCTTACTAATGAAACTGAGAGTTGGAATGAATGAAAAATAAAGTGATAAAAGAATTAATTTTGCCATATTTATAAACTTTTTCACAAAAGATTTCTTTATAGGCATGGAGTCTTTTGAAATAAATCTGGAATCCATTTTTTTTGTAGTCTTGGATTTAATTCTTTTAAAGCAGTTGAGTACTATCGTCTGATGTCATTTAAACAAAAGTCCCAGAGTATTCATCAGGGAGTCAATCTGGATAGCATTGTTCTACTTAGGTATAAGACTCCATCTCTCTTACATTAAAGTTTGACCATGGACTGGCAACAATCCAGATCCAACATCTGCATATCATGTTTCCAACTCTAGCTTACTTTTTGCCTGCACAACATGTGCAATTTCTTTGTATACTTAAATTTTGGATTTTACTATGCCAGGAATAAGGGTAGGAATCAAGTTCTCCAAAACTGAAACAAATGCATATACACTTCTCTAATGAAAGCTGAACATTTTAATGTCTTATTGAATGTTGAACAGTTTACTGGAAGCTCAGACTTTCCATTGTCCTGAATCATTATAGGCATGATTGCTATTAGCAGCTTTAGGCATAAAATTAAACTTTAGGGTAGCATTATTGTATTTTCATCAAAATACAAATAGGATAATAAGACTTTAAATTAAAATCAACTTTTGATCAATGGGCTGCAGAATGGTAGTTGTGTTGATAGACATGAAAACAACACTAATATCGTAGTAATCTCTATTGGAGTTGCTGAATGTTAGATTGTCAGTAAGCAATGCTATTTTCAAAGGGATCTTTATTGTAATGAGCAGCATGCTTCAATAGTGAGATTAACATATTCATCAATCTGTGCTGTAAATACATTCTGCACTGCACAGGTTTGTTACTCCATTTACAGTGTGAAGACAGAATATGTTTGTCATTATTTTTAAATAATCTGCTATATTTGTATGATAAATAAGCTTAATTTCCACTTAAGCATACCTGTCAAATTATCTAGCAATAAGAACTCTCTTGATATGAGATATTGACTTATCTCTGTTAATAGAAGCTCTTTGTAGAATTTTCTTTCAATATTATGATGTTTAGTTTGCACTTAAAATATGTTTTACTGTAGGTAACATTGATCATCAGTAAATGTGTGGTATAATTTGTTGCAACTTCTAAATTGGTGATTGAGAATTCATCTTTAATGTATTGGTTACAGGAATGAATTTTGTCATTATTCTTCATTAAATAATTCCTCTTAACTTCAATTCTTTCTTTTTTGCTTATATCTGATTCTGATGAGGGAGCTATAAGAGCTGAGTTCAGCATTACAGTTGGGTTGAGGGAATCTTGTGGTTAGAAAAGATTTACTATTCTTTATAACTTTAACAAATATGAATAATTCAATAAATGGGTTTCAAGTATACATATATTTTTTACAATCCTAAGAATTAAACCTTACTTCAAGTAGATAATAGGCAATCATTCCTTCTTATCAGATAAATCTCACTGGAGTACACTACACATTTTCTTTTCTTTATAGTAACAACTTGAATGACACAGACACGAACTTTACAACCTCTCCAAGCATGACACTAAACTTCCTTGCCATTCTAGTTCATTTCTAGGATCCACATTTAACTGATAGTACTATAATTATCATATGAATGTTTTGAAGGTGTTGTAGGGTGTTCTAGCTTGCTTTTCTCTTTCTGTGGTAAAACATTCTGGCCATAAGCTTCTTAGGAGGGTAAAGTGTTTTAGTCTAACTAACACTAAGAGTACCTAAGAACAGACCCTGTATAAACACTGTGTATTGAATCTCATTTCACCACCTACTTCTATTCTACTATCTGATAATTTGTTATAGGCTCCAGTCTGTAGGGTCACCCTACAGTGGTACCTCCAAAGCTGAACTATCCCTCATCAATCATTGATCAAGACCATTTCTCATAAATATGGCACTAGAAAAACCGATATGGGCAATCCTCAACTGAGACTCCCTTTTTATAGTTGATTATTGATTGGATAATTTTGACAATAAAACAAAGCATGACATGGGATTATTAATTTTAAGATTTTATTATTTTGGAGGATGAAAAAGCCTAACTAGAGAGAAACACAATGGTACGTTGTAGAACATTACAGCATATATTTGCATAATACATTTCATTTCTGAAAATTTTACATTCAAATGAAAAGATGAGGTTAACAGCCTTTCATGTTACAGGGTTACCAGAAACTTGCAGTTAGGATAATTCTGTAGGATTCTCAAAGCCCAAGAGAAATGCTTGTTTCTCTAAAACCGTTATACTGGGATTCAAACTTCAGGATGAATTTTCATAAAGTAATGCATCAGTCCACAGACTACCTCTTAAACATGTTTCTTAAGGTTATTTGTAATATAAAAATATAAGAGTAAAACCGAAAATATGATGTAGTACAGAACATTTCATGATGAATGAGCTTAATGTTAAATTAGACAGTAAAGTGTGAATCTTCTATAAAGATTGAAGCATCTATGTTTGCCTTTGGATATTTGTACTTAAATTTAAAGTTTCCCCATACAATAGGCATGGATTGTTTTTTCCATAGTTGCAAAGCTAAGAAAGTTGTTGGCATGATCGTCTTGTAATTAAATTCTCATTTATAGAATTCTTGGTGTTTGAACTGAAGTGTTCTATTTTGTAAAATCTCACTATGCAGAATCTTATTTTCTGTGTTCTGAATCAGATGCTAAAATGTTCAGGCTGTGAAAACACATTTATATAGTCAATTTCCATTTAAGCAAAAAGCTTTAATATGGGAATCAAATGTGGCACTTACTACATTAGTACTTTTTCTAGTTATCTTGAAAGTTTTTACCTCCTACTTTATGGCTCTGTGAAAGGTAATTATAGAGGGGCTCACTCAATTTATAGATCAAAACATATTGTAGTAAGTCGATTATATCGGTTAAGTTTTGCTCTGAAAGGGCACTTGTGTAGAAGGCACTGAGGAGGAAGAGTACACAGGTCTTAGAAGTCTGAGAGCCTTTCTCTCAGTGAGCAGCTGCTTCAGGACGACATGAAATTCTTACTTTCTCTTGTGCTTACTGTACATACTTTTTTTGTTAAAAAAAATTTAAAAAAAAAGAATTTATTCTCTGTCATTCAAAATGTTAGTGTATTTCTTTCCCCTTTTTTGGGTTTTTTTTTTCTTTATTAACTTGAGTATTGCTTATTTACATTTCGATTGATTGTTATTCCCTTTCCTGGTTTCCGGGCCAACATTCCCTAAACCCTCTCCTTCTATATGGGTGTTCCCCTCACCATCCCCCCCCATTCCCACCCTCCCCCCAACAATCACATTCACTGGGGGTTCAGTCTTAGCAGGACCAAGGGCTTCCCCTTCCCTGGTGCTCTTACGAGGCTATTCATTGCTACCTATGAGGTTGGAACCCAGGTTCAGTCCATGTATAGTCTTTGGGTAGTGGCTTAGTCCCTGGGAGCTCTGGTTGGTTGGCATTGTTGTTCATATGGGGTCTCAAGCGCCTTCAAGCTCTTCCAGTCCTTTCTCTGATTCCTTCAACGGGGGTCCCATTCTCAGTTCAGTGGTTTGCTGCTGGCATTCACCTATGTATTTGCTGTATACTGGCTGTATCTCTCAGGTGAGATCTACATCCGGTTCCTGTCTGCCTGCACTACTTTGCTTCATCCATCTTATCTAATTGGGTGGCTGTATATGTATGGGCCACATGTGGGGCAGGCTCTGAATGGGTGTTCCTTCTGCCTCTGTTTTAAACTTTGCCTCCCTATTCCCTGCCAAGGATATTCTTGTTCCCCTTTTAAAGAAGGAGTGAAGCATTCATACTTTGGTCATCCCTCTTGAGTTTCATGTGTTCTGTGCATCTAGGGCAATTCAAGCATTTGGGCTAATAGCCACTTATCAATGAGTGTGTGTTTTTCCGTGATTGGGTTTCCTCACTCAGAGTGATGTTATCCAGTTCCATCCATTTGCCTATGAATTTCGTAAAGTCATTGATTTGATAGCTGAGTAATATTCCATTGTGTAGATGTACCACATTTTCTGTATCCATTCCTCTGTTGAAGGGCATCTGGGTTCTTTCCAGCTTCTGGCTATTATAAATAAGGCTGCTCTGAACACAGTGGAGCATGTGTCTTTGTTATATGTTGGGGCATCTTTTAGGTATATGCCCAAGAGAGGTATAGCTGGGTCCTCAGGCAGTTCAATGTCCAATTTTCTGAGGAACCTCCAGAATGATTTCCAGAACCATTGTACCAGTCTGCAATCCCACCAGCAATGGAGGAGTATTCCTCTTTCTCCACATCCTCACCAGCATTTGCTGTCACCTGAGTTTTTGATCTTAGTCATTCTCACTGGTGTGAGGTGAAATCTCAGGGTTGTTTTGATTTGCATTTCCCTTATGACTAAAGATGTTGAACATTTCTTTAGGTGTTTCTCAGCCATTCGACATTCCTCAGCTGTGAATTCTTTGTTTAGCTCTGAACCCCATTTTTTTTTATTAACTTGAGTATTTCTTATTTACATTTCGAGTGTTATTCCCTTTCCCAGTTTCCGGGCAAACATCCCCCTAATTCCGACCCCTCCCCTTCTGTATGGCTGTTCCCCTCCCCATCCTCCACCCATTGCCGCCCTTCCCCCAACAATCACGTTCACTGGGGGTTCAGTCTTAGCAGGACCAAGGGCTTCCCCTTCAACTGGTGATCTTACTAGTATATTCATTGCTACCTATGAGGTCGGAGTCCAGGGTCAGTCCATGCATAGTCTTTAGGTAGTGGCTTAGTCCCTGGAAGCTCTCCTTGCTTGGCATAGTTGTTCATGAGACCCCTTATGAACCCCATTTTTAATAGGGTTATTGGTAAAGATCTTTTCCAAATCTGTTGGTTGCCATTTTGTACTAACCACAGTGTCCTTTGCCTTACAGAAGCTTTGCAGTTTTATGAGATCCCATTTGTCGATTCTTGATCTTAGAGCATAAGCCATTCGTGTTTTGTTCAGGAAATTTTCCCCAGTGCCCATGTGTTCGAGATGCTTCCACACTTTTTTTTCTATTAGTTTGAGTGTATCTGGTTTGATGTGGAGGTCCTTGATCCACTTGGACTTAAGCTTTGTACAGGGGGATAAGCATGGATCGATCTGCATTCTTCTACATGTTGACCTCCAGTTGAACCAGCACCATTTGCTGAAAATGCTATCTTTTTTCCATTGGATGGTTTTGGCTTCTTTGTCAAAAATCAAGTGACCATAGGTGTGTGGGTTCATTTCTGGGTCTTCAATTCTATTCCATTGGTTTATCTGTCTGTCTCTGTACCAATACCATGCAGTTTTTATCACTATTGCTCTGTAATACTGCTTGAGTTCAGGGATAGTGATTCCCCCAGAAGTCCTTTTATTGTTGAGGATATTTTTAGCTATCCTGGGTTTTTTGTTATTCCAGATGAATTTGCAAATTGTTCTGTCTAACTCTTTGAAGAATTGGATTGGTATTTTGATGGGGATTGCACTGAATCTGTAGATCGCTTTTGGTAAAATGGCCATTTTTACTATATTAATCCTGCCAATCCATGAGCATGGGAGGTCTTTCCATCTTCTGAGGTCTTCTTCAATTTCTTTCTTCAGAGGCTTGAAGTTCTTATTGTACAGATCTTTTACTTGCTTGGTTAAATTCACACCGAGGTATTTTATATTATTTGGGACTATTATGAAGGGTGTCGTTTCCCTAATTTCTTTCTCAGCTTGTTTCTGTTTTGTGTAGAGGAAGGCTACTGATTTATTTGAGTTAATTTTATACTCAGCCACTTTGCTGAAGTTGTTTATCAGGCTGAGTAGTTCTCTGGTGGAACTTTTGTGATCACTTAAGTAAACTATATATATATATATATATATATATATATCATATCATCTGCAAATAGTGATATTTTGACTTCTTCTTTTCCGATCTGTATCCCTTTGACCTCCTTTTGTTGTCTGATTGCTCTGTCTAGAACTTCAAGAACTATATTGCATAAGTAGGGAGAGAGTGGGCAGCCTTGTCTAGTCCCTGACTTTAGTGGGATAGCTTCAAGTTTCTCTCCGTTTAGTTTAATGTTATTGACTCTATGTACTTTTTATTCCCTCAGTTTTTTAATAAAGAAAGAAAATATTACCATAGAAACACAAAACAAATAGGTCATAGAATTTTTTGCAACTTTTACTATCTTTTTATGTATAAAATTATTTCCCGTTATTCTATTAGCAAATATCAGTCATTACACATTTCATTTTACTCATACTGTGGAACTTATAAAGTCCCTGGGGTCAAACTGGAATCTTCCCTGCATGCAGAGTGTATGTATGTAGGTGGGGGAATTAGAAATGATGCCAAATATCATATGTGAGGTAACCATGCCCACATTTAATATAAGAAAGATCTTTAGGGATGTTTCCAACATCATCCATTTAATCCATTCTGAGAAAATTAGAATTTGTGAAACAGATTTGTCTACTTTGTGTGTTTGAAAGATATTGTATCTCAATATCTCATAATGTGAGATGTATACATTTTTGTTCTTCTATCTGTTTCCCGATCCTCTTCTTTTCTCTGTCATATTCTTGTCAGTTTTCTCAGGCTCTCCAATATCTTCTCTTCTGGAGAATCACCAAAGAATGCATAAATCCTTATCATGATTTGGATGTCCTCAAAACCAACATTTAATAGCAGAATACAAATTCAAGAAATTGATTTGGAAAGTAATTCTAGGAATCATATGGCCGAAACAAACCAAGGAACTGAGAAGGTATCAAAACCCTGTGTACACTGTATAGGATACGTACTGAGGAGCTACAACCAGTTTTACTTGGGACCATACAAATACACCACCATAGAAGGAGAGATTCATATAGCCTCATAGAAAAGCTACTGCTGTTATTTTGAAGACAGCATATAATATTCCAGTTCAGCTGACTTCTCACTGGTTTTAGTAATTCTCATTTATTAGGGCTGTTCTCAGCTCTGATCAGAAAAGCTCTGCTTTTTACTTAATTTTTTAAATTTATTTATTTATTTGTTTGTTTATTTATTTATTTATTCATTTATACACTCCAGATTCTATTTCCCTTTCATCCACTCCCCCCCCCGAGGATTCCACATCACATACCTCCTCCCCGCACCCTTGTACCCCCCCTCTGTCTCCACAAGGATGTCCCCACTTCCCCACCCAGCAGACCTCTAAAAGTTCCTGGGGCCTCCAGGCTCTTAAGGGTTAGGTGCATCTTCTCTGACTGAACCCGGACCAGTGAGTCCTCTGTTGTCTATGTGTTGGATGCCTTATATCAGCTGGCATCTGCTGCCTAGTGGGCAATCCATTGTCTAACAGATCTTTGGGGTCTAGGTTAGTTCAGACTGCTAGCTAGTCCTCCTACAGGGTTGCCCTCCTCCTTAGCTTCCTCCGGCTTTTTCCTAATTCAACCAGAGGTTTCAGCAGCTTCTGTTCATTGGTTGGGTGCACATATCTTCATCTGTCCCTTTCAGCTGCTTGTCAAGTCTTTGGGAGAGTAGTCATGGTAGTTTTCTTTTTGTGAACACACCATAGCTTCAGTAACAGTGACAGATTTTGGGGCCTCCCTTTGAGCTGGAACCCACTTTGGTCTGTCACCGGACTTTCTTTTCCTCAGGCTTTTCTCCATTTCCATCCCTGCATTTCTTTCTGGCAGGAAGAATTATGGATCAAAGCTTTGGCTGTGGGTTAGCAACCCCATCCCTCACTTGAAGCCCTGTCTTTCTGCTGGAGGTGGGCTCAGTAAATTTCCTGTCTCCACTCTAGGGCATTTCATCTAGGGTCTCCCCTTTAAATCCTGAGACTCTCTCACTTCCTAGGTCTCTGGTGCATTCTAGAGGATCTTCCCAACCTCCTTCCTCTGAAGTCACCTGTTTTCATTCTTTCTGCTGGCCCTCAGGGCTTCAGTCGTTTGCCCCCACCTAATACCAGATCATGTTCTCCTCTGCCCTCATACTCATCCCCTTCTTCTCCCCTGTACCTCCCTCCCTCCTACCTTGTGGTTGCTTTCTTCTCCCTCCCAAGTGGAACTGTATATAGCATCTCATTATGAAGAAAACGTTTTAGTGAATATTTTGATGGGGGCTTTCTCAACATCATCTTGAAATGATGTAAAAATAAAACACTAACTTTTTCTCTGGTGTAAGGTAAAAGATGAGGAATTTCTTGATTCATCATTAGTCATTGTAAACATGATAAATATAGAAACTAAAGCAATTAAATCCAATCAGATTTATTGACAGGTTTTTAATAAGCAAAGGATGGCCTTGTTGGGCAACACTAGTAGGAGAGGCCCTTGCTCCTGCCAAGGTTGGACTCCCCCAGTGCAGGGGAATGTCAGGGTGGGGCAGGAAGGAGAGGTGGAGGGGATGGAATAGGGGGCTTACATCCAGGAAACCAGGAAAAGGAATAACGTTTGAAATGTAAATAAAAATATCCAATAAAAGAAAAAAACTAACTTTTTAAAAACAAGAAAAAATAAGCAAAGAATAGACCAATGACTGCTGCAAGATATTAGCAATAGGGAAAAATGTTTTATTTAATTTTATTTTGTCTGATGGGGTTTAAGAGAAGTTGTTTCCATGAAGAACTTCCAGAAGAATAATATTGCAATACAGACGGTGCATGTATCCATTGCAGAGAAAACTGCACAACAACCGACAACAGATAGGATATAGTAACTGAGATGGCTCTTAATTTTTAAAGATTTAAGATTTTGAAAGTTTTTTGATAAGTGAACAAGCACTCATAAAATAATCAAAAAAAGATTGCTAACACTATGGTAGGAAGATGAAGAATTTTTATATCCTTTTAAAATTTTAATTTCATTACATATTTTAACCTGTATGTATATGTGTGTGCATGCACATGAGCCCATGCATTTGGTGAGGTCAGAGATAGTTCTCTCTTTCCACCACACATGCTCCAGGGATTGACTCAGATTGTCATCTCAGCAGCAAGGCCTTTACCTGTTCTTCTGTGTTAAGTGATATAGCAGACCAAGGATAAAGGATTTTGTATTTTTCATCTGTCTAATCATGTCAGGTAAACATTATTAGATACTGAATTATCTTGTAGTATTATTTTAGTAGGAATCACAATAAGTCAAATTATGGGAACTGTAAATTTTCTTTTATAATTCTATATCTAGAAGAAAGATGACAATTATTTTGGACTCAAAAATATATAGCTCAAAGTTATTTTACAGTTTTGCCTACATTTCTCTCTATGTAATGTTATGCCACACATTAGTTTAGAATGCATGACTAAATTCTGGTAAATGAAGTTAACTTGATTTCTAATTAAATATTTAGTTCATTATCTATGTTCATCTGAACTAATCTTCACAAACTTACCACATCTCAAATCTAAATTGGCTACAAATTCTGGAGATTTAATTATCTACTCAAATTTGAAAATTCCTAGGTTTATTTTCAACAATAAGGATGTTATTAAAAGATGAGAAAAGCTTGTTATAAAGTTTTCATCATTTTGAAATCATAATTATATTGTTTCCAAATTCTCTTTTATTCTTACAACCCCCCTTTTCATGTATATCTTTTTGCTTCTTGCTCTTCTTCACATGCATGGCCTCTTTAATTATTATTACATATACATATTATATTCTTAAATATATAAATACGACTATGTCAGTCCAAACAACATTACCTGTATGTGTATAGTTTCTGGGCTGACTGGTAAAATACCTAACTATAGTCTAAATACTTATCATTCTATTCACAGATAACTGTAGTTCTCACTGAGCACCAAAACAACTTTTCTTTATAACGAACAGAGCATAAGAGAAAAGCACAATTGACCAAAATATAGAGTACAAAATATTATGTAGTATCCTGCCTCAATGGATACACTTGCAGCACAGTTTCAGGCCTAATAATGATATTCAATACTAGAGGTGGGGGCAGAAATTATAAAAACCAGAGGGACAGAAAATCTTCTGTTAAAAACATTCTTGCATTTTGTAGAAATGACCTGGAAGTTATACTCTTGAGGTCTTAACAACAGGATTGCATAAAGAACTGTCCAAGAATGACAAATGAAAGTGGGAACAATCATTAAGATTCAAGCCTAAAGATCTGCAGGCAATTAAAGAATACTGAGTGTCAGAGAAGTAAAAACCCTACGATGAGCCCCATCATTAATTATGAATAAATTATATAATACCAGAAAAAGAGAAATCAGATCCATCCAATGGATACATGTATTAGGCATGATCTGTTATTACTTCAAATAGGCAGACTCCTGGTTTTCGTTATCCACTAACTTTCTGTCACATGTTAGGTGACAATTTGATTGATATTCAGTCCCAAGGAGCATAACTAGTTTTCAAATTTCGAATTGTTGACTTCTAAAGTAATTATTGATTAAATCACTGTTTTACTGTGCTGTGGATCCTCATCCCCATTTCTTTGTTCTCTTGGGAATTTTGCTGGTTGATAAGATCAAAGTCACAGCTTTTTCCTCACAGCCAGTCAACAATAGCCCTCACTCCCAATAATTTTGTTTTCATACAAATATAAGATCCAGTCATAAGTCATCACACTATCCAAAAACAACAGATTTAATTCCATGGGTTCTTCTTAGAGTAATAAAATGCTCATCATTAGTAAAATTAAGAGAAGGTTGATGTTCTTTCCCAAAAATATCAGAACAAAAGCCAAGTAAAAATTTTATCCCACCTAATTACATATTTAGTTCTCAAGAAAACATAAAAAATGAGTCACATGGGGTTGGGGATTTAGCTCAGTGGTAGAGTGCTTGCCTAGCAAGCGCAAGGCTCTGGGTTCAGCCCTCAGCTCCGAAAAAAAGAAAAAAAAATGAGTCACAGAGAAATTTTAAAAACGTTGTGTAGTTTATCTTACATATTAAATTTTTTATTAACTTGAGTATTTCTTATATACATTTCGAAAGTGTTATTCCTTTTCCAGTTTCCGCAACCATCCCTCCCCCTCCCTTCCTTTGGGTGTTCCTCCCCATCCTCCCCCCTTGCCCTCCCCCCAACAATCTAGTTCACTGGGGGTTTAAATTTAAAGCACTAATTTGGGGGCCATAAAGACGGCTCAGTACATAAAGCCACATGTATCAAGCCTAACATCACAAGTTTGATTATGAGAATCCAAATGTTGGGTAGAGCCAACTTCCACAAGTTAATTGAACCTCAATATATGCACAGCTTGAACAACCTAGCTTGAATTCATGCACTTATGAATCTCTGTCCCTGCCTCATTGTCTTTGTTTTTTTTTTTTTTTCTTCAGGGACACCCACACAGAAGTATAAAAAAAATCCCCTCATTCTAATGAGAATGCAGTAAATTTATTCTGACTGTTGTAGTTTTGGATTTTCCCCTTGAATTCGAGGGCTGGAACCTTTATCAGTTATGTTAGAACATGAGATGACCTCAACAATGGAAATCCACACTACAAATAGCCTTAAAAATTAAACATTAGGTAAACTCATATTTTCCAAGAAAGCATTTTAATGAAATGGCATTAAATACACTATATGCATGCCAGTATTTTCTAAGGCTACTGCTATGCCACAAAGGCAAATTGAGTTCTTCTTGAAGGGGGGGGTGGATGGGGAAAGGAGGATGGGAGGGAGAGGGAGGAGGGAGAGAGAGGGAGGGAAAAAGAGGGAGAGAAAGTAGGAGGGAGGGAGAAAGAGAGAGAGAGAATGAATTGAATATATGGGATGGATCCCCAGGTGGGGCCATCTCTGGATGACCTTTCCCACAGTTTCTGCTCCACACATTGTCTCTGTATTTCCTCTTGTGAATATTTTTTTCTCCCTTCTAAGAAGGACTGAAAAATTCACTCTTTGGCCCTCCAATTTCTTGAACTTCATGTGGTCTGTGGATTGTATCTTGGGAACTCTGAGCTTTTGGGCTAATATCCACTTATGAGTGAGTGCATATCATGAGTGTTCTTTTCTGATTGGGTTACCTCACTCAGGATGTGATTTTCTAATTCTATCCATTTGTCTTAGAATTTCATGAAGTCATTGTTTTTAATAGCTGACTAGTACTCCATTGTGTAAATGTACCTCATTTTCTGTATCCATTCCTCTGTTGAAGGGCATCTGGGTTCTTTCCAGCTTCTGGCTATTATAAATAAGGCTGCTATGAACATAGTGGAGCATGTGTCTTTGCTGTATGTTGGGGCATCTTTTGGGTATATGCCCAAGAGAGGTATAGCTGGGTCCTCAGGCAGTTCAATGTCCAATTTTCTGAGGAATCTCCAGACTGATTTCCAGAGCGGTTATACCAGTTTGCAATCCCACCCACAATGGAGGAGTGTTCCTCTTTCTCCATGTCCTCACCAGCATCTGTTGTCACCTGAGGTTTTTCTTTCTTTCTTTTTTTTTTTTCTTTTTATCTTAGCCATTCTGACTGGTGCGAGGGGGAATCTCAGGGTTGCTTGGATTTGTTTTTCCCTGATAACTAAGGACATTGAACAATTTTTAGGTGCTTCTCAGCCATTCAGTATTAATCAGTTGAGAATTCTATGTTTAGCTCTGCCCCCCATATTTTAATAGGGTTACTTGATTCTCTGGAGTCTAACTTCGTGCGTTCCTTGTATATATTGGATATTAACCCTCTTTCAGATGTAGGATTGATAAAGATCTTTTCCCAATCTGTTGGTTGCCATTTTGTCCTAATGACAATGTCCTTTGCTACACAATATTGCTTTGCAAGTTTATGAAGTCCCATTTGTCAATTCTTGATCTTAGAACATAAGCCATTGGTGTTCAGTTCAGAAAATTTTCCTGTGTTTGAAGCTTTTCCCCACTTCTCTTCAATTATTTTCAGTGTTTCAGGTTTTATGTGGAGGTTATTATATTGTCAGCAAACCCAGATAATAGTTTGGATGCCAAGAACTGCATGCTGACAGTCTCCTGAGAGGCCCTGCCTGTGTCTGACAAATACAAAGCCAGGTGCTTGCAGCCAAACATTGAACTGAGATCAGGTCCCTACTGGAGGAGTTAAAGAAAGGACTGAAGGAACTGAAGGGGTTTTCCACCCTATAAGACGAACAACAATATAACCAACCAGACCCCTCCCCCCAGAGCTCCCAGGGACTAAACCACCAACCGAAGAGTACACATGGAGAGACCCATGGCTCCAGCCACATATGTAGCAGAGGATGACCTTATTGGGCAAAAGTGAGAGAGAGGCCCTTGGCCCTGTAAAGGCTCAATGTCTCTGTGGAGGACAAAGTCAGGGCAGGGAGATGGGAGGGAGTAGGTGGGTGACTGGGGGAACACTCTCATAGAGGCAAAGGGAGGGGGGAGGGTATAGGGGGACTCCAGAGGGGAAATCAGGAAAGAGGATAACATTTGAAATGTAAATAAAGAAAATATCCACTTCAAAAAGAAGAGAAAAAGAAAAAGAAAAAAAGAATTGAATAGTGTGATAGAAGTTGAAAGTTCTGAAAACATTAACATATATCCAGTGTGGCCCCTTAAATTTTCCTTCCTTGATTTACATCAAACAAAATTAAACAAAAAACAAAACAAACAAACAAAATAAAAACAAAAAATAGAAAATAAGTGGCCGAGTTTGTGTTTCAATGTTTACAGTAGGTGAAAAATTCTGCAAGAGACTCAATTACTTAACTCCTAATTTCTTTCACATGGAACAGAAATATATATGTTATTTCTCTGTACTACTGCTTTTCTTTTGTATGTGCATGTTTGTACATGATTTTTAATTCTGATTCTTATGTTCTTTAAAGTTGGATGCTTAGAGCCTTAGTAAAGCAAAACTTTGCATGTGCCTGTAAGAGATTTTTCAAAAGTTTCTAAACCTTGAGTGCAGTGAACTAATCAATTACACTCAACAGTCATGGGGATAGGGTAATGGCTCAAAAGTTAAGACCATTTGCTGCTCTGCGAAAGGAACAAACAAACAAACAAACAAACAAACAAATGGATACAAACAAACAAACAAAAAACCCCACCTAGATTAAATTCCCAACATGTACACAGAACGGACTCAAGAGCCTATAATTCCTGTTCAGGGAAATGTGACACTCTCCTCTGGCCCTCTTGGTCTCCTGTGAGCACATTGTACCCACAAAACCAAGCAGGCACATACAAACACAAGTGAATATAAGAATACATTTTTTAAAAATTAAATAGGCCATTGGCAGGTTATGGAAGCTCTTGTCATGTTGAAGGAAATTAGTCATTTACATGCTTTGGGGAGGTGCTTTTGGCCATGGCCTCTTCTGTTACTCCTCTCTCTCTAATAACTGCTACTAGCTGAGGGATCTACTCCACAGCTTCCCTCCTCTCTAATGGAGAAGACTCCACAGTGCGAGTAGCAGTCGATCCACTGAAAACTTGCTGAAACAGTGAGTCACACATGGTGCTTTGTCACAGCACCTCGAAGTGACTAAGGCATGACAGCATTGCATTTAGTTAAGTTCAACTCAGATCTCATACTCAGTGATAAATCTGAGATCTGGGTGACTCCATACCTAACATATAAATAGATTTTTATATTAAATAAAAAACACTTAAAATTTTACTATATTAATTTTTTGCCATATGTCATTTGTTTTACTCTTTGGGAGGTATGAAGAACATTTTTACTTGAAAATTGAATGTCAAAGTATCATTTTTTCACATCCATTAGAGAAGTGTTAATTAGAAGGAGAAGGTGTTAAAAGATTTTACAACTATTAATATTCTTCCTTTTCTCTAAGATAATTCTTGTAATTTTTCAATGAGCCCATATTTTGTATGATCCAAAATTACTCTGAGAATATAATCATTACTGTAAATATCCCACAGCTAGATATAAATTCTACTAATTACCATATGTCAACATTTTGGTCTCTCTGTTAGTAACAAATTACCATTTCCATTTTAAGGCCTTCTGTCAGAGATATTTTCTTTAAAAAGTTATGTTGCCAGCATTTAGTGTAATGTTGTATATAAAATATTCTGATATCTGTTATATTATTTCTCAAAGATTGCTAACAACCTGGAAGTAATGATACTGGCTTGAAGAAATTCTCTGTGAGGTTTTAGTGCTATTACAACTTACAGAATATCAAATAATATCCTAACCTACATCAGGCGAAGGCTGTGGTTATAAGAATTTATTATAGTATGTCAGCACAGAGCAATAATTACACATTTATTTAACCAATTAAGCATAAAAGTGGCGTTATTGTCAGAGATATGATATATGACCCAAACGCATTTTGGTTAATGAGGAAGAAGAAAGGCCTGATA
The DNA here is from genome assembly GCF_011064425.1 of Rattus rattus. Classification (NCBI taxonomy): domain Eukaryota; kingdom Metazoa; phylum Chordata; class Mammalia; order Rodentia; family Muridae; genus Rattus; species Rattus rattus. The sequence continues at coordinate 49,721,503 of NC_046164.1, read as the reverse complement.
AGTAGGGAAGTATTCAGTTAGCAGAGGCTCTAACTACTTCTGACGTCTGTCGTATCTAATAACCTCATGCAAAAATTGCAAAGGGGAGAAACCACATTGAAAAAACTTACTTATTTTTATTCATAAAATGTGATTAAACCTTTAACTCTAAAAATAATGCAGACATTTTACAAATTCTCCCTGTGCTCTATCAAAGATAAGTAACAACTTCCAATTCAGGCCTTTTTCAGTTAAGAAGTTCTCAAAAAAGAAAAAAAATCATTACTCCTGGTTTCTAATTATCCTGCTTCCAAACTGTCCACAAAAGAAAAGAATCCCTTGAATTAAGATGAATTTAGGTGTTAATTCATAAATTCATTTTAATTCTCTTTCATCTTTCTTTGTCTTTCTAATAAAACAATATAGCAAAATTATATTTTTGAATGCAGAATAATATTGAATTGTACACATTTTTTCAGGCTTGTCAAAGGATTTCAGTGGAGTAATTTATTGCTGGTTAATGAACAATAAATAATCAAACATGTCCAGAAAACCTGACTCAGGTAACTGAGAACAATAGTTACTGTTACACATAAAGTAGCAGATGAAAATAATTTCTGAAGCAAAAACAAACATTTGTTTATGAATTGTAGAATAAATTCTGAAATGACATAGGGTTCTTTCATCAAAACAGTCAAGTGTGAGTCTTACGACTGCATTTGTAGCATGAACCCTTTGCATGTGAATGTGTACATGCCATAGCATTGATGAGCAACAGCAACACTGTATCGTTTTCAAAACGTTCTGTTAAGGCTCAATGTGGCATTGAATAATGAGATCAAAGCCCCATTAACCTCACAAGCAATTAAGTGCAACATCGGTCACTTTAAATAACTTATTTGTATGCTGAGAAATCCTGTTATTAGTTCAATAAGGTCCGTACATGAAAATGTCACTTTATATTTTCATAGAACATTCATCTTTGCACCCCTACTTTATGCCTTTCTTTTCTCAACACTATAAAAATAGTAATGACATCTTTTATACAAATAATGAATTTGATGCCTACGAAACAGAAAACGGACTGAGAAAAGTGGCATTATCTAGAAATCTCACAATTTTGTTAAAAGCAGTGTATTTGATTAAAAAATTTTTGTCCTATTTTTCCAAGTCTCTAAATCTGTTTTCAGTTATATATGATGGTATAAGTGAGAATTTAAAATATGCAGAACTTATAAATCAATGTAAGTATATTATAATTATTATATTTAAATTTTAATTAAAGCATTCCAACATCTTGTTTTATACTAATATGATATATGGAGCTATAGAAAGATAAACCAAATAGTTATTTTTATTCACTTTGTATCTCTTAAGATGTAGGAATATAGACATTTGTGAGAGAAAAGTTTGGCAATAATGTGAATGTATATACTCCAAAAAGAGATAAAGGCCTAAAAGCCACAGAGGTATTTCAGTCTCAAAATATAATTGGTAAAAATACCAAGTAGAGAGAAAATGGGAGTTTGTGTAAATAAACTGGTCACTTTGAAATTTATACATCACCTTTGATTTTAACTAGAAGAAAAACTGGTCATATTATAATTTTGTTAAATTTTTATAATCACTAAGGACTTTTCAATAGGAGAAAATACACACAAAATATGTATATTAATTCTAATAACACCAGGTACAGTTAATTTCCAGTACATACAATTACTGTGATAGGATAGATTTTGAAGTTGCTGAATAGTAAAGTCCCTTTAGACTTTTTAGACATCCCTGGAGAAATATTCTGATTTTAACTGGATAAAAAAGTCAAGAACCAAAAATCATTTTAAAGTGTGTTTTGTCCATTTTAATAGGCATCCACCATCTGCCCTCCATCCAGTATAACATCCTGGATATATAGGATTCCTCGGTGTGTGGATGAACGTTTGTAAGACTATCGTGCATTCTCTTGGGCTCTTCTCTTTCTGTCGGTTTCTCTTGTTCAAAGTCAGTAATAGATTTGGTCTTATCATAAATTATTTTGTTACATTTTAAACTATGGATGGATGGATGGATGGATGGATGGATGGATGGAGAAAGAAAAGATAGCTACCAGGGTAAGGTTAGCAATGAACTACCAATTCTACTCACTAGGAGACTGAAAATTAGTTTTCTTCAGTAGATTGATACTTGCTTTATCAACCACTATAGGCAGGACTCAAGTTTAGGGGTAGTTCAGGAGAGCTTGACCATTCAACTAAACAATTCTCTCTCTCTCTCTCTCTCTCTCTCTCTCTCTCTCTCTCTCTCTCTCTCTCTGTGTGTGTGTGTGTGTGTGTGTGTGTGTGTGTGTGTGTTTGTGAATTTATTTGGTTAAAGGCTATTTTCTCTTGATTGCTTCTTTTGTTTAGTTTTGTTTGTTGTTTGTCTTTTATTCTTTTTTCCCTTTTGTGTGTTATTTTATTTTGGTTTCTTTTGGGGTGATTTGTTGGATTTGTTTGTTGGTTTGCCTGCTTGCTTGTTTAGTCTTCTTTCATGTATTACATTCTAAACATTCCTTCCTCTCCTCTCAGTTCCTCCCCAATATCTTGCCCTACCAATAGGCCAACATATCCTCTGTTTCCTTTTGGAAAAGAGTAGGCTTCTCAGGTATATCAAACAAATATGGCATAAAATGTTATAATACAACAAGGCCAACACATAATATTCAGGATGGACAAAGCATACTGGTAGGAGGGAAGTGGGAAATACTCCAAAAGGGAGCAAAAGAGTCAGAAACGGACCTGCTCCTGCTGTGTAGAGTCCTACAAGACCACCAAGCTACCCAGTCATAAAATATATGCCAAGGGTCAGACTCACACAGGATCCCTGATTTTAACTTTAGTTTCTGTGAGTCTCTATGTACCAAGGTTAATTAATCCTGTGGGTATTCTTGTGCTATGCTTGATCCCTCTAATTCTTAAAAACTCCCCTCTCTTTCTTTAACATGGGATTGCCCATGCTGGGATTTTAACTCTCCCAAAAGATATATTCAAACCCATTCTGATTCAATAGGGCTAACAAGTGAATATTGCTCTCTGCCCAGTTACACTACTATGGACTAAACATCAAACTAGAATCAAAATAAGTTCTTCCTACTATATCATTCCTGCCAGCTATTTTTCATAAAGACCTAAAAATAAATATTCATCTATTATATACAAAACCAAACATTTTGGAGTCTTTTAGACATAGGAAAAGATAGAAAGTTTAATTTTGTATATAATTTGATTAGAAGAATGAATAAATGTAGAAGGAATGGAGGAGCAGAGGGAAATTGCAACATCATAGGTAGAACAATGTTTGCTTACCTTACTCCCCAGTGCTCCAGCTCCCAGGGACTAGACCACTAAGGAGTTCATAGGGAGGGAGATATATATGTATATATGACATCAATGTGAGGGGGCCCTTGGTCTTGTGAAGATTTGATGTTCCAGCATCAAGTGATGCTGGAGCAATGGGGCATGAGAGGATGAGAGGATATGTGGGTTGGGGAACACTCTCATAGAGGCAAAGTGGACGGAGAAGGGGGAGGAGAAGGGAGAGTGGGAGATCATTTGAAATGTAAATGAATGGAATCATTAATTAAAAATAAACAATTTCTAATTGATTAGAACAGAACATGTTAAAAGTATGTTATGCCAAAGGAAAAGAAAACATTGTAGGCTGGGAAGACAACCCAGTATAGTAGTCTGAGATTGGATCCCCATGTAAAAGTCATTCATATTGGTATGTACTTAAAACCCCAGTTCCTTGGGAATGAGTGGCAGAAACTGGTGGATCCCTGAAAATCATTAGCCAGTAAGCTTGATTAAATTGATTTTTTTCAGATTTAATGAGAGAGCTTTCTTCTAAAGATAAATTGATAGTGACTGATGGAGAAAAATTGCCTGATTTCAAACTCAGAACTTTATATACACTTGCACTCATTGTCAGTAGCACCAGCATGCAGATGTGAGCTCTGCACCTTAAATATTTTCAGGTTGTATCCTTTGTAATAAATGAGTATTGTATTTCCTGAGAACATTTCTTGCCATTGTAAGAGTCAGACAATCATAAGTATAACTTGGCATGGTGTCAGAATTCAATTAAATTGCTGAATACCTTCTTGATGTTGGAGAAATCTGGACATCTAGCCTGGGCAAGAACACGGTTTTTTCTTAAGAAAATAATTTTAGAACATTTACCCAGGCTCTTCATTAAAATCTAATGATCTTCCAAAACTTTTACTCTTCATACTATGATTTCCTTTCCCTGGCTGTTCCCTACTCAAAACATTAATAGAGAATCTATTTGTCATTTAGAAGGGGTACTAGAAAAAATTTGGATTAGATATGGCTGGAAAATGTCCTTAGAAATAGTAAATCAGGAAAAATGGAATAGCATTCAAGATGAACAGTAAACTCTTGAGTGAGAGAATTAAAATAGGTGATGATACTGTACAATCTTTGATATAATTAAGAAAGAACTGTAAAGATGTTGTATCCATGGTTTAAAACATAATGATATTCTATTAGTAAATAAGGAGGACTTTTCTGTTTATATTTAGTTATATTGTATTTACAAGGAATCACTCAGTTCTAAGAATGAGATACTTTTGAAGAAATACCAGAAAATCTATAGGGGAAAACCTACAGGGGAAAGGGCAAGAGTTTGAGTTAAATTTATCACTTTTGAAAGAGTTCAGGAATATAAATCCAACCTAAGATTTTTTATAAACATACTATGAATTATGTTTTAGATCAAATGTGATATTGTTCTCATCTTTTCTTTCACTCCAGATGCCTATAGAACCCAAGTTTCACTTCTTATTAGCTTTGCATTCCTGGGCATGAACACCTAAATCTACCTATATTGAATATATCTATTACCTAAGAAAGCTAGAAAAAACTGCATTTGACATATCTAGAAGGCCTCCACCCTTGTTATATCATGGAAAATTATGGTTTGAAGTCACAATTAGTTTTACTAATCAAGTTTTTAATTATTGTAAACATTATTTATTTTATGTACATAACCAAGGGCAATGTGTACTAGGACAAACTGAGTTCTTAATTGGAAGCTTATACTAATTTTTTTTCTTTTTCTCTTTGTCTTGAGCCAACTGTGTGTTAAACAGGCAAGGTATACTACATTTACTCCAATAGCATCAAATTGATCATCCGTACTTGCCTTGGGAAAATAACACCATCACTAGATCCTGAAGGTGAAAACTCAGCCAGGGATATTTCAAAGTTTCTGCTCAAATTTTGCTCTCACAATCTTAGATTAATTCTAGTGACTGAACTCTAGTGACTGGTGCTAAAGACAGAATGCTATGGTTGGTTTCATCCCACACTATCATTTACATGTGGCATGCACTGTTTAGTTTATATGTTGAGTCAGTTTGGTAAATGCTCCTGGTGTGGTATTGCACATTACTTCCAGTAAAAAGATTTCCTCCAGAGCATTTTTCTTTCTTAATAATGAGCAATGCTCATAATAAGAAGTCTAGTTGCTAACCTGAAAAAAGAAGGAGCAGAAAAGTAAAACAGCCATGAAGACAGAGACAGAGGAGCCACAGCTGTAGTGACAGCAGAACAGTTGGCCAGGCTGTGCGGTGACAGTGACTCATCATGAGTTGAGTGAGGCAAGCTCAGTATGAAAGAAGCGTTGAAGTCTGTATAGAAATATAACAGAAACTGGAAAAACTGGTTAGCAAAGGCTTCAGGATACCTGTTACAAATTCAGAGCCAAGGGGCTTCACCCACCCGAGTCCTGGAGTTTTAACACTTGACCATGGGAAGAGAAGAGACATATTAGGACCATTGCCTATCTGGCAGCTGCAGCATCAACCATCACATTACACAACTATGAGAACGAGTCCTAAGAGTGAACAGCGTAAGTGATCCTTGTCCCACTGTCTTCTACCACTAGTATGCGATGTAAGAGACAAGTCATATTTAAGCTTTTGAAAACCAAGACTCAAGAGTTCCTTGTCTACACTATTTCTGGACTTAGACAAAGCCTCCCTAACAGATGACTCATAACATGTTCTACATGTTACCTTTTCTGCTTCCAGAATAATCAAATCCACATTATATACCAAGGTAGTAAGTTTTGGATAATTACATAAATTGTTACATTGAGAAAGTAATTTACAATCCCTTACATCCTCTCCTCCCCTCATATACTTCTAAAACCTATTGTTAGATTTTTTTTAATCTTAGTTACAAGAAACAGCAAGATGTAGAACTCTGAATCTTCTATCCTTTGAAAAGAAACTACACTTGTCAAACTTATTCAGGAGACAAACTGCCTCTTATCTTTTCATCATTTTCTAGATACTAAATTGACTTTAAAGTTTACATTTTTTCATTTTAAAGCAATTCACATACTTTTAGATGTTAAGATTAATGTTTCAGACTTTATCTTTCTAAACAATTGACCTGACTGATCATTTTTCTCTTTCAAGGAAACAATTATGGGGTTATTATTATATTTTTACTACCCTCATTTAACTATCAACAATAAATATGCCATATATACATATATATATGCCATATATACATATATATGTGTGTGTGTGTGTGTGTGTGTGTGTGTGTGGGTGTGTGGGTGTGATTTTTTACTGTAGAGAGGTGTTTAGCTTGTGTACGTCCATTCAGTATTTGCTTGCAATGTCAATAAACACCATTGTGGCCAAAATATCACCAGAATTGTAGTAATATGACTATTTGTAACACAAACATGCTGAGAATTTAAACCAGGGTCCCATTGGAAGAACTGCTGGTGCTGTTACTACAGAGCCTTCTCTCCAGCCCCCTCAAAACAACAAAATTTCTCGCCACATAAATGCAAAGTATTTCAATTTGTATATGGAAAAAAAAGCTTGTTCTTCACTATCCAGATAAACTCTGGGAATTTATTTTTAAGGTAAAACTTCTTAAGTAATTTATTTTGGGGAAAAAAAACACAGAGTTCTATAAAACGTAGGTTTTCTTATCATATGACTATCTTCAGAATAATAGTGTAAAAAGGAAGTAAAAAGATTAGTAAATACACTGAGAAATATGCACATATATGATTAGATACCATTAATAGATGTAGTCATTGCATCAAAGGGTTATGCATTAAACTAGTCAGGAAAGGGGAAGAACTGGTTCAGTAAAAATGTAAAGGTTTTACTTTGCTCCTGAAAAGGAAGTTCAACTCACCAGAAAGGCATTTCTTAAAGGCAGGAAAGAATGAAGAGGATATGCACTAATATTTTCTATTTATTTATTTATTTATTTATTTATTTATTTATTTATTTATTTATTTATTTATTTTTACACTCCAGATTTTATTCCCCTCATCGCCCACCATGCAAGGGTTCCACATTCCATACCTCCTCCTGCTCCTGCACTTCCCCCACCCCTGCCATCTCTACAAGGATGGCCCCACCCCACCTACCCCACCAGACCTCTACACTTCCTGGGGCCTCCAGTCTCATTGATTGCAACCTGGGGGTCCTCTGCTCTATACGTGTATACTGGTGTATACTGCCTGTTTGGTATTGCAGTGTCTAAGAGATCTCAGGGGTCCAGCTTAATTGAGACTGTTGGTCCTCCTTAGCTTCCTCCAGCCGTTTGCTAATCCAATCCGAGGGGTCAGCAGCTTCTGTTCATTGGTTGGGTGCACATATCTGCATCTGACTCTTACAGCTGCTTGCTGAGTCTTTTGGAGGGCAGTCATGGTAGATCCTTTTTTGTGAATGCTCCATAGCTTCAGTAACGGTGTCGGGTCTTGGGGCCTCCCCTTGAGCTGGAATCCATTTTGAACCTGCTGCTGGACCTTCTTTTCCTCAGGCTCTTCTCCACTTCCATCCCTGCATTTCTTCAGACAGAAAGAATTATAGGTCAGAGCATTGACTTGGGATAGCTACCCCATCCCTCACTTGATGCCCTGTCTTTCTGCTGGTGGTGGATTTAATGTGTTCCCTCTCCCCACTCTAGGGCCTTTCCTCTAGGGTCCCCCCTTTGAGTTCTGAGAGTTTCTCACTTCCCAGGTCTCTGGTACATTTTAGAGTGTCTTCCCAACCTCTTTTTCCTTCCAAGGGCGCTTGCTTCCATTTTTTTTTTTTAAGTTGGCACTCAGGGCTTCAGTCTTTTTCCCCTACCCAATACAAGATGATGTTTCCCTCTCCTCAATCCCCATCTCATTTCCTTCTCCTATCTGTCCCTCCCCAATTGTGGTTGGTTTCTTCTCCTTCCCGAGGGGTAATATTTTCATAGCACATTTATTTTAAGCCACATCCTATATCACGCAATTCATTCAAGAAAGAAGATAAATGAGAACCTATGATATAGAGTCAAAAGGCCATAAATTTATTAAGAAGTTGATGGTTTTATTATAAAATATATTTAATATATGAATATTGGATTTATATATTTTATTATGATAATTTTCCATGTCTCTTATTTTAAATAAAACATTGTAGGATTAATAAAAATTTAAAGAAAGATTGTGTGCCTATTTAATACAGGGGAGACTAAGTGTAGAGGATTCATTGGCACTGTCTCAATGATAGAAAACTTTCTGATAAGTTCAATGAGAAGAAAGGGACATAAAAATCTTTGCAACTTACTCTTCACTTGACATTCAGGTGATAGATGGCCAACAGCAATTTATTCTCCAATAAAAACCAGGGATTTTATCAGTTCATCTTTTGAGTTGAAGTTGTATTGTGTAGGTGAAAAAGATGAGGACTTACATATATTATGATCTTACATCACCTGTGTCACGTTTGTAAAGCAACATGATCCATTGTCTTTATTCACCTTGGTTTTCAAGAATTATCATCCCTCCTCTAGGAACTAGAAATACAGATCTCATTTAACATTTCTGCCCTCTGGGAAGCAGGTTGAACATCTCTGGAGAAGTGATTACACATACATTGGTAATTTCAACATATTGATAAAATGCAAAATTGAAAGAAATAGTATGTTTAATGTAAGCTTATAAAAAAAGGTAAGTAGATACTGTATTTTACCCTAAAATTATTTTGTTATGTGTATAATATTCAATCTAATTAAAAACTTGATTTTGTAAGGAATCCATAAGCCTAAACCGAATATATTAAGTTACTTTATATTGTAACACCAATGGGGTCTCCTAAGATATTAAGGAGAACTGAAAAACTATCAGGTATGACTTTCTGGTCTCAAAAAGAATCTTTAACCACATCATAACTTTCAATTAATTTTGAATGTAATGCCATGAAAATTAATGATTAATACTATTATTAACAGTAATTTAAAGCTTTCTTTATTTTGCAAGGTGCATCTCCAATCTCTTCAGTGTTTGTAGAATCCTTGTAAATGTACTTTTTTAAAAGCACTTCTTGCTTAAGTACTTTAATATTGTGTCTGTAAAGACATAGATTTTGGAACAGGTGATATTTTCTTTTTTAAAATGGCTCACATTCCTGGAGATTTAAAGCACAACACACACTGACAGGAAAAGTATAAACTCAGGACCCTCAAGACCAAATTTTAGCACAAAAGCCATTCATTGGCACCAGAGGGAAGGTACAGGGAAGGATAGAGACAGAGGGGCAGGAATGTCGGTCATGGAGAAAAAGGAATTCCTCTGGATAAAGAGAATATGTAGAGAAAAGGTTTATAGTGGTAAAATGGGAAACCCTGTGTTAGGATGAGGTATTTACTTTTAATTGTGCGTGTTAATTAAGTGAGCTAAAGAAGTCTTTGATTGCTGAATTTCAAAACTTGGTAATTTTGCAGTCAGCTCCTAGAGGAACAAATAAACAAGTAAGGGAACAGACTATGGCTTCTAGCTTTAGGAATACAGTCTAAATCTTAACAAAAGATACAGAAAAAGGGTGAAGCTCAAGGCCTGCCCAAGCCAGGTTTGTCAGAATCATGCAGATTAAACTCCACTAAATGAACTATATGGGATTGAGGAAGGGAGAGTGTCAATTAAACTTTACATTTAATTAAATTGTACAACCTACTGTTCGGCAGGCATATGTAGAAATTTTCCTTAAACCCTTAAAAGACAAAGTGCATGTTTTTTTATTTTATTATTCTTTTTAGATGTATTTATTTACATTTCAAATGTTACTCTCTTTCCCAGTATCCTGTCCATAAACCCCCATCCCCTCCAGTTCCCCTATACAGACATTCCCTCCATCCATTCCCCTTACCCCCCTGACATTCCCCTGCACTGGGAGTCCAACCTTGACAGGATCAAGGACTTCCCCTTCCACTGGTGCCCCAACAAGTACATTCTCTGATACATATGCAGTTGGAGCCCTGGGTTAGTCCATGTATAGTCTTTGGGTAGTGGTTTAGTTCCTGGAAGCTCTGTTTGGTTGGCATTGTTGCCCTTATGGGGTTGCAAGCACCTTCACCTCTTTCAATCCTTCCTGTAATTCCTCCAAAGGGGATCCTATTCTCAGTTTGGTGGCTTTCTGCTAGCATTGACCTCTATATTGGACAGACTCTGGATGTGTCTCTCAGGAGATCTACATCTGGTCCCTTTCGCCATGCACATTTTAGCTTCAGTCTTATCTAGTTTGGTGGAGATACACACACACACACACACACACACACATATATATATATGGCACAGGCTCTGAATAGCCATTCCTTCAGTCTCTGCTCTAAACTTTGCTGCCGTATCCTCTCCTATTGATATTTTTGTTTGCCCTTTTAAGAAGGGGTGGGAGTATCTGTATTTTGATCATCCTTCTTCTTGAGCTTCCTGTGGTCTGTGATTGCATCTTGGGTAATTAGGGCTTTTGGGCTAATATCCACTCATTAATGAGTGCATACCATGTTTGTTTTTCTGCATGATTTTTACACCAGGAGAAATTAATGCCATAGAAATACTTACATCATACTTCCATAATCTGATGTATAAACACATTTTTATGAAGGAAAATCTGGAATCTATTGCACATTGCTCAGCAGCTAAACAGTTTGAAGAATATCCTTTCCAACTCATTCAGTTGATCTAAATCACTTTCAGTCAGCTCTGCTTTTCTCTGTTTCTCCCAGACAGTAGGATTGGTCTCGGTGTCTTTTTCTTTGCAACTTGGTTTGCCTCAGAGTGATTTTCAGCCTTTTTTTGCATACTCTAGGGACAGAAGAGGTACCTAGAGAATCTTGGTCTTGCTTCAAAGACTTTCTGTAGCTACTTTGAGTTGTTTACCTTTTGCCCTAAGGAACTTTAGTGCAGGATGGAATATTTCAATCTGGAGCAAACTGCTACAAAACAGGGTCTTCAACCCTAAACAAAGAAGTCAAGGCAAGTAAGTAGGGCCGAAAGAGGAAAACAGAAGTCTTCGTCACGCAAAAGAGTTCCCATTGATTATAGGGAACCAAGTGGTCAGCCCTCAAGTATACAAACAACACTGAATAAATTAATGAGGTTGTATTTGTGTATTTAAGAATAATGTGTGTGTGTGTGTACGTGTGTGTGTGTGTGTGTGTGTGTGTGTGTGTGTGTGTGTGTGTTTGTATGTGTGTGTGACAAGATTTTATGGAGAAAGAAGACATGAGGACAGGAATTTGAAAGAGAACAAGGGGAGGTGTATATGAGGATTTGAGGGAAGAATAGAGGGTTAAACGATGTAGTTATATTTAATCTCAAAAAGAAAAAAATAATGAAAAAATACTCAGTAACATGAAAGTCAATGTTAATTTCTGACATACATATGTCACCAGGGACGGGTGACCTAATTCAGAGGAGTTGTGGTTCAAATATTCATCCCAAATTCAAGATTGACCTAAATCCTATGTGAAGATTCACAGGCAGCCTGGCTTTCCTTGTTAGTTGTTCCTATGTGTATCTTTTAACTTTTTGATTCTGGTGTTAACTTTGAAATTATTGAGCATTTTTGAACATAGTGCAAACTGAAAATGAACAATAAGGAAAGTCATTAACCTGGTTTATGTTTTCTGTGGAGGTTCTGGGGATACAACCAGTGCACATACTGCATTCACCCATTGACATAGCTGTAATGCACTGAGGCATACAGGCCATTCCAGAATTTACTTTTCCACTAGGACTGGCAATTTCATAATTATTTCCCTCCTTGGAAACAAGTTGTTATCCTAGTATTCTTATGAACAAAATTCAATTCTTATATTAAAATTCTTGTGCTTTTATTTACTAAATTTATAAATATAATAAAGAATGTAAGTCATTCTTAGTTCAACATAGACTGTTTCTGTTTTCAAATCTTTATTTCCCAACAGGCATTTTGATTTTGCAGTGATTCAATGAAAGTCTCTGATGAATAAAAGGCTTCCTGCCCTCATGACAGGTGTCCAATTGCATCAATTGAAGGTTGCATTGTTCTTTGGATTATATAAAGTACCTCTGCCCATTGTTCAGCTCATCTTCTGTGTTTTGCTTAGTTTTCTTTGTTCTGCTACAGAGTAAAGTTGTGAATAGTGCTGCTTGCTTTTGTATGCTCATTGGTTTTGTTTTGTTTTTGTTTTTTCTCTTGTTCTAAAACTTCAGGACTTTGAAAGTGTTTGTGTTTAGATTATTTTTTATTCCTCGTGCTACAAGAATTTTTTCATACTAAATGCAATCTAATATTTGAGGATATTAAAAAAATTAACTAAATGTTCATTTCATTTTCCAAAATAGTATACATGCCTATATATTTTCCAATATCATCGTACATCATATTACATATGAGCAAATCACATTAGATGAATGTATGAAACCATCAAATAATAATTAAACCATCAAATATAATAATTTACTTTATAAAAGAATAGTATTTTGCATGTCATGATAAAAACAAAATGCACAAAATATTTTTACAAAATAATTAACAATGTAGAAAGTGTTGCCCACTTAAAAAATTATATGTTTGAAAAGTAAATCTCAAGAGTTTTCTACTCATAAGTCATTGTTTATCTCATACTCAAAGGATGACTTTTTCTACCCATGTTTGTTCAACATTCCTTATTTTATCTACCTATAAATGTACTTTCAACTGTGTATAACTTATCATTTTCTTGGACAGAGAAGTGTAAGATTTGACACAAAGCATACATCATATAAAATGCTGAGTGTTCAAATAAATAGTACTTCCCACTTTGTTTCACATTGCATACAAAATTCAGTATTCATTGACTTAAGAAGAGATGAGTACTTTCTTTTACTAATTAATTAATTTTTGCACTACAGATTATTCCCCTCCCCATTCACCTCTGACTGTTCCACATCCCATACCTTCTCCCTGATACTCCTCACACACACACACAACAGATTCCTCTATTGTGTTGGAAGCCTCATCTCAGCTGGTATATGCTGCCTAGTTGGTGTTTCAGTGTCTGAGAGATCTCGGGGGTCCTGGTTAATTGAGATTGCTGATCCTCCTACAGTGTTGCCCTCCTCGTAAGCTTCCTCCAGCTTTTCCCTAATTCAACCAGAGGGGTCAGCAGCTTCTTTCATTTTTTGGGTGCATATATCTGCATCTGATTCTATTAGCTGCTTATTTGGTCTCTTGGAGAATACATTGTAGGTACCTTTTTGTGAACGCTCTATAGCTTCAGTAATAGTGTCAGGTCTTGGGGCTTCCCCTTGAACTGGAACCCACTTTGACCTATCCCTGGACCTTCTTTTCCCCATGCTCTTCTCATTTCCATCCCTGCACTTCTTTCAGACAGGAAGAATTATGGGTCAGAGTTTTGACTGTGGGCTAACAATCACTCACTTGATGCCCTTTCTTTTTGTTGAAGGTGCGTTCAACAAGTTCCCTCTCTGAACTCTAGGGCATTTCCTCTTGAGTTCCCTATTTTGAGTCCTGTAGGTCTCTAATTTCCCAGGTCTATGGTACTTTCTTGAGCATCCTTCCAACCTCCTTCCTCCCGAGGTTGCCTGTTTCCTCTTTTTCTGCTGATCTGCAGCTCTTCAGTTCTTTTCTCCCACCCAATACCAGATCTTCTTCCCCTTTCCCTCCAACCCCATTCCCTTCCTTCCCCTGTCCCTCAGTCCCACCCCCCTTGTGATTACTACTTCTCCCTCCCAAGTGAGACTGAAGTGTCCTCACTTGGGCCCTTCAGTTTGTTGAACTTTTTGAGTTCCGTGGACTGTATCTTGGTTATTCTACACATGTTTTTGTAATATCCACTTATTAGTGAGAACATACCATGTTTATACTTTTGGGTCTGATTTACCTCATTCAGGATGATATTTTCTAGTTCCATTTATTTGCCTGCAAAACTCAGGATGTCCTCATTCTTAAGAGATGTGTACTTTCTAGGGAGAGGGCAACTGTATAATCCATTACTGAACAAAATAAAGTAAACCCTCTACTCTATGGAAAGCATCTTAATAGAACTATTATGGCACATTATAAACAAATGCCCTGTTGAGTAAGAAATGCTGTTAGTTTGATGTATATAGAGTATCTCTGATGTCGTATCATTGTACCTAAGTGTTTTTCTATCAGATGTATACACTGTTCCCCATTGTCATTCTTCAATGAATCCAACATACCTGAAAGTGTATTAAAATTTACACCACAAATTAAGAGACCACATTTGAACCTTTCTATTATTGTCAAGATCACCTGCCTACATGTATACATGAAAATTAATTTAAAAGAGAGAATGTACTAATTCTAATATCGTTAAAGACATCCAGAAGATGGAAGAAGACAAGCACAATATGTTTGCAAAACACATTATAATCTGATGACACTGGAAATAAATTGGGGAAAAGAACAAGAGATCACTGGATGGTAACTCAAAGGGAGTTTAAACTATGTAGACAAAGAACTTGGGGGGGGGTCCACCATCATAGAAGAATTTCACAATGGGGAGAAAAAAACTGACCAACATCCTAGGTCACCATTGCTTTCTGGCCACTTTCAAAGGCAATAATCATAGTTTCCATGTTGCAGAATATTTAAGATTGAGTACTTGAAAGCCATCTGCTGCTCACAACATCATGTACCTCGCTCTTGACTACAAAGTTTTTTCTCACAGGGATGTTGTTATGTACAATTTAAGTAAAGCACACTTCTGTCCAATTTACTTGTGTGTTTTCAAGCTTCTTGGACTTACATTTTAAAATAAGTTTTTAGAACTAATGCTCTTTGTCATATTTACAAGTAATTGGTGAACCTATCTTATTCACTTTATTCTATATGGTGTGGCAAAACTTAAATTGAAAAAGTCATTGACAAATATTTTTATTCTATATTCTTATTCTCAAAATTTATTTTTATTTGTATGAATTTGTGTGTGTATGTGTAATGTGTGTGTGTGTGTGTGTGTGTGTGTGAGAGAGAGAGAATATATGTGTTTGTCCATGCAGCTACATAGGTTAATGCTTGTACCCTCAGAGGATGTCAAATGCTGTTGAGATAAAGTTACAGACAGTTCTAGACAGCTAGACATGGGTGCTGAGAATCTATTCAGGTTTTCAGTCAGAGCAGCAAGTGCCCTTGTTATATTCTCTCCAAACCATCATAAGTTTATTCAAGTTCTCACCACTTACATATTTTCCTTACTATAAAGCATGTGGTAATTATTTTTCACAGATATAAACTAAACTTTTATTTATTGTGACAGTGACTAATTTTGCAGTGGATTTTGACAAGATAGTAACTCCCTTCTCAGAGCTATCCATCACTTGGATTCTTACTTAAATAAATATATGCATAATATCTTCATCTATGAAATTCTATATTAATTTTAATTCAATGTGTATATTCAATTTTCCGATAAATTATTAACTATGCTATCTTTCTATAACTAACAAAGCTATATATAATGGTTTAAACTAGAATGATGCATATAGGCTCATATATTTGAACATCTGGTTCCCATTTGATGGGACATCTTTGGAGGATTAGGAGGCAGTGATGGAGAAGATATTTCACTGGACATAAGCTGCAAATTTTCAGAAGCACATGCTATTTCTACTTAACTCTCTGATAAGATACTGCTCCTTCTCTAACACACCAGCCTACTGCTATCCTCTCCACAATAATGGTAATGGACGCATCCTATGAAACTGTAAGTCTATATCAAGTGCCCTCTTTTATAAGTTAATTTGGTCATGGTGCTCTGCCACAGAAATATAAAAGTAAGTAAGATCCAGTATTTCCTCAGATCTACATTCTCATTTAAATATTTTTTTTTAAAAAACAGTATACACATATAAGGAAAGACTCAGTTACAAAACCTAACACTCTTATTTTCTCCTCTATCTGACATGGTATAATGGAGAAAAAAATATTCAGAAAATGTAAAACTTAAATATGTTTATTGAAGGTACTAGCTTATCTGATAAAATTTTTGCCATTATTGACTGTGTTAAAATCAAATCAGGCTTCTCCAGATCATTGCAATCCTGTCAAAGTTATATCAAACACATGTCAAACTTTATGATCCCCACATAGTTATGCCAGTATCATTACCCTTCATGAAAAAGATCTGAGATCCATATAACTGTTTGATTTTAATGGATTGAGCTGTCAACATTTTACAGATAAATACAAATGTCTTACATTTATCTTACTTTATTTCAGACACGACTTGAATCTGCTTTCTAAATAAACCCATCAGATTAAGAGCACATATTCCTGCCCAGTAAATCCATCAATACTTCCTGCATAACTTTTTTGTTACAAATTCTGTTGTGAAATAGAAACATGTTTTTTTCTAGGAAGTAATGTCTATACTAACATTGAAGCCCTGCCTCAATTTTTTTTGTGAAATAATGGTTCTAGAGATTTCAACATAATACTTAACATGGTTGCCTTATATCTTACAACAAAAACATATTGATTTTAACTGAAGGGTAAACTCTCACTGGTGAATGAGGAACGCCAACATAGTTTATAGAGGTATAAGAAATTTTTCAATTGTCTTTCAAATACACTTTTGCTTATATAAAACATTCACAATTACTGTGCATTAAAGTGAATAACAAAAGGAACACATTCTTGAGAAGAAATTGTTCTTAGAATATTTTGTATCCTATTCTGCATATCACCCGTTTACATTATAATATCAAGGTGACCCTATTGCAAAATTAAGCATAAATAAAATGTCTAAAACTGTAGGAATATTATCATAAATGCATAACCAAATGCACATGTAAAGGAGTACTTATTTTTTTAAATGTAAACATTGTTTAGTGATCTTTTATAGTTTGAAAAATGATTAAATTACTTCCATGGCAGGTTCTCTGTAGTCACTACTATTTCGGTATAAACTTAATTAAGAGTCTTCTGTTAAAAGTTCTTCTTGATTTATTTTGTTTGGATCACTTAGTAGTCTTGCTGCTAAGATGCTGAAGTAAAATTATCATCAGTCCCTTTATTCAATCATACACAGACAACTTCAAGAAGACATATTGGTAAGAGAATACATTTCCAAAGAATTTGATAATTAGAAAAATCAATAATGCCTGAAATAAAGAGGTAGTTAAAAGCACTTCATTTGAATATTTCTGCTTCTTAATTGAATTCTTGACATTTAAGATTAATATGATTTCTAATTAGAAAAAGATCATCATGTGGGAAATTATTTTCCAGTGGATGTTTACAAATCACAGCTGTTGTGATATTCTGGATCATGTATTCATATTGTATGAAAACAATTCTAAACATCAATTTAAATAACACTAATTTATGGACAGTGCAATAGTTACTAAACTGTAACAAACATGAAGTATTTATTTCAGGTTCAGCAAATAGTTACTCCATTTTCTAGAAAAATAAGCTCGTTTGAGAATTTATATTTGTTTTCGTGCAAAAAGTAATCTCTAATATTCAATGGAATTGAATATTCCTTGATTTTAGCCCAGAATGTAAAGAAATATTCATAAAAATGTACAATTGGAGAAAAGTTTGTGTGCTTTTATTAACTTTTTTCTTTGTAAAATAACATCAGCATTTCTTTACCATAATTATTTGAGTGTGTGTGTGTGTGTGTGTGCATAAAACATGAACACTGATATCTTACTTGTACATCTTATAATGGTAAACATTTTATAAAGTATATCTGTAATATAATCTTGAAAATTTTATGTAACACAATTTCTTCTCCCTCCTCCTTATATTCTTCCTTTTACTTGTTCTTTTTCTTCACCATCTTCTCTTCTTTCTTTTGTATAAATTAGATCTCCTCATAGAAACAGGGGGATGGAGGATGAGATAGGAGGTTTGGGCCAGGGAAACCAGGAAAGGGGATAACATTTGAAATGTAAATAAAGAAAATACACAATAAAAACAAAAATCTCCATATATTACCCAACATTGTTGGCAACATCCTGGGGCCTTTCAAGCATTTTCTGTGACCCAAATATTATTGCTGGCATAATGTTAAAAAAATAAAAATACATGATAATATGGTTGTTTGAATAAGTATGGCCCTATAGATTCATTGAATGCCACAAGGAGTAGCACTATTTTGGAAAACATATGTAGCCTTTTTGGAATAGATATGGTCTCATTGGAGGAATATGTCACTATGGAGGCAAGTTTTTAGGACATATATCCTCAAGCTATGCCCAGTGTGGTACACAGTCTCCTTCTGCTGCCTTATAGATCAAGATATAGAACTCTCAGTTCCTTTCTCAGGACTGTGTCTGCCAAAAAGGTGCCATGTTTCCCACCATGGTGATAATGTAGTAAATCTCTGATACTGAAAGCCAGCTCTAATTAAATATGTTCCTTTATAAGAGTTGTCTTGGTTATGGTGTCTTTTCACAACAATAAAACCATACAGATGTTGGTACCCAAACTAGGGTATTACTGCAATAAGCCTGACCATATTTTTATCTGAAGAAATGTGCATTTTGGAACATTGGTTTAGGAAAGCAGTGGAATGCATTAAGTGCTGCTAAAAATGGAACATACCAGTAGAAATATGGAAAATAGTAGGGCTGGGTGTGTTTTGAATTGTGGGGGCCAGGCTAAAGAGATCTCTAAGAAGACTTTTCAGACTCTTGCTTAGAGATTATTCTTGTGATATTTTAGTGAAGAATGCCCTTGTCCTAAGTGTCTGTCTAAGGCTAACATTAAGAAATATAGATTAATTACATTGGCAAGGGGAATCTCATAGTAGCCTATATATAGAGAACTCTGTTCTGTAGTTACCAATGTTTACTCTTATAAAGAACATTTTGATGAAAAGGTGCAAGCTGAGCAAGGAAAAATATAAAATGTGTGGTTCATAAATAGATTTAAGATAATAACTATAATGAAGGGAGTTGTGACCTCAGGGTAAATTTCTACCCACCTAAGCTTTTTGCGTTTTGAGAAGGAATAGTTTAAGTCCAGGCTTGGGGAACCACACTTTTAATCTCTGATCTCATGAGACAAATTCATGCAGATCTTTGAGTTCCAGGTCACCCTGATCTATAGAGCAAGTTCCAGGACAGCTAAACTTGGCAGTGCAAAAAACAATTGAAAAGAGAAAACAGGTAATGTGTAAGTGAAAGAGAGGGCAGGCCGCCGAACTTAGCAGCTTTCATCAGGTTTTTCTGGCTTTAGAGGTTATAGAATCTCCCTCCAAGACTAAGGAAACCCACCGAGGCAAGTAGTACAGCAGCACTGTCCCTGCATGGAGGTACAGAGAGGCAGCTCTGATGGTGAAGCCTGGATTGCCTTAGAGACCCAAAGGTTTTGGAGACGTTGGAGCCCTGAGATAGCTGCTAAGGAAAGCTGACAACAGAAAGTGGAAACCATCTTAGAGGAAGAAATATGTTTCCATCAACAAAGCTGAAAGGAGTTGGAGACCTGGAGCATTTGACACCAAAAACAGAGATGCCGAGTTTGGGGCTTGTTGACATGGATGTCTGTCCTGCTTTAGTCAAGTATTTCTGCAAAATGTTCTCTGTCCTCCCTATCTTTGTCATTATACGTTGATAACATGTTATCTACTGTTTCATTTAACAGAGGATTACCGTTAGGAGATGGAATGAATTCCAGGAGAGATTATGAACGTGGAACTTTTAAAGATGTTCTCAACTGTGATAGACTGTGGAGACTATTTTTTTCTTTTTCCTTTTATTAGTTTTTTTATTTACACTTCAAATGTTATCCCCTTTCCCTTAGAAAAAACCCCATCATTCCATCCCCCTAACCCCTTCTTTCATGAGGGTGCTCTTTTAAGTTGTAGTATGTGATGACTGTAAAACAATGGGGGCTAGGGAACGGAGTTTTTTGGTTTGAATAATTATGGCCACCATAAATTCATGTATAAGTGTTAGGCACTCTTAGGAGATGTAGGCTTGTTGGAAGAAGTATGTCACACTGGAGCAGGGTTAAAGGTCATATATCCTTAAGCTATGCCCAAAATGATACTCATTTCCTTTCTGTTGCCTGCAGATCAAGGTGTAGAACTCCCAGCTTCTTCTTCAGAACCAAGTAGGCTTGAAAATTGCAATTCTATCTACCATGATCATAATGGACCAAACCTCTGGAACTGTAAGCCAGCCTTTATTAACTATTTTCCTTTATAAATGTTGCCTCGTTTATGGTATCTCTTTGGAACAATTAAACCTTAATTAAAACAAATAGTCCCTTAGTCAATTTAAAAAAAAATGACAAGCAGTTTTAGCAATATTTAAAACATTTATTTTAGAAACCTCACTGTCCCCAGCCCTCAGCTCCCTGCTCCCAAACCACATGGGAGAGAGAGCTCACCGCCCAGACAGGTGGGCACTCCTGAGATTGCGGGGCAGGAGAGACCGCCAGTACTGCCCACCCTTGCCCACATCCCTGGCCCAAGAGGAAACTGTATAGGGCCTCTGGGAAAAGGAAGATAGAGGCACTGAATGCTGTGGTCCAGACACCACCAAGATCTGAAGGGATCTGGTCTAACAGCTACCTGTACCCAAATCCTGTGGGAGGGAGAGCTAGAAGTTCAGAGGGGCAGACATGCCTGGGAAGCCAGAGGAGACTACTCTCTGCCCACATTTCTGATTCTAGAGGAAAACACCTAGTAACACCTGGACCCCCTGTGCACAGGGTTCAGAGCAAAGGTGGGGCAGGCCCTTCTGGTTGCTGCCCTCACAGAGAGCTGAAAACCAGCACTGAGAAGCAACTCCAGGACTGAGACCAGAGGTAAGACCAACTTTTCTGATCAAAGTAACTTGCCTGGTAGACTCAGGACACACACCCACAAGAAAACCTGAAGACCAGTAGACAGGAAAGACTACACGCCTGAAAGCAGAACACTCTGTTCCTATAACTGACTGAAAGAGAACAGGAAAACAGGTCTATAGCACTCCTGACACACAGGCCTATAGGATGGTCTATCCACTGTCAGAAATAGCAGAACAAGGTAACACCAGAACACCGTGATGGCAAGAGGCAAGTGCAGGAACACAAGAAACAGAAACAAAGACTACATGGCATCATCAGAGCCCAATACTCCCAACAAAGCAAACACTGAATATCCAAACATACCAGAAAAGCAAGATCTAGATTTAAAATCACATTTGATCAGGATGATGGAGGACTTCAAGAAAGACATAAAGACATCCCTTAGAGAAATGCAGGAAAACACAAATAAACAAGCAGAAGCCTATAAAGAGGAAAAACAAAAATCCCTGAAAGAATTACAGTAAAACACAATCAAACAGGTAAAGGAATTATAAATGGAAATAGAAGCAATAAAGAAAGCACAAAGGGAGACAACCCTGGATATAGAAAACCAAAGGAATAGACAAGGAGTCATAGATAAAAGCATCACCAACAGAATGCAAGAGATAGAAGAGAGAATCTCAGGAGCAGAAGATTACATAAAAATCATCGACAAACTATCAAAGATAATTTAAAACAGAAAAAGCTACTAGCCCAAAACATACAGGAAATCCAGGAAACAATGAGAAGATCAAACCTAAGGATAATAGGTATAGAAGAGAGTGAAGACACCCAACTCAAAAGACCAGTAAATATCTTCAACAAAATCATAGAAGAAAACTTCCCTAACCTAAAGAAAGAGATGCCCATAAACATACAAGAAGCCTACAGAACTCCAAATAGATTGGACCAGAAAAGAAACTACTCCTGTCACATAATAGTCAAAACACCAAATGCACAAAATAAAGAAAGAATATTAAAAGCAGTAAGGAAAAAAAATGGTCAAGTAACATATAAAGGTAAACCTATCAGAATTACACCAGACTTCTCACCAGACACTATGAAAGCCAGAAGATCCTGGACAGATGTCATACAGACCCTAAGAGAACACAAATGCCAGCCCAGGTTACTGTATCCTGCAAAACTCTCAATTAACATAGATGGAGAAACCAAGATATTCCATGACAAAACCAAATTTACACAATATCTTTCTACAAATCCAGCCAGTTACAAAAGGATAATATATGGTAAAAAGCACAACACAAGGAGGCAAGCTACACCCTAGAAAAAGCAAGAAACTAATCTTTTTGCAACAGAACAAAGAGAAGACCAGCACACAAACATAATCTCACATCCAAACATGAATATCACTATTCCTTAATATCTCTCGACATCAATGACTCACTACCATAGTAAAAAGACACAGATTAACAAACTGGATACACAGTGAGGACCCTGCATTTTGCTGCCTACAGGAAACACACTCAGAGACAAAGACAGACACTACCTCAGAGTAAAAGGCTGGAAAACAACTTTCCAAGCAAATGGTCTGAAGAAGCAAGCTGGAGTAGCCATACTAATATTGAATAAAATCGATTTTCAACCAAATGTCATCAAAAAGATAAGGAAGGACACTTCATATTCATCAAAGGAAAAAATCCAAAAAGATGAACTCTCAATCCTGAATATCTATGCTCCAAAGACAAGGGCATCTACATACATAAAAGAAACGTTACTAAAGCTCAAAGCACACATTGCACCTCACACAATAATAGTAGGAGATTTCAACATTTCACTCTCATCAATGGGTAGATCATGGAAAGAGAAATTAAACAGAGACATGGACAGACTAAGAGAAGTCATGAACCAAATGGATTTAACAGATATTAATAGAACCTTCTATCCTAAAGCAAAAGGATATACCTTCTTCTCACCGACTCATGATATTTTCTTCAAAATTGACCATATAATCGGTCATAAAACAGGCCTTAATAGATAGAGAAAGATAGAAATAATCCCATGCATCCTATCAGACCACCACGGGCTAAAGCTGGTCTTTAACAATAAGGGAAGAACGCCCACATATACATGGAAGTAGAACAATGCTGTACTCAATGATAACCTGGTCAAGAAAGAAATAAAGAAAAAAATTAAAGACTTCTTAGAATTTAATAAAAATGAAGGTACAGCATACCCAAACTTATGGGACACATTGAAAGCTGTGCTAAGAGGAAAACTCATAGTTCTGAGTGCCTGCAGAAACAGGAGAGAGCATATGTCAGCACCTTGACAGCACACGTAAAGTCTCTAGAACAAAAAGAAGCAAACACACACATGAGGAGTAGAAGGCAGGAAATAATCAAACTCAGAGCTGAAATCAACCTAATAGAGGCAAAAAGAATTATACAAAGAATCAACAGAACCAAAAAGTTGGTTATTGGAGAAAATCAACAAGATAGTTAAACCCTTAGCAAGACTGACCAAAGGACACAGAGAGTGTGTCCAAATTAACAAAATCAGAAATGAAAAGGAAGACCTAACAACAGAATCAGAGGAAATTCAAAAAATCATCAGGTCCTACTACAAAAGCCTATATTCAATAAAACTTGAAAATCTGGAGGAAATGGACGATTTCCTAGACAGATACCAGATACTGAAGTTAAATCAGGAACAGGTGGAAAATTTAAACAACCCCTTAACTCCTAAAGAAATAGAAGCAGTCATTAAAAGTCTCCCAACCAAGGAGAGCTCAGGTCCAGATGGGTTCAGTGCAGAATTCTATCAAACCTTCATAGAAGACCTCATACCAATGCTATCCAAATTCTTCCACAAAATCGAAACAGACAGAATGCTGCCGAATTCCTTCTATGAAGCCACAATTACTCTTATACCTAAAACACAAAGACCCAAGGAAGAAAGAGAACTTCAGAGTTAGACTGCAGGGAGAAAAATAACCCTATTAAAATGGGGTTCAGAGCTAAAAAAGAATTCACAGCTGAGGAATGCCGAATGGCTGAGAAACACCTAAAGAAATGTTCAACATCTTTAGTCATCAGGGAAATGCAAATCAAAACAACTCTGGGATTCCACCTCACACCAGTCAGAATGGCTACGATTAAAATCCCAGTGGACAGCAGATGCTGGCGAGGATGGGGAGAAAGAGGGACACTCCTCCATTGTTGGTGGGATTGCAGATTGGTACAACCATTCTGGAAATCAGTCTGAAGGTTCCTCAGAAAATTGGACATTGAACTACCTGAGGACCCAGCTGTACCTCTCTTGTGAATATACCGAAAAGATGCCCCAACCTAAAACAAAGACACGTGCTCCACTATGTTCACAGCAGCCTTATTTATAATAGCCAGAAGCTAGAAAGAACCCAGATGCCCTTCAACAGAGGAATGGATACAGAAAATGTGGTACATCTACACAACGGAATACTACTCAGCTATCAAACACAATGACTTTATGTATGTCATAGTCAAATGAATGGAACTGGAAAATATCATCCTGAGTAAGGTAACCAAATCACAGAAAAACACACACTCATTGATAAGTGGATATTAGCCCAAATGCTTGAATTACCCTAGATGCACAGAACACATGAGACTCAAGAAGGATGACCAAAATGTGAATGCTTCACTCCTTCTTTAAAAGGGGAACAAGAAAACCCTTGGGAGGGAATAGGCAAGCAAGTTTAGAACAGAAGCTGAAGGAACACCCATTCAGAGCCTGCCTCACATGTGGCCCATACATATACAGCCACCCATTTAGACAAGATGGATGAAGCAAAGTTGTGCAGGCTGACAGGAACCAGATGCAGATCTCTCCTGAGAGATGCAGCCAGAATATAGCAAATACATAGGCGAATGCCAGCAGCAAACCACTGAACTGAGATTACGGACCCCAGTTGAAGGAATCAAAGAAAGGACTGAAAGAGCTTGAAGGGGATTGAGACCCCATATGAACAACAATGCCAACCAACCAGAGCTTCCAAGGACTAAGCCACTACCCAAAGACTATACATGGACTGACCCTGGTCTCCAACTGCATAGGTAGCAATGAATAGCCTAGTAAGAGCATCAGTGGAAGGGGAAGCCCCTGGTCCTGCCAAGACTGAACCCAAACTTGATTTTTTGGGGGAGGGTGGTAATGGGGTGAGGATGTGGAGGGGAACACTCATAGAGAAGGGGAGGGGAAGGGGTTAGTGGGATGTTGGCCTGGAAACCCAGGAAAGGGAATAACAATTGAAATGTGACTAAGAAATACCTAAGATGGACATAAAAAAAAGTGCAGGCTGAAAGGGATCGGATATAGATCTCTCCTGAGAGACACATCCAGAGAATGTCCAATAGAGAGGTCAATGCTAGCAGCAAACCACTGAACTGAGAACAGGAACCCCTTTGGGGGAATTAGAGGAAGGATTGAAAGAGCTAAAGGGGCTTGCAATCCTATAAGAACAACAATGCCAAACCACCAGAGCTTCCAGAGACTAAAGCACTACAGAAACACTATACATGGACTGACCCAGTGCTCCAACTACATATGTAGCAGGGAATAGCCTTGTTTGGGCACCAGTGGAAGGGGAAGCCCTTGGTCCTGCTAATGTTTGACCTACAGTGCAGATGAATGTCGGGAGGGAGACAGAAAGGGGGTTTCAGAAGTGAATACACATATGGGGGAGGTGGTGAGGATAGAGGACAGGAAACTGGGAAAGGGAATAACATTTTAAATGTAAATAAAGAAATGTATCTAATAAAGAATTAAATTAAAAAAACATTTATTTTATAGTTTAAAGACAATTTTTGGATGTTATTTTTTTAAAAAATACTCTGCATATATTGAATAAAATATGATTAATCTTTCTCCCATAACCCACTCCAAATGCTCTAATCTCTGTCACACATGCCTTCCTTCAGGTTCTGTGTTCTGGTTTGCTTTGATAGCGTACTGACTGCAGTTAGTGGTGCCTATTAGGATTGTGGACCATACACAGGACTGCAGATCTATCTTTCCTGAGAAATGCCATTTCCAATCCAAGAGCTCCTCAGTGTGGGATGTGAACTGGAGGTCATCGGCAGCATCTGTCCTGGCATTTTGGCTAGCTTGATCTTACACAGGAAGTGAGTTGCTGTAAGGTCATGTCTGTGGTTGGTGTGTTTGCATCCAGAGGATAACATTTTATAGCACTTCTCTCTTTCCACTATATTATACATTGTTCATATTAGTTTCATTTAAATTATCTATAACCATGAAACTAAGGACTCAATTTTCTCTTGTGTGATCAATAGTCACCACCCTGAATCCCTAGTATCATTTGGTTTTCCTGTCACAACTTATTCCTTCACAAGAGCACTCTGTTATTTCAAAACCAAGAAAATAATGCCTTACAACAAACCCCAAGGTATGTCTGTTCTTAATGATAAACGCCCACTGATTACTCATGTGTTAAATATTTTGAAATTTTGCTGCCAAATTTATAATATGATAAATCAGAACATAAAAGAGAATTGGAAAACATTCTTTGAAGTTTTATTTTTGTTTTGTACCAGTCATAACCAAAATCTTATTCTTGACTTGATTTATTTTACTCATCATTCATATTGTTGAGACAAAAATAGCATTAAAATGTACAAAATAACCTATAAAAGTTGAACGTTATAAATAAAAGTCAAGTTCATCAGACTTGAAGTTTCTATAAATTTTTTAGTTTTTGTGAACATGTATAAACCTTTAGAAATGGCTAATTAAAGCAAGTTTGAGTGCTATATGCATTCTCCTAGCACTTATTTATTTTGAAACCCAGATGTAAAATATTGATTTTTCTAGAAAATAGACAAAACAAACTGATTAAAGATATGGAGTTATTTCTATCACAAAAAACTTAATTTAATTTATAGCATGGTAGAATTGACCCTTTGTCTCTTTAGATTCTGCTTCTATGGATTCAGCTACCTAGTGAATTCTGTTACACCACTGCCAACTTGGATGATACACTCAGGCCATTTATTGGTTACAGTTGTGCTGCATAGATCCTATAGATCGTTTGTCATTATTTCCAAACAATTACTTGCATGCAGTTTTCTTTGTATTAGATATGGGAGGTAACATAAACACAATTTAAAATACCACAGAGGGTTTATGGAGGTTATAAAAAATTGCTCAATTTTATGCACAGAATGTGAGCATCTATAGATTTTGGTATCCCTAGGGAGCCGGGATGTAGTTGCCCTCAGATACCATAGAATGACTTTATTGTTGGTGAAAATTGCTAAGATCATCCTGACTTGTCCAAATTACACAATTTTCACACAATACAGATCATGTATACATTTAAATTTATATTATTCAAAAGTATTTCCAATCTTAAATATAAAGTTTACTGTTTGAGAATGATATCTTTAATATATTTATTTTACTAAAACAATAAAGAAAAATGAATAGAGGGTAAGGCCACAGTAAAACCTTGCCCAAATTCTACTCAAACAAATAGAATACACAAAAATCCCTTGTGGGATAATTTCATTGAGATAATAGGTGAGTTAATGATTTTGATATGTGTCTCAGGAAACTTTAAAATAGTGAAGCTCACCCTTATTTTCCTTAACTCTTGACTCACCCAGTGCCTTTGAGTCCATTTGACTAGCCTGAATGCTCAGACTCACGCTATACATTAATGTCTGCTTGACTTTTGCCTGATCATGTCCCATGAGGATAACAGAATGCATGGTGTCCTTCAATGAGAGTTTTGCGATGCAGAATTAGGATGAGGGTTTGTTGGAGCATGGGACCCTCTTCAAGGAAGGCCACATTGCTTTTGAGTTGGAGGGAACAAATCAAGGTTTATTATTTTCATTACAGAAGTCATGGATGCAATTATAAATTTATTATGGCCACTAATATAATTTCACTGTAAAAATGCCCATTGTTAGTTCTCCAACCACACACAAAACACATAAATACATACAATATGTATACATGCTAGTATTAACAACTTGGTTTTATGTACATATTTGTGTCTATTTACATGCATACTGCCTTTGTTCATGGTCTGTTTTTAAAATATAATACAAAGGACCAGGAAAAGTCAAATTGAACTGCCTCATGTTTCTTTGAAAGAATAAGACAAGGATGACAAGATTTAGCACATGCATGGGTGCAGTTCTGGACCCAACAAGTTGGAAAGTGGCATATGGAGGGATGTATCATGGGAACCCAAAGTGTCGAATTCCTTTTTTGACAATAATGCTTTGAAATAATCCAATTCAGTTGTGACCTTAATCCATCCATCAGGAAAAACATCTCCCATCAGGCACATGAACAAGCACAAAGGGGAACCACTCTATTCAGCTTCCTGCTGTTGAACTCCACATGACTATCATTCAGCTCT
This sequence comes from Rattus rattus, assembly GCF_011064425.1. Lineage (NCBI taxonomy): Eukaryota > Metazoa > Chordata > Mammalia > Rodentia > Muridae > Rattus > Rattus rattus. The sequence continues at coordinate 49,692,986 of NC_046164.1, read as the reverse complement.
ATGTCTGGATGGTGCTTTTGCCTGTAGGGTCCTTACAAAGGCCTGTATTACAAACTTGAAGTTAAGCACTAGTGGCAGGGTAGGTTCTTCCTTGATATTGTAGTCAGTTTTCGTAGGATGCAAAGACTTATTAATGAAACACATTTTATTGTTTGCATATTTAATTGGGAAACATGATACAATAAACTATTTTAGTAAATGCACTTGTATATTGCTGTGTTTATATATTTTATAAATGTGAAAATCATCTAAAATTGTAAAATGTATTCTGCTTTAAATAGAAGCAAGTAAATAAAAGTTACGAAAGACAACAGCAATCAAAATTATATGCTAGTTACACTTAACAATATCATGGTTTTATCGCCCTGAGGACTAATGCCCACTGAAGTATAGATTTGATTTCTATCTACTATCTCAGGAATGTTAAAGAATGTAACAAACAAATTGAGCACACAGACTCACATATATTGATCATTTATTGAGCCATAATAATATCTAAAAGCTATCAGCAGGATGGATTCTGAGAGGAATGCTTTTAAATCAATAGGAGTGCAACTTGTCAAATTCATCTTTATCAGAATAAGGTTAATAGTTTCTGTTTTTTTCAAAGCCATTCATTTTGATGTGACCAATGGGGCTATAAAAGAATATATGTATTTACCTAATAATTAATCTAGTCCAGTCAGGGGAGCATATAACACACATTGAAGTAAAAAGCTGACAGATTACTGAGAACATAACATGTTCTACAAGGCTTTTGTTTTGAATGAAGTGTCTTCTAATCAAACATTCTAGCCATATTTGTATAAAACAGTCAAATCATATAAAAGTGTCCCATTTGAGTATGGATATTATTGATGTTCAATGAATTTTAATTTTTATTAAGAATAGTAATATATATATATGCTCATTTAAAAAAATATAATTAATGTCTTTTGCTTGTTGAATCTAAAATTGAATGTTTAAACAGAGCAGATGAAATTGATTATATTTATTTTCTAATGAGAAAATATTTAAAATTGTAAAGATAAGAATTAGATTCTGTATGTTTTTTATTTTTTTCAAAATTATATTTCCAGTAATTCTAAGAGGATCATGTATATTGTATTTTTGTTTTTTTTATCCTGTCCCACAACTTCTTTCAGAACTAACATTCATTCCATATATGGAATGAACTTTGTGTCTTCACTTCAGTTATATTAATCTGGTAGAATTACTGAAGTCAAATTCATTGGAGTGCTTTTTCACATAGTAATGGATACATCTTAAAAGAAAACTATCTTTTCCTCTCACATAATCAGTCATCAATAGCACCTGAATTAGAGTTGAGACTTCATGATTATCTTCACGCTATGCTAGGATTTTCTGTCTTAAGTTTATGAAGGTCTCGTACATGTTATGACAACTATTGAGATCTTATGCATGTCACTGCCCTGCTATTATTGTTTTGAAAACATTGGATGTATCCATCTACCACCTCTGGCTTTTGGAGTCATCTTTCTGTCCACAGCATCCCTGTGGTTGGGTATGACGTAGATTGCCCATAGAAGCCTCAGCCCTCCTTAGACCCTTATTCTCTTCACTGACCAGTAGTTCTCTGTGATAATTGTCACTTAGTGTAGAAAGAAGCTTCCTTGATGAGTATTAATATATCTATTCACCTATTAGCATAGTGATTAATCAAGAGGAGTCATTTTAATTCTATGGGTATTTACTAGAGTAATAGAAGTGGGTTCTGTCCCAGGGCCTATCACTTACAAAGCTTCAGATTGTCATCCTAATAATGGTGCCTAGTATGGATCCTAGCTTCTGGAATAGGCTCAGTTTTTAAAGTAATTTGTTTTTAAACCAAAATTCAAATTTTAGTCTTAAATAAAGAGATATATATGAATTGCTTTGTAGCTGAATTCACATGTCATTGTACCTTACCACTTCCCAAAACTCCTAACTGTGATAATCCATGGTCTACTTCAGTCTGGAGTAATCATTCTTTAAATAATATAATATAATGTGAAGTTAGTTGTTCCTCAGAATTTGATTTGTGTAACCTCTGAGATCATTTAGACACTGAGCCAACTACCAGGCAGCATACACTAGCTGATTTCCCTCCCCAACACATATACAGTAGAGGACTGCCTGGTCTGTCCTCAGTAAAAGAAGATACATATATCCCTTGTGAGACTTGAGGCCACAAGCAGTGGGGAAGTCTGGTGGGATGGGGAGAGGGTGGGGACAGACATCCTTTCGGAAAACAGGAAGGAGGAATGGATGACATGACGAACTGTCAGAGGGTAGACATGGAGGGGTGTAACAACTGGACTATAAAAAAACATAGGTTAAAGAATGGTAGTAATATAAACAGACTTAAAAATTATCTTTTTATTTTTTATTGGGTATTTTTGTTTTTACATTTCAAATGTTATTCCTTTTCCCTGTTTCTAGGCCATAAGCACCCTATCCCATTTGCCTCTTCTACTATAAGGGTGTTCCCTCTCCCCAACCGTACCTCCTTCCCACCCCCCCCATGACATTCCACTGCATTAGAGGTTATAGCCTTGGCAGTACCAAGGACTTCTCCTCCCACTGATGCCCAACAAGGCCATCCTCTGCTATATACGCAGCTGGAGCCATGGGTCTGTTCATGTGTACTCTTTGGTTAGTAGTTTAGTCCCAGGGAGCTCTGGTTGGTTGATATTGTTTTTCTTATGGGGTCATAAGCCCCTCCAACTCCTTCTTTCCTTTATCTGCCTGATATAATTGTCTTCTCAGAATCTAACTGCTTCTGCTGTGAACCTTGTACTAGTCCAGGAAGCTTCTAGCCTCTGTACAGTCAAATCTAGGCTTATCTTATTTTCAGCCCCTCAAACTTACTGCTGAAAAAGATCTCCCTTTCTACTTCTGAATGGATGGTTCAATTCAGCTGTTCTGGCTCAAACTCCTCTCCAAGCTGACTGGTTCATATCAGTGATTCTCAGCTTCTGACTGAATTGTTCTGCTTGGAAAAACTGCATCTAAACTAGATGTGCTGAGCTACACTGACTGTAATGCCTGCACAAGCTGAATGGAAAGCACAAACTGCCAAAGTACCTAACTCACTCCAGTGCCATCCTCCTGCCCTGCCTGACTGAAATCACCTACCAGAACTCAGAGATCTGTCTCCTCAAGGCCAGGACTAAAGAATGGAACACCATGTCTGAGCATAAGATGAGCTTTACCTGAAAATTGCAGTCCTTAGTCTGGCCTTGAACTCAGAGTTCTGCTTGTTAATGTCTCCTGGGATTAAAGGTATATATGCATTCCAAGGGGAACACGAAGAGCTAAAAAGTCTTTGGATGAAATCCCTTGCCAGAGCAGTCCTATTGCTGGATTAAAATTTCTCTACAAAGAAGTGCAGGCTGACAGGAACTGGATGTAGATCTCTCCTGAGAGACACACCCAGAATACAGCAAATACATAGGCGTATGCCAGCAGCAATCCACTGAACTGAGAACGGGACTCCGGTTGAAGGAATCAGAGAAAGGACTGGAAGAGCTTGAAGGGGCTCGAGACCCTATATGAACAACAATGCCAAACAACCAGAGCTTCCAGGAACTAAGCCACACCCAAAGACTGTACTCCATGGACTGACCCTGGCTCCAACCTCATAGGTAGCAATGAATAGCCTAGTAAGAGCACCAGTGGAAGGGGAAGCCCTTGGTCCTGCTAAGACTGAACCCCAGTGAATGTGACTGTTCAGGAGAGGGTGGTAATGGGGGAGGATGGGAGAGCTGGAAGCCCACATAGAAGGGAGGGGAGGGAGACAAGGGGTGTGTTGACCAGGAAACAGGAAAGGGAATAACACTCGAAATGTAAATAAGAAATACTGAAAGTTAAAAAAAAAAAAAATGGTTTCACAGCTCTGCATACGGTTTGCCTATAAAAAAATCAAAATGAGACACAAAGATTTTTAAATTGGACAGTTACTTGAAGGGTTGTGAATTCTGTAATGTTGAAGAAAAAACAAGCATTTGAGAATGTGCGGAATGCTTCCATGTGTCTTCCTGAAACTTACTTTTACCTGTATATTACCAAAAACAGTATTTGGAAGCATTAATCTGGAGTTGTATGAAATTTGAATACTTACCATAATGTTTCTAGGAAAACCTTTCCTTGTGTGTTTCTTTATTTAGATTTGTGGCAAAATTATCTTGTCAAATAAATTTGGGAGGCTATTTATAAATATTCTAGCTATATTTCGTCTTAAAGACTTAGTTGTATTACTTAAGTTTGTTTTCTGAAGTAGCATGTTTAACAATATTCCTTTCTACACAATGAAATAGAGAAGATGTAGAAATAAAATTTCAATGTAAAATTCTACCATGTATAATGACAAAATCATTAGATCAAAATCATTAGACATAATTATTTTAGAATACGGAACTTAAAGAGAAGAAAAATAGTAGCATTAATGATTCATGAGTCTAATATTAATGATAATAAAAAATAAAAAGGCAAGACACTTGCTAAAGGAGAAGCCCAGTGGTCATCATCATGAGTCTACTGATTTATTAGGTTTATATATGATTTTATACTTGATTAGAGATTGTTTATGAGTGAACCTATAATGGAATATTATATTTCTTTCTTCAGAATTTGCATTATTTCTTCATTCTATTTCATTTCGAAGAGTTGGACATATGCATATTTTCACAAATATCTATACATTTAGACAAACACATACACTCATGCATATACATTTATACATGCATACTCACAGGGACATGTATACATAGTCAAACACGTGGATATGCTGGCACATGCATTCAGACTTCCACACACAGAAATATGTGCACACATACTTATCATATTTTAGTGATCTGGATCGAGTTTAATCTTGCTTATTAATAAAAATTTAAATGATAGCATTTTTTAAAAAATGTCAAACAACAAATAGTAGCTGGGAAAAACTGCATACAAAACCAAGTGGATCAACAGATGAGAAGGAACCACACTCATAGAAAAGACAGCCCCGCTAAGGAATAACCTGGTTAGACTGGGACTCTGGAAGCCCAATTATATACCATTCTGGAGAATATGAGACTTTAAGGGACTTTGGTGGTCTGACATGGGATCAACATTTTTTAATTTACTTTGGCAAAATTTGCCATATTAAGGGAAGTTGTCAGGCACACTTAACATGATATTCAAACATTCCACATTTATGGTTGAATAACAATGTATAGGTCTTTCTTTGAGCTTATTAGACCAGTCGAACAAGTCAGAAGACCAGAGGAGAAAAGCATTCAACTGGAGGGAGAAAAAATAGGGCAGATATTTTTCTAAGGTTGCTATGGAATTTTTTTAACACCGAAAGCTGAATATTTATCTATGATCCTTCTCTAGACCAGTATGTTTTTCAGGGATCTGTCTAACTCTTGATTCTTCTCACTCATACATACATACATACAAGTACATGTATACATGCATGTGTGTTACATCTCTACTGCTCTGGCAGCTTCAATCATAACTATAGTTTGTCCCACACTTTGAATGTAATGCCCACACCTGAATTTTGTTGAAAAGCCTTAGTTTCTCAATTTCAAGATGATTTCTTTTACCTATTGATTTTTAGGAGTGAGAGAATTTGTCACAATCAACTTTATCTATGACTCTGAGAATACTTTGACTTTGATAAGGTCAAAAAAGGCTAACGTTCATTTATTAGGAGAAATACATCCAATATCCTCAATTTTTCTTAAATAACATCATTGATTCTGAAACTCTGTGTGCTCTGTGTCCTCAAGGGTAAATATGCCTTTAAGAGGCTGTATGACAGCCTGTATTTTGCACAATGCTCCAGACAAGTCCAGAATCACACACAAATGACTTTGCTTTAGGAGCATTAGCATTTATCACTCAACTTTAGTCCCCAGGAGCTATAGTAACTACAGTATAAATTCATTCTGTCAGTGCCTTTAGCTTTAACTTCTTTTTAAGTGGAATTAGGAGATTTATTTGTCTATTCTGTCAGATTATGACTATCCTGAAGAAAAAGCTTCCTTTCCTTCTTCCTTCATTATCTTCTTTCTTCCTTCTTTTTATTATTATTACTATTATTATTATTATTATTATTATTACTATAAATCTCCTAAGGATCAAATAAAAAGATTGGGAGCTGATATTTAGATTAATATAAAATACAATGTGATATGTGTACATATGATATGATATGTGATATGTACACCATATAACAAGTTATAACTTGAAGAAATACTTGAAATGCAATTTAATGCAAACTATACTGCTGCATTAATCCAGAAACAGAATAACAGATCAATCAATATGATTATTAATGTTTGTACTTGATTTCCTACATAGTCATTATACTTATTTTATTATATAAGGTTCATAATTAATTACAATTAAAAAAGAGTTGTAACTTAGCAACACTTCAGTACTTTTTTCTCATTATCGGAATAAATGGCCAATTATCTAGATATTGTTGAAAATCACATGGAATTTCTAGGTTATCTGCAGTGTTTTTCATTGTAAATAGCAGTTTCAGTGTATGACATCATACAAAATAAGAAACCATCATCGATTCTATGAAACGTTTTCCAATTATAATGATGGACAACTTCTTGCCCTCTAAGTACATGTCCTTAGTGTTCATCAAGTATTAATTTTATAAATTTCAACAAAGAGAAGAGTAACAAAATTTATGTGTTGTAATTTTCTCACAATTTGCTTAATAAACTTTTCCTATATCCTGATTTCAGTTACCATCAGATCAAGTAAAATTGAGGATAGTTGATTCAATGATTGGGGGGCATTTTTTGTTTGTTTGTTTTAAATTAGATGCCAAAGTTTTATTTTAACCTCCTCAATTGGTATTTAATTATGTCCACAATTTGATTCAATTTCAAAATCAGGTAACTTGAAAATGTTCTTAAATAGGTACCATTACCTAGCTTTATCATTATATTGATATAAACGCAAACTCAATATGATTCACTATTTGCCAGTTTGATGCAAACACTTGTTTGAAGAATGCAGCAAATATGATGGCAGAGAGATAGATATTCACAAAATAAAGACGCAGTACCCAGCAAATCAACTTTGCGCTACCTTGGTTTGCTGACAATAATACTGAAGTGTACGTCTGCTAGTTTATTTCTGAACTACCCTATATATTATATATTACATTTATCTGTAACAGTATATCTTTTTTCTATGTAATTGTCATCCTTTTAATTAATTAAATAAATAATACTTATTATCTTGTGCTAGGTTTCACATAGAGTTCTTCCATGTAAATCCTTCATATTTACCATATTCAGGCCTAATGCTATTTATTTTCTCTCTCACATCTGTTACTTCTTTAACTCCTTGATTTCCTTTTTCTCCCTTCTGCATTCTTGTCAACAAAGATGTTACTCATGCAAAATAAAACTTCAGAAATTTCCTTTGAATAACACATTTTCTCATCACTGAATCTTCTTCCCTCAATCTTCTATGCTTTCATGAAATCTTAGTATTGAAGAGGAACTGGAACTTCAGTACCCTCAATTAATAGCTGTTCCATAGTCATCTGATGTTCACAGTTCATTGTTTTTCCAATTGATTTTTCTCTTTCTTACTGAGCAGTGGGTAGAGAAGCTATATGAGAATAAAGAGATAACCTTCTAAAATAGAAATGTCTTTTTTTTTAGTGAAGTAATAAATATGACTCTGGGTCACATTTAATACATTATTATGTTTCTTCCTGGAAACTACCTTTATTGGTATCAAAATAACGTCATTTTGCACCCATATTTCTCTGTTTAGCTTATGTTCAATTATCAATGAGCTCAGTTAATTCAGACATATGGATACTTCACAAAACTTACTTTTCCATAAGCCTAGCTGAGTTTGCTCTTACATACAGACAGAAAATAATGACAACCTGCAACTGTATATGTATTTTTTTATAATATGACTTTTAAAAAGTAACATCATAATATTTTATGAGCATCATGATAGTGATCTTGTTCACAATAAAAGCTTAAGTAACATGTACAACCAATCCTCATGTTATCTGCCATCCAAAGTAGCTGTGCTTTTTAGTGCGCTTCAATAAAATACCTTAGAGAAGCATCAAGGAAGGGAGGGTTTCCTAGTCTTAACAATTTCAAAGATAAATTAGATCATAGAGATTACATCATAGAGGAGATGGCTTGATCTGCAGAAAAGGACATCTCAGGAAGGATACAGTCAGGAAGTAGAGGTGGGTCAAGGCTCATACTCAGTTTCCTTTTTAGTTTTATTCAGCTGTTCACAGCTAATGTAGGTCTTCTTGACTATACACTGACATGGCTGATGCTTGTCTCCTTCATAATTCTAATAAGATATCACAATTAAAATATCACCTACAAACTTTCTATCATTGAATTGAAGATTATAACCAGCATTTTAAAATTCAGACAGTGAATGTAGAAAAAAATAATATGAATATATTTCTGAGTCTACACGTTGCCCATAGAAAAACTTTTAACCCCCAAAAGACCTCTCTTTTCTACATGATGGTCATGGATAAAGTTAGAGCAGAGAATGTGGGAACAAGCAACCAATGACTGCCCCATCTTGAGTCCTATCCCATGAGATAGAGCCAACCCCTCTCACTACTGATGATACTTTGCCATGTCTACAGATAAGAAACTAGAGTGTCTCTTGAGAGGCTTCAGCCAGCAGCAGATGTAGGCAAATGCAGTAGCCCATGCATAACCAAACATCAGGGGAAACCAGGGCATCTTGTGGAAGGTAGAATTGAGGAGATCAGAGGGGTCAAGTTCACCACAAGTAGACCATAGGAGTCAACTAACCCGGGACAATTGGAGTTCACATAGCCTGCTTCAGCAACAAAGGGACATGTAGGAGCAGGACCTAGACTTCTACATACATCTGTAGAAAGTGGGCTGTTTAATGTTCATTCCACTCTAAAAAGTGGAATAGCGACTGTCTTGGTCTCTGTTCATTGACATTGGATCCCTTCCCTTCCCTGGACTGCCAAGTTGGGCCTCAGTAGGAGAGCATGTGGCTAGTCCTGTTGGGACTAGGTGTTCCAGAATGGGAAGGTAACCAAGGTGGGCTCCCCTTTTCTGAAGAAAAGGGGTAAGGGCAATTGACGGAGGGATTTTTAAATGTGAGACTAGGAAGAGAGGGATCAGGATTGTGATCAGGATGTAAAGTGAGTAAAAGAAATAAAACTTTAAAAATAAGAATTAAAGCAACTTGATCAGAAGTCTACCACTTTCCAGACTGATTCACATGAACATGATAAACAGGCTAAGAGTAAAAGAGGGATAATTATCCCTTTAAGAAGATAATGCACCTTTCCATGGAGACCCTTTATTGGTGATACAATTCCACCACAGCAGCTTATTTTTTTTTATTATTATTATTTTTTATTAACTTGAGTATTTCTTATGTACATTTCGAGTGTTATTCCCTTTCCCGGTTTCCGGGCAAACATCCCCTTCCCTCCCCCCCTTCCTTATGGGTGTTCCCCTTCCCTCCCCACCCTCCCCCCGACAGCCCTCTAGTTCACTGGGGGTTCAGTCTTAGCAGGACCCAGGGCTTCCCCTTCCACTGGTGCTCTTACTAGGATATTCATTGCTACCTATGAAGTCAGAGTCCAGGGTCAGTCCATGTATAGTCTTTAGGTAGTGACTTAGTCCCTGGAAACTCTGGTTGCTTGGCATTTACATATGGGGTCTCAAGCCCTTCAAGCTCTTCCAGTTCTTTTCTCTGAAACGGGGGTCCTATTCTCAGTTCAGTGGTTTGCTGCTGGCATTCAAACTGTATTTCCTGTATTCTGGCTGTGTGTCTCTCAGGAGAGATCCACATCCGGCTCCTGTCGGTCTGCACTTCTTTGCTTCATCCATCTTGTCTCAATTGGGTGGCTCTATATGTATGGGCCACATGGGACTGAATGGGTGTTCCTTCAGTCTCTGTTTGAATCTTTGCCTCTCTCTTCCCTGCCAAGGGTATTCTTGTTCCCCTTTTAAAGAAGGAGTGAAGCCTTCACATTTTGATCATCCATCTTGAGTTTCATTTGTTCTAGGCATCTAGGGTAATTCAAGCATTTGGGCTAATAGCCACTTATCAGTGAGTGCATACCATGTATGTCTTTCTGTGATTTTCACTCAGGATGATATTTTCCAGTTCCATCCATTTGCCTATGAATTTCATAAAGTCATTGTTTTTGATAGCTGAGTAATATTCCATTGTGTAGATGTACCACGTTTTCTGTATCCATTCCTCTGTTGAAGGGCATCTGGGTTCTTTCCAGCCACTGGCTATTATAAATAAGGCTGCGATGAACATAGTGGAGCACGTGTCTTTTTTATATGTTGGGGCATCTTTTGGGTATATGCCCAAGAGAGGTATAGCTGAATCCTCAGGCAGTTCAATGTCCAATTTTCTGAGGAACCTCCAGACTGATTTCCAGAATGGTTGTACCAGTCTGCAACCCCACCAACAATGGAGGAGTGTTCCTCTTTCTCTGCATCCTCGCCAGCATTTGACCACAGCAGCTTATAAAGGTTGTTTTCAGCCAAACTTCCTGCTATTTTGAGATTCTAAGTTAAAAACAACTTTTCCTTTCTTTATTTCTGTAGGGTTTTTTTTTTCCTTTAAGATACAGGGTAAAGCCTGGGCAGACATATTTTTTTCCAGGTCGCTGATTTTCTCCCACACTCTCTAAGGCCCACTTTCACTCTATCATTGGGTTGTCAAACAGCACTGCAAAAGGCAAGCTTTCTCTGCCGCTTCTCTGTATTTCTCCTTAAGCCAGCTGAGAAAGTTAATAACACACCAGCTCACAAGATGAATAACATGACAACTCTCTTAAACTCTCCTGATTCTCCCTTGCAGTTCATCTTAATTTTTAACAACAAAACTTAATGCTAGGGCACTGAGGCAGGAGGGGGTTGTTGGGGAGCAACCTCATAGAAGCAAAGAGGAGAGGGGAGATTAGGGTGTAACTGGGAATGAGGATAAATTTGAAATGCAAATAAATAAAATAACGAATAAAAAACAAAATTATTAATCCAAAATTGAAATTTTGAGTCCATGTTAAGAATGAGCATCACCACGCCCAAGCCATAGCCTCTCACTATTAACATGATATTGGATGAAAGTTACAAAAAGATGGAAATTATGGGAAAAATATAGGAAATATGTGTAAGTTTAGAAATTCAATTCATTGTATCACACATTCTTCAGTGTGCTTCTTCCTATTTCTATAGATGTGGTTTGCTGCCCTGAAACTGCAATAAAAGCTTTCATGATTGTCTTCTAGAAATAGTTCCTTAAGATAAGACCTGCTGACATGTGGAAAAGAGAGCAAACTATGTCTTTCTTTAACATTAGTTTACAAAGAGCATTTAAGGTGTTTACCATTCTTAGCAAAATCAAGCTGCCATTCTTTTAATTTTCTCACAGACTGTAAAGAACGTACATCAACTGTTTTCCAAAACCAAATAGCCAGCCATGGAAACATGCATATATATTACACTATACAGACTGAGGGGTTTAAATTTATGAATTTATGAATATAGGAACACACACTATATACATTATAGTTATTAATATATGAACTCCCTCCCATATCTACTATATTTATTTTTATCTATGTCTATCTATGTGATTAATGATAAAGATATAACACTATGATATGCTTAGGATAGAACACAAAGAGAGGCAAGGGAGTGTTTGGATGAAAGGAAGGGAAGAAGGAAATAATTTAATTATATAAAAATATTTAAAGGTAAGAGAAATGATTAGAAATAAAGAATTTTGTGGTTTTGTTGTCTTCAGAAACTTGAATATGCTTGACACTTGCAATATTCCCATCAAATGGCCAAGGCAGGAAATAATAATGCTTAACTGTAAAGCATTGACTTATTTTGAGTCAAAGTCAATTCACATGGTGATGAATAAAATCTCAGCTCTCTAAAAATGACATGAGAAATCATGTTACTGACAGTGCAGCTCCCCACATACACACTTGAGATTAAAAACTAGATAAGTTATCACTTGTCACCGTTGGCAGCTCCAATTCCTCACCTCTTTACCTCCTGAACTGAACACGGCAAAGTTGAGAAACGCTTTCCTCATCTTTATAGGCTTTATATTGGAATTCCATGTCAGCTACAGTCCTTTCTAAAGACAGGGCTTTGTTTCAAGTTGGGCTGTGCATATTCTGAGTGTCAATTATCTCTATAGCAATTTCAAACCATGTATGCAGCCCATCAGCAGTCTACTTCTACAATCGCCATCTTATATTTTATGTTGAAAAATGAACTGTCAAAATTCTTTGAGTGAGTGTCAGTGAAATGAGAATTATCAATCACACAGGCCTATTTTCTACAAGGGAAGGAAGTGAATGGTGCCTGGTCACCTAGAATGCCAGAGTGAATCTGTTTGAACAACCCGGTGATCCTTTGCTTTTCTATCAGAAGCAGGCTTCCGTCTGACTCTCCCTAATATCCTGTACATGGTTTAAATCTCAATCTTATTCTCCCTCGGTGAATAAAACCCGTACTTATGAAAGTGTTTCCAGGTACTTTGCATCCTCCACCAATAGAATCTATCCTTATGATTATTATAGATCTTTCCTCAAGGTTCTAGCCATGGATTCTGTTGATCAGCAAATAGACTACATTATTCTTGTGAAGATCGCAGTTCCTTTGCATTTTGCTAGGGAGTTTCTATGTAGCTATACATAAAGCTTTGTGGTGATAATTGTCACATTAAAATTTTCACTCATAATTTTACTATACCTATGCTTGCAACAAACATAAATATCTAGATCGGATTCAGGAATTTTTGTCCTAGTATCTGCAAAGATAGATAGACTCAATTTCATTCTTTATCTCAGATGATCATCTTTTTGCTTTTAGTTAAGATTTTCAGGGTCTCTGATAGATAGAGGTGCACATATGTTTGTCATGGAAGTCTCCTTGTAGCATATAGATGTGCCCAACTTTTCACAATGAAAAGGAAAACTTGAGTTCTATAATCAGTGCAAAATGATTCTAGTGAAGCTAGAGATAGGAGAGTGAGTAGAGTGTGTGCTGTCTATCCCTGAGGATTTAAGATTCAAAACCTAGCATCCACATAAAATTCAAGCATCTCTATGTACCCACAAGCTTAGCACTGGAGGCTTGGGGTGGTGAAAGTATCCACTTTCTTGTGCTTCTTGGCTGACTCTAGGATTTGTGAGAGACCCTGACTTCAAGAAAGAACATTAATAAAATAGGTCTCTAGATATCATTCTCTGCCCTTAAGAAAATCACAAGCACATTTACATGTGTGTATAAACATATGTAAACACAAAACTATTCTAGCTCCTTTTTTATCAGAACATCTCACCATCTAGCCCTGGATGATTTAGAGCTCACTATGTAAGTCAGACTTGCCTCAAACTCACAGAGATCAGCATGCTTCTGCCTCGGCAGTGTATCAGTGTACACAGCATGCTAATGCTACCATAATTCAAATTTTCTCTTAGATATGATAAAGGCACAATTTCTCTATTTTTGTTGTTATTGATATTGATTGTTATTGTAATTAAATTTGGCCCTCAAAAAAGTGAGGGCTTATAATCTCTAAAATTCTTTTTTTTTTATTCCAGATAATGAGGCTGTGTCTGAATTACCACTATATCTTCAAAAATTTATATCTAGTCTCACAATGCTTTTCATTTTCTTTATTCATGTTTAAGTTATAGGTGGTTGATAATTTTATACTTGCAGTCATATCTTATTTTTTCTACAGCAACATCCTCTCCTTCCTATTGTGTGGTTAGAATTATATCTGTACCTTTTTTAGTACAGTCAATAAACCAGTGCAGAATAAGAAGTAATGTATTTCAAGTACCCAATTTCTCTTACTCTTTTGATTTTTTAATAAAATAAACTAGATAAATTAACAGTTATTACATAAAAATTTTTGGTAAAAACTCTATATTTGGAAAGTGAGAGTTCAAAAGGATGATGGTGATGAGAGTAACTTTGATATGGAAAACTTCAAAGGAAGTAAATGCCATTTATGAGTCATTTTAAATGTTAAAACCTTGTTACTAACTTGAGATTATACTCATAAAATGTTCTTTCTCACTGGACATAGTACTACCTGAGGACTACCTGGGCATATTCTCAAAAGATGCTCCAACATATAACAAGGACACATGCTCCACTGTGTTCATAGTAGCCCCATTTATAATAGTCAGAAACTGGATAGAACACACATGTCCTTCAACAGAGGAATGGATTCAGAAAATGTGTCACATTTACACAAGTGTGTACTACTCAGTTATTAAAACCAATGACTTCATGAAATTCACAGGCAGATGGATGGAACTAGAAAATATCATCCTGAGTGAGGTAGCCCAATCACAAAAGAACACACATGGAAGGCACTCACTGATAAATGGATATTAGCCCCAAAACTCCGATTACCAAAGATACAATCCATAGACCACATGAAGCTCAAGAAAAAGGATGACCGAAGTACAGATGCTTCAGTCCTTCTTAGAAGGTGAAACAAAAATATTCATAAGAAGAGATATGGAGACAAAGTTTAGAACAGAGACTGAAGGAATGGCAATTCAATGCTTGCCCCACCTGGGGATCCAGTCTATATACATATAGCCATTAAACTCAGACAATATTGCTGATGCTAAGAAGTGCATGCTGACAGGGGCCAGAACTAGTTGTCTTCTGAGAGGCTCTGCCAGAGCATGACATATACAGAGGAGGGGGCTTGAAGCCAACCATTGAACTAAGAATGGGGCCCCCAACAGAAGAGTTAGAGAAAGGATTGAAGAAGCTGAAGGGTTTGCAACCCCATAAGAAAAATACTAACCAACCAGAACTCCCAGGGACTAAGCCACCATCCAAAGAGTACACATGGACAGACCAGTGGCTCCAGGTGCATATGTAGCAGAGGATGGCCTTGTTGGACACCGATGGAAGGAAGATCCCTTGGTCCTGCTAAGGCTGGGCTTAGTAGTTTAGGAGAATGTCAGAGCAGTGAGGTGGGAAGGGGTGGGTTGTTGGGTGGGGGAACACCTTTATAGAAGAAGGGGGAGGGAGGATGGGATATGGGGTTTATGGATGGGAAACCAAGAAAGGGTGTAACAGTTAAAATATAAATAAAATATGTACAAAAAATGTTCTTTCTAATCTTCCAAGAGAAAAAAGTGCATTGTCTTGTTACTAAAACTATCTACATTTATCTTACTACAATATATACTATATATACAATAGGATATAACATAAAATAATATGAGTATATTATATCCTCCTTAGATTTATCCCTGGTTCTTAAACATAAACATGAATGTCAATTCATGACTATGTATTCATTGCATCAGAAAGACAGGCATTCTGATGTTTGTCCAATCCATAAGAATGAGATTTCAATTTGCTCTCCTAAAATAATAAACTCAAAATGAAATAAAGAGAAAATTGTGATCTGGAGATCATTCAATTTTTAAAGGAAACATGAACATTTCTTGACATTATTTTTTTGTGACAGGGTGTTTTCACTGAATAAAGATATATGAGAAATATAAGAGAAAAAGTTTACTTTTCTTTTCCTGTAGGAAGCAGACTTGTCATCAAATCCAATCAAAACTCTTCTGCATAAGAGCAAAACAAAATCAACAGAATCAAAGGTAAACTACTAGAGTGTAAGAATGAAGTTTGCCTGTACCATCACAGCATTTCAACAACACAAAAATCAAAACAAAATAGAACAATACAGGGAAAGTGATTTACAAATGCTAAGAAACTAAATATGTATTTATCCAAGTAAAAATAATGACACTTGCCATACCATCATCAAAAGGTGTTCGGCGTCAAGTTATTCTCTAGAAAAAGCAAATAACAGCATCAATGAGTCATCACTGAGTATCTTTCGAACACCTATTAAGTTAGCATGAGAGCAAATGCTGATGACACTAGGAAAAGCAGACCCACATATTGTTGGTGTAAACGTAAATTGTACACTAAGCAGAACAGCCAGCATTCTGTTGCTGGAATAACGACAAACAGATGCAATGAAAGATCCGGAAATCTCAATTCAGGAATACCGTACAAAGGCAATTAAATACGCATGTCAAGGAGGAGGATTATATATAAATCTAAACATTTTTCACTGTAGTCAAGATTTGGAAACTACATAGATGATCATTACCAGATTACCAGATAAACAGGTATATTGCAGAGAACAACTGATTTATGGACTCAAATTGGCGGTAGTATCTATAAGAGGGACTAAATGGTGTTTATTAAGCACTGAAGGATGGAGAAAAAGAAGAAACTGGCCTGTGATTGAGTTATGTGCAGTGAGTAATTATAAAACTAGTTTTTAAAATTTAAGGATAACATTTTATATTACTGAAGTCTGCTAAGAGAATTAGCTTAAGTGTCTACACACGAAAGAAGAATAAACATAATGTGAAACAGTCACATACTTTATGATGGCAATACTTTCACAAGTTCTTATATACCTATAAGAATATTAAAGTATAGACACAATGTTTATACCAATTTTATATGTCTTCATATAACAGGAAAGCTCAGGGAGGAGGGAAAGCAACATAAATACATGATAAATTTTTATAATGCTTGTTGGCTTAGAAAGGAAAAAAATAATAAATGAAGAAAATTGCAAAGTATGAAGATTCATGAAAAGAAAAATAAGACATATCCATATAAATAAAAACAGTGACACTGAATTGAATCTCCCATAGAGTATGAGGATATTTTCATGGCATGTAGAGAATATTATTACTCAAAGAGTTTAATGCACTCATATGATTCAGTATTTCAGGGGACAGAGAAACAAACTATGTCATGAAGAATCTGAGAATCAATTATGTGGTAGTGAGTACAGAGAAGCTATGACCTGGTTCTGCCAGATTCAAAAGCTGTTTTTGTTTTGTTTGTTTGTTATTCTGTTGTTCTTTTTCTGGTTGTTTTTTAGCTTCCCTATTTTAGGTTGCGTGAGACAGGTAGACTGTTTTCTAGAAATTCATGAGCACCTGGCTTTTGCAACATTGGATCTGTATTACTATGATGGTATTGAGGTGGGA
The DNA here is from genome assembly GCF_011064425.1 of Rattus rattus. Classification (NCBI taxonomy): domain Eukaryota; kingdom Metazoa; phylum Chordata; class Mammalia; order Rodentia; family Muridae; genus Rattus; species Rattus rattus. The sequence goes on along the minus strand of NC_046164.1, from coordinate 49,675,861 downwards.
AATTTTCTTTATACCAGAACATTTCCATATAAAAGATAAGGGTATTTCAATAAAAATAATCTAACTGAAATATAAGATGCAGGGCATTTGTTAATAATTCTTGATGATTCGAATATTAATTTAAACAAATAGTATTTTGTTTTTCCCTTACAACATAAATGGAAGATGGGAGATTATTAAAAACTGGAAGTAAAAACATATTTGAAGTAGAAGTATGAATCTATTCTATTTAGAATGTGGTGATTCGCAGAACATATAATGACCTACAACTGTAACAGATGGAAAACATGAAGTGTAATTGAGGAAGATCTAACAAGGAGCAACAGTTTTGTGCTTTAGAAAAACCCAAGAAGAAATATAGAGGAAAAATATAAAATATTCATCAGAGATGAAATATTATGCTTATTTGTATATATAGAGAGATAGAGAGATAGAGAGATAGATAGACCCCAAACCTTTGATATATAATGGTGTCCTGTCTGCAAGGTTTGCTAAGGCAATGGTGTCACAAAGCTTGTGGAAGTAAAATTATGGTATCTGGGAACAAATAGACCCATAGCCAGACATTGTGAAGAGAATGAGAGACCTTAGAACATGCCTCTGTATATGCGGTATCTCCATCAAATCCCTCTCTAAGGGGCTCTAGAAACCCTGAAGAAGAATCAGCAAGAGTTAAGAGCTAATGGGAATAGAAAATGTGCACATTTGATGAATTAGCATTCAAATAAAACAAATACCTCTAAATGAATATGAAGAAAGGCCATACGAACTCACACACACTGGAGGATTGTACATGGCCTTCCTTGGTCTGCACCAGGTATTTTATAGCTTTCAGTTTAGGTTTTTTGGGATTTTTGAGTATGGGAACAAATGGATCTGTTCCTTATGCTTTCTCTTGGGCTTGTTTTTCTTATGTCTGTTAGTTTTCTCAATTCCCATAGGTTGGTCTTTATTTTCTCTTATTGTATTTTGTTTTATTTTTTAACCTTAGAAGTCTCTTTTATTTCTAAGGAGTGTAAGGAAGAAAAAGAAAGTGGATTTGGATAGGACAAAAATAATGAGGATATATTATATGAGAATAAAATCTATTTCCAATAAAAGGAATACAAAAAGAAAAAATAGGAAGAAACATGAAAGTAACAACATGACCTGTGGCTGACTCAGTACGAATATGCCACAATATTCATCTCAGATTAGTCCGGGTAATGCTCGATTGAAGTTGTAGCAAATAGCCAGAAGTGAAATGGCTTAAACACTTGAAAATTGAATTTCAAAGATCTGAGATTAAAAGTACAAAATGGGTCTGAATGAGCAAAAACATGGTCAATAAATTTGTATGTATTGTTGAGGTTCTGGGAGGCATGGTCTGCTTCCATTCCTCGGCACATGCCTTTGACTCTGAGACATTTAAGCAACAGACTGGTATGATCTGCTATATTCATATTCTGAATAATATAAAATCATTTTGAATTATACACAATCTCATAGAGGACTCAAGATGGTCTTGAGCTTCTGATTTGCAGTTATCAATTACTGCTAGTAGTTTTTACACACAGATATCTTGAAACATCACTTAGTTTTGTCTCCATGAACCAGAAAAAGTGAAGTTTTACTTGCTTGAATCCTCAAGTAACTGCATCTGGAAGGTAAGATATACTCATTATTTTCATTCTTTTAAATCTGTAAATTTCAGTTATAAATTCTTTTGAAATAAGAACATAAGGGGACCTCTCAATAGAGGTTCAAAAGAAACACTTCTATTATGAGACGGTTGTAAATTTAAAGCATATTTACTTCTTGACACTATACATACCCTACTTGCATGAAACTCTCTTCTCAGTTTCTGGGAGGATCATCTTCCTACAACATGGCCAATAGGTGTCAGTTTTCTTTTCTTTCCTGACTTTGACAATGTTGCATTGACCATGATTCAGAGCAATCCCCAAAGTACGAAAATTAATGTTCTCTTTATACAGCTGTCACAAATGAATGGGTTTTCAAACAGAAATTATACAAGGAAAATTGCTTTCAGAACAAGACTACATTCTGTGAGAAAAAAAATGTCATGCCACTATTTACTTGTCTGACCAATGCATAGGTGTCTTGGAAATTGAGTTTATCACAAAGAAGTATGATAGGACTGTGACAGACACTGTAGCAAGAGTACGACTGAGAAATGTTGCTTGGTCAACACAAAGCAATTACTTGTCAGAGAGACCACAGAAGCAATGTCATTCCCTTCAATATGCTATTACAAATATAAATTTCAAAGCATTTGAGTCTTTATTGCTAGCAATCATATACAGATCACATTGTTAAATTATATTAATTGTGGATGTCAGAATCCACAGGTACCTGCTAATATGCATTCTTCTAAAAACATTGACAGCATGCTTATTTCATCATGTATAAAATCTTGTAATCAGTATTATTCAGAAATGACAATTATTAGCCTTTCTTTTTATCAGGAAGAATTTCCTAATTCACTCATTTTTTTTATTCTCTGTGATTAATCAGAAAAACTTGTTTTGGGCTCCACTCCAAGCTGAAGGAGGCTGCTGGGTTTTAGAAAAGATCACCAGACGTGAAGAGCAAAGTTCAAATGGAAGAATGAGGCTGAGATTGTGAAAATGTGACGTTTAAAGTATTGAAGAAGATCCAACTCCACAAATCTCCAAGATTACAAATAGGTGAACCCCAGTTTACAGTGGGTTACATCTCAGCCACCTGAAATTCAGCATATTAAGTCTGTTGTTGATTGGATTAAACACAACTAAATCTTCAGAGTATCAGAGCCCACCTGCCTAGCAGGCTATAATATTCCTGCCACTCATAATCAGGTTCTTGTAACCATCATGGACTGCCAATAGCATCTAATCTCAAGACATGAACCCAGAAAAGAGTAAATATTGAACATTAACTCTATAAAAAAGTGTCCATCAATTTTTTATCTTTGTGGAAAAATGTAAGTTCAGCCACGGCAAGTTGGGTCTCTTCTGTAATTGTTTATGGGTCAATTTAGTTAATCCAAAATCTTCAAGAGCAATTTTGTTAGCCTGTCATATGCCATACTTTTGATATTATTCTAACATTTACTATCTTTATTTTTACAAACTACTGAGAATATACATCTTGTATATATATTGACATTTTGAGAAATCACATAATCTGTTTAGGATCTCACAGTTTTAAACTGCCAAAGTGGCCCTCATTAAACTCCTCTGTTCTATAACCTGTGATTAATAAACAATTACTACCATTCAATTTTTATGTTTATTAACAAAGCTCCTTTGGATTGCTATCATCTCCCACTCTAATCTAATCTTCAATTGAATCAATCCTAACCAATTCACTTTAATGGGAACTGATTTTCATTTAAAAAAAGGAGGCAAAATAAAAAAATTCTGATTCCTAATGTTCAAGTCAACTCTTGACATTCTTGAATGACTTCTTTTACTCAACATGGTGTTCAAATTAATAAATTCAGTCTACTTTTCCTTTTAATCTTATAGAGGAGTCACATCATGAATGATACTTCACTAATGAAACTGTATCACTTCTTTCTAGGACACTTATCCTTTTCATGTCAGGACTCTCCCTGTTGATTTCTCAACAAACAAAATCTGTACTGGAAATTTAGATATTGTATTCGATTTGCTTAGGAATTGCTTAAAGGGGATAAAATTAAAACATAAAAAGAAGCTATGCATTTTAAAACAGTATATATATTTCCACGAAAAGAAAGTATTAGGGAAAAATCTAAGAAATTACTGATCTTTGGATTTATTTCAAACTGTATTTGACAAATGACTCATTATATATGCCTTAAAGATAGTTTACAATGTTCAGAAATGCCTCATAAATATATGTAATTGTGAAAGCAGAGTTGTTAAAATAAATGTAAAGCTATATTTTAAATAAGAAAGAGAATTTAAGACGGAAGAATAAGATTTAAAGGGTGGCCCTTCCAGATACCCAAGAGCTCTCAGGGACCAAACCATCAAGAGTACACATGGAGCTACGGATGGCTCCAGTCCCATATATGGAGAGGATAGCTTTTTAGGGCATCAATTGGAGGATAGGCCCTTTGTCCTGTGAAGTTTTAGTGCCCCTATGTAGGCGAATGCCAGGGTAGGTGGGAGGAAGGGAGTAGTTGGGTGAGTGGGGGAGCACCTTCACGTAAGCAGGCAGAGGGGAGATGAGATAGGAGGTTTCTGGAAGGGAAACTGGGAAATAGAAAAATAAATAAATAAAATGCTTGTCAAGCTGTTGAGCAATTTGAATGTATCAATTTGAACCAGAAACTGAGAGTCTTCACCAAAGCACAGTGTCACCAGAATATGTTGTATTTTTATATGTTTACTGCAAAGATGGTCTCAATAGATTCTTTTTCACCTTGAAACTAGACTCATTATTATGGAAAAGTACTATAACTATTACACATTATCTATTATTTGTATACTTATTTATTAAAACAAATTTTGTAATCTTATTTTTTTTCTTCCAGCTTCTTTTTTTTTTTTTTTTTTTTTTTATTTATTTATTTTTTTTTTTATTAACTTGAGTATTTCTTATGTACATTTCGAGTGTTATTCCCTTTCGGTTTCGGAACAAACATCCTTCCTCCCCCCCTTCCTTATGGGTGTTCCCTCCCCACCCTCCCCATTGCCGCCCTCCCCGACAGTCTAGTTCACTGGGGTTCAGTCTTAGCAGGACCCAGGGCTTCCCCTTCCACTGGTGCTCTTACTAGGATATTCATTGCTACCTATGAGGTCAGAGTCCAGGGTCAGTCCATGTATAGTCTTTAGGTAGTGGCTTAGTCCCTGGAAGCTCTGGTTGCTTGGCATTGTTGTACATATGGGGTCTCAAGCCCCTTCAAGCTCTTCAGTTCTTTCTCTGATTCCTTCAGCGGGGGTCCCGTTCTCATTTCAGTGGTTTGCTGCTGGCATTCGCCTCTGTATTTGCTGTATTCTGGCTGTCTCTCAGGATCGATCTACATCCTGCTCCTTTCGGTCTGCACTTCTTTTCTTCATCCATCTTGTCTAATTAGTTGGCTTTATATATCTGGGCCACATGTGGGGCAGGCTCTGAATGGGTGTCCTTCAGTCTCTGTTTTAATCTTTGCCTCTCTCTTCCCTGCCAAAAGGGTATTCTTGTTCCCCTTTTAAAGTTATTTTTAATGAAACAGTGTTTCAACCATGATTATTCTTTGCAGGTACTCTTCATAATCTATACAGGTTGTAGGATACCCTGTTCTGAATATAGCACTAGTATGATATATATTGTCATTGTTGGTTATTTTATATGGATGCTACCTTTAACAGAACTATCTCTAAGGTATTAACTTTATGATCAAAGAAGGTGAAAATTGCATGTGTTTTCACCTAGAACACTCACTCCCTTTCAACCTGTGTAATCAATCATTAGAATTTATCTTAAACAAAAACAGCTTGGTGAGTCGAACTGGTGATCATATTGATGCATTACAACAAATTATTTCTGGGTTAGAATCATACTTCCTGTCCTCAAATTTAGCCTTGCAAACCACACTTATATATCGAAACATTCAGTTCTCTAGTTATTTAACTACCAGTCTTTCATAGCAGCATTTAAACCATAATGCTAGGCAGGACTAAGAGGAGAGAAAGAAAGAAGTGTGGGAGGAGGGAGAGGGGAGAAGCACACATAGAAAAACACAGAGGGAGTTTTTGTAGCATTCTGTGGAGTAGTGATTCCTTTTCTTATGTTCTATGAAACTGCTAGACATAAACACTTGAGGTTGTTTCAATACAAGACATGAATTGCTCAGGTCAAGTAGGGCTCTCAGAGAATGAATAACATCTCCAAATGCATTATAGAGTCTCCTTATTCTTACACTCATACTTATTTGCTTGGACATAAACTCATATACTTGTTTTCTTTCCTATAATATCATGTACACACCACATTTAAGTACAAAATGGTAGATGGTGTTTGTAGAGATCAGAGATTTAATAAATCTCAATAACATTCAGTTAATTATAATGATTAATTAACCCATTTTATATTTGAGAGTGATTATCTCTTAGAATATAAAATACATTTTTCTTTACAGGAGCCCTAAACATAAATAAATAAATAAGCAAACAAACAAGCAAGTAAATTATATGTATACTGGTGTTCTGGTAAATTTTTGAAAGGATACTACCTTAAGCCAGATTCTGAAAATAAAGATATTAAGAAATGGTTGATTTATATGAATTTGCTTAATAACAATGTATATGTTATGGTGCTCTAGTAAGATATGAACATTGATGGAAGTGTAGAAATGTATGCAATATTCAGGACAGCAGTTAGTAAAGTATGAGTATAGAAATAGTAGAGATACAGTATATGCTACCACAGAATATTTGAAGTTAGAAAGAAATACCATGAATCCTAATTAGTTCACCTGTTACTGAGATGAGTGACATTTAATTTTCAACGAATTCTTACTTATTATTAAAATATACAGATGAAAGAGTAATGATTTTGAAAAGAAAAAATAGAAGCTCTTTTATTAACCCAAATATGAGACTAATGAAATTTAAATGAAAGGTTTATCAGTATTTTGGAGGTAAACGCAGAGTCTCACAAAAAGTTAAGAAGTTATACTTGGTAGGGGTTTTATATTGCGAACTTATATATGCATGTAAGGTACTTTGATAAAATACATGTTGCATTTTCTCTCCTCCAATTTTTTCGTTATCACTTTCGACTTAACTTCAAAATTGTTTGCCATCTCCTGCTCTCTATTTGTCTTTTGACTAACTCTACTTAGAGTTGCTTGTGTGTACATGGACGTAGGGCTATCCCATCTACTGAAATATGAGTAAACTTTTAGACCAACATTCCACAAGAAAACTTACTCTTCCTCTTTCATCAACCATCATTCGTCTAGTGGTTGGAAATTATGAGCCTGTAGCTGACCCATTCTGAACTTTTGTTAAATATCCTACAGCTCTTGGTCATAAACTTACAGCTACTGTGTGCAATTGCCCTACCCTGTTCAAAATAATGCTGAATTTCAAATGTTCAGTATTTCTGGCTCTTGAAATATTGTTTCCCTTTATTCTGCAACGATATCAGAGGGTTGGTATGAGGTAAAAGTTTCATTTATAGGTGAATCTATACACTGTCTCTTGTTCTTTACAAGAAGACAAGTTGTGGGTCTTTGTAATAATTGCCATGTATTACAAAATAGCCTTTCTTAAAAGGTTTGAGTGATACACCAGTTTTAATAATATGTTTATTTAGTAGAATAAATTCTTCCACAAAATCTATGTCTTAACCAGTAATGACATTTGGACCCAGGTAACAGTGCCAGGCATGAATTTTGTCTTGTATAGAGGGCTTTAAGCATGTTTAGAAGGGGGATGATTAACCTCTGTATCAGTTACCAGTTAGTTTTTGTTACTGTGGAAAATCAGAGGGTCAAAACAGTTTATACAAGGAAGAATTTATTTTGACTAGGTAAAGTCCATAGTGGTGGACGAATAACATTAAAAGGCAGCAAGAAGATAAAGTCGATATAACATTTCCACACACATTCAAAGAACAAGAAGGGTAAACAGAAAGTGGCGTGAAAATATAAACACCCAAAATCCATGCCACAAGACATCCTCCCTCTAGCAAATTTATAACTCCTAAAGGATCCATAATGTCATGAATTGAAAACAGATATTTGAAATGCCTGTGTACACACAGCACATTTATTATTAGATTATCACAGTTAATCCCCACCTCCCATAGGTCTACGATCAAATAATAAAGCAAAATGCATTTAGTAAAACATCTAAAGTCTACACAGTCATTGACAGTCTGAAAACTTTATTAAAACTCAAAATCTTGAATTCTGATCTCTCCAATATTTTTTTATTTTTTTCCATTTTTATTAACTTAATAATTTCTTATTTACATTTTGATTGTTATTCGCTTTCCAGGTTTGCAGGCCAACATTCCCATAACACCTCCCCCTACCCTTCAACATGGGTGTTCCCCTACCCATCCTCCCCACTTTACTGCCCTCCCCCCAACATTCACGATCACTGGGGGTTCAGTCTTGGCAGGACCAAGGGCTTCCCCTTCCACTGGTGCTCTTACTAGGCTATTAATTGCTACTTATGTGGTTGGAGCCCAGGGTCAGTCCATGTATAGTCTTTGGGTAGTGGCTTAGTCCCTGGAAGCTCTAGTTGGTTGGCATTGTTGTTCATATGGGGTCTCAATCCCCTTAAGCCCTTTCAGTCCTTTCTCTGATTCCTTCAACAGGGGTCCCATTCTCAGTTCAGTGGTTTAATGATGGCATTCCCCTATGTATTTGCTGTATTCTGGCTGCATCTCTCGGGAGAGATCTACATCTGGTTCCTGTCAGCCTTCACAACTTTGCTTCATCCATCTTATCTAGTTTGATGGCTGTATAAGAATGGACAACATATGTGGCAGGCTCTGAATGGGTGTTCCTTCAGCCTCTGTTCTAAACTTTGCCTCCCTATCCCCTTCCTAGGTTATTCTTGTTCTCCTTTTAAAGAAGGAGTGAAGCATTCACATTTTGGTTATCCTTCTTGAGTTTCATGTGTTCTGTGCATCTAGGGTAATTCGAGCATTTGGGCTAGTATCCATTTATCAGTGAGTGCATACCATGTGTGTTTTTCTGTGATTGGGTTACCTCACTCAGGATGATATTTTCCAGTTCCAACCATTTGCCTATGAATTTCATAGTCATTGTTTTTTCCTTTTCTTTTTTTTTTGGAGCTGGGGACCGAACCCAGGGCCTTGCGCTTGCTAGGCAAGCGCTCTACCACTGAGCTAAATCCCCAACCCCCATAGTCATTGTTTTTGATAGGTGAGTAATATTCCATTGTACAGATGTACCCCATTTTATGTATCCATTCCTCTGTTGGGCATCTGGGTTCTTTCCAGCTTCTAGCTATTATAAATAATGCTGCTATGAACAGAGTGGAGCATGTGTCTTTGTTATATGTTGGGGCAACTTTGGGTTTATGCCCAAGAGAGGTATAGCTGAGTCCTCAGGTAATTCAATGTCAATTTTCTAAGGAACCTCCGGACTGATTTCCAGAATGGTTGTACCAATCTGCAATCCCAGCAACAATGGAGGAGTGTTCCTCTTTCTCCACATCCTCTCCAGCAACTGCTGCTCCTGAGCTTTTGATCTTAGCCATTCTGACTGGTGTGAGTTGGAATCTCAGGGTTGTTTTGATTTTCATTTCCTTTATGACTAAAGATGTTGAACATTTCTTTAGGTGTTTTGCAGCCATTCGGCATTGCTCAGCTGTGAATTCTTTGTTTTGCTCTGAACCCCATTTTTAATAGGGTTATTTGTCTCCCTGCGGTCTAACTTCTTTAGTTCTTTGTATATTTTGGATATAAGCCCTCTATCAGTTGTAGGATTGGTAAAGATCTTATCCCATCTGTTGGTTGCCATTTTGTCCTAACAACAGTGTCCTTTGTCTTACACAAGCTTTGCAGTTTTATGAGATCCCATTTGTCGATTCTTTATCTTAGAGCATAAGCCATTGGTGTTCAGGACATTTTCCCCAGTGGCCATGTGTTTGAAATGCTGCCCCACTTTTTCTTCTATTCGTTTGAGTGTATCTGTTTTGATGTGGATGTCCTTGATGCACTTAGACTTAAGCTCTGTACAGGGTGATAAGAATGGTTCGATCTGCATTCTTATACATGGTGACCTCCAGTTGAACCAGCACCATTTGCTGAAAATGTTATCTTTTTTCCTTTGGATGGTTTTGGCTTCTTTGTCAAAAATCAAGTGACCATAGGTGTGTGGGTTCATTTCTGGGTCTTCTATTTATTTCACTGGTCTATCTGTCTGTCTCTGTACCATTACCATGGAATTTTTACCATTATTGCTCTGTAATACTGCTTGAGTTCAGGGATAGTGATTCCTCTGGAAGTCCATTTATTGTTGAAGATAGTTTTAGCTATACTGGATTTTTGTTATTCCAGATGAATTTCCAAATTGTTCTGTCTAACTCTTTGAAGAATATTGATGGAGATTGCAATGAATCTTTAGATCACTTTTGGGTAAAATGGCCATTTTTACTATATTAATCCTGCCAATCCATGAGCCTGGGAGATCTTTCCATCTTTTGAGATCTTCTTCAATTTCTTTCTTCAGAGTCTTGAAGTTCTTATCATACAGATCTTTCACTTGCTTGGTTAGAGTCACACTGAGGTATTTTATATTATTTGGGACTATTATGAAGGGTGTTTTTTCCATAATTTCTTTCTCGGCTTGTTTCTCTTTTGTGTAGAGGAAGACTACTGATTTATTTGAGTTAATTTTATACGCAGCCACTTTGCTGAAGGTGTTTATCATGTTTAGTAGTTCTCTGGTAGAACTTTTGGGATCACTTAAATATACTATCATATCATCTGCAAATAGTGATATTTTGACTTCTTCCTTTCCAATCTGTATCCCTTTGATCTCATTTTGTTGTCTGATTGCTCTGGCTAGAACTTCAAGAACTATATTGAATAAGTAGGGAGAGAGTGGGCAGCCTTGTGTAGTCCCTGATTTTAGTGGGATTGCTTCAAGTTTCTCTCCATTCAGTTTAATGTTAGCAACTGGTTTGCTTCATATGGCTTTTACTATGTTTAGGTATGGGCCTTGAATTCTTATTCTTTCCAGGACTTTTATCATGAAGGGGTGTTGAATTTTGTCAAATGCTTTCTCGGCATTCAATGAAATGATCATGTGGTTTTTATCTTTCAGCTTGTTTATATAGTGGGTTACATTAATGCTTTTCCATATATGAAATCATCCCTTCATGCCTCGGGTGAAGGCTACTTGATCATGATGGATGAGTGTTTTGATGTGCTCTTGGATTCGGTTTGCAAGAATTTTATTGAGTATTTTTGCGTTGATATCCATAAGGGAAATTGGTCTGAAGTTCTCTTTCTTTGTTGGGTCTTTGTGTGGTTTAGGTATAAGAGCAAGTTTGGCTTTATAGAAAGAATTTGGTAGCGTTCCATCTGTTTCAATTTTGTGGGATAGTTTGGAAAGTATTGGTATGAGGTCTTCTATGAAGATCTGATAGAATTCTGCACTGAACCCACCTGGACCTGGGCTCTTTTTTGTTGGGAGACTTTTAATGACTGCTTCTATTTCTTTAGGAGTTATGGGGTTGTTTACATGGTTTATCTGTTCCTGATTTAACTTAGGTACCTTGTATCTGTTTAGGAAATTGTCCATTTCCTCCAGATTTTCAAGTTTTGTTGAATATAGGCTTTTGTAGTAGCATCTGATGATTTTTTGAATTTCCTCTGATTTTGTAGTTATGTCTCCCTTTTCATTTCTGATTTTGTTAATTTGGACACACTGTCTCTATCCTCTGGTTAGTCTTGCTAAGGGTTTATTTATTTTGTTGATTAGAATCAACAGAACCAAAAGCTGGTTCTCCAATACTTTTAAAATGAAAGGTGTTGTCTTTTGTCAAATGCTTTTTCAGCATCTGAGGGGATGATCATGCAATTTTTTTCCTTTGAGTTTGTTTAGATAGTGGTTTCTATTATTGACTTTTCATATATTGAACCCACTGTGCATCCCTGGGATGAAGTCTTTCTTGATCAGTGTGAATGATGTTTTTGATGTGTTCTTGGATTTGGTGTGCGACAATTTTTTTTGAGTATTTTTGCATCAATATTCATAAGTGAAATTGGTCTGATGTTCTCTTTTTAATTGTGTACTTGTGTGGTTTATGTATCTGAGTAATTGTGACTTCATAGGATGAATTAGGTAGTATTATATCTGTTTCTATTTCATGGACTAGCTTGAGGAATATTTTGCGTTAAGTATTCTTTGAAAGTCTGTTAGAATTCTGTACTAAAGCCATCTGACCCTGGTTTTTTGTTTGTTTGTTTGTTTGTTTTTTTTTGAATCGGGACGTTTTTAATGATGTCTTCTATTTTGTTATGGATATAGGCCTGCTTAGATAATTTACCTACTCTTGATTTAATTTTGGTATGAGGTGTCTGTCTAGAAAACCATCCATTTCATCTAGATTTCCCAGTTTTGTTGAGTATAGGCTTTTGTAGTAAAAGCTGATGCTTTCTTTAATTTCCTCCGTTTCTGTTGTTATGTTTCTGTTTTCATTTCTGATTTTGTTAAATTGGATTCTGACTGTGGGCTCTTTAGTTAGTTTGACTAGGGGTTTATCTATCTTGTTGTTTCACTCAAAAATCTAGCTTCTGGTTTTATTGATTCTTTGTTTAGTTCTCTTTGTTTTGATTTGTTGATTTTGGGCCTGAGCTTCACTATCTCCTGCCTTCAACTCATCTTGGGTGTCTTTGTTTCTTTTTGTTCTAGAGCTCTCAGGTTTGATGCTAAGTTGCTAGTGCAAGATATCTCTAATTTCTTTACCAGTACTAGTACTATGAATTTTCCTCTTAGCACTGATTTTATTGTTTCCTGGAGATTGTTCAGAAAATTGGAAATAGATCTACCAGTAGATCCAGCTTTACCACTCTTAGGCATATACCCAAAAGATGACCTACCATGTTACAGGGAAACATGTTCCACTATGTACACAATGGCCTTATTTGTGGTTGACAGAAGCTGGAAACAATCCAGATGTCCCACAATGGAAGAAGAGATACAGAAAATATGGTTCATTTATACAATGGAATAGTACTTAGCTGTTAAGAATGAGGACATCCTGTGCTTTTGCAGGCAAATGGATGGAACTAGAAAATATCATCCTGTGTGAGAACCAAAAGGATATATGTGGTATAGACTAACTAATAAGTGGATATTAACCAAAAATATAAAAAAGTACAGAACACTCAGGTTACAATTCACAGAACTCAAAAAGTTTAACAATCTGAAGTGCCCAAGTGAGGATGCTTCACTTCCACTTGGGTGAGAGAAGAACGCAATCACAGGAAGGACTGGGGAGGGACCTGGGTGGGGAAGAGGATGGAGAGGGAAAGAGGGCAACATTATCAGGTATTTGGTAGGAAGAATAGGACTGAAGCCCTTAGGGCCAGCCAAAAGAATGGAATCAGGCAACATTGGGAGGTAAGAGGTGGGAGGACCCTGCAAAATATACCAGAGATCTGTGAAATAAGAGATTCTCAGGACTCAAAGTGAGGGCCTTTTGATGAAATGCCCTACAGTCTGGAGAAGAATCTTGTAGAGCCCACTTCCAGCAGAAAGACAAGGCGTCAAGTGAGGGATACAGTTGCCATCCCACAATTAAAAACTCTGGCCAGAATTGTTCCTGTCTGAAACAATTGCAAGGACAAAATTAAGAGCAGGCTGAGGAAAAGGAGGTCTAATTACAGGTTCATACAGGGATCCAGCTCAAGGGGAGGCCCCAAGTCTGACATAATTACCAAAGCTATGGTGTGCTCCCAAAAAGGGCCTGTCATGATTGCTCTGAAAGACCCAGCAAACAGCTGAAAGAATCAGAGTCAGATATTTGCACCCTACCAATGGATGGAAGCTGCTGATCTCTGTGGTTGACTTCTGGAAAGCCTGGAGGGAGCTAAGGAGTAGGGTGATCCTGTAGGAGGACTAGCAGTCTCAACTAATCTGGATCTCTGAGATCTCTCAGATACTGGATCACCAAATAGGCCACATACAACAGGTGATACGAGTCCCCCATCACATATACAGCAGAGGACATCTGGGTCTGGACTCAGTCAGAAAGAAAGATGCACCTAACCTTCAAGAGACTTGAGGCTCCAGAGAGTGGGGAGTCTGGTTGGTTGGGACATGGGGGAGGGAGGATATGGATATCTTTGTGGAGATGCAGGAAGGAGTTATGGGATGTGAAACAATTAGAGGTTGGACCAGGAGACACATAAAATATGGATTGTAAAAAAAATATATATAAAATATTTTTTAAAAGTTTAAATCTTTTTTGAGATTCAAGATGATCTCTTAACTGTGAAAATATTTACATGAAAACAAATTATATTCTTTAATCATCAAAAAGTAAACAATTGATTTTCCATTTCCTAAAGAAGCAGACTGAAACATGGTAGGACATGCACCCATTCTTATACCTCCAAATGTAGATCCTCCTTTCAATTTCAGTGTGAAGACGACTGCATGTTTCAGCTACGCTGCCTGCAACACACATATCTCTTTGGTCTACCTATATACAGCCTATTAGTGTATGTTTTATGAATCTCAGATTTACAACAACTTTGGATCTTCACTGAAATTCAAGTTTCACTTCAACAGCTTCACATGTTGGCTTCTCATGGTTTTGCAAGAACTATTCTGTCACACATGGTTTCAGTGTTTCTTCGAAGCTTGAGTGAAAATTAAAATGCCACCTCCATTTTCATCTTTCATGCTTTCCAAGCCAATATCATGTGCATAACACTAGCAAATTCTACAGTCATATTGGGTGGGAGAATCAAACTTGTGAATCACATTCTCAGCAGGCTTGTATGTGATTGTTTTCAAAAAACAGAAAACTCAGATTTTTTTCAGAACTTGGAAGCCCAACTGGTTATGGTCTTGTCCTGAAAACACCCTTCCGAATGTTCCAATTTCAAGCAGAAATCTCCTCTTTCAGGACAAGTCTTAGCTGTAACACTGGGCTCACTAGTATTTTCTTTGCTCCATTATCTCATGCCCCATACCATTTGTTCATCTTCCAATACCACTCATTCTCCTTTCAGACTGTAATTGTTCCTCCTTTCTTGGATATTCCACTAGTGTCACTTGCTGGTTCTGGGCCTATATGGACTCTCTTATTCAAACACATATATCTCAGGATTTAAAACTATCTATATAGGAATGAGCATGTACTGTGGTTTCCTTTCTGGATCTGGGGTATCTCACTCAGAATATATTTACATTTTTCCATTAACCATTTATATTTTTCTTTCATTTCTGTTAAATAAATATCTTCAGCATTCAGGGTAGTTTTAGATAAAACATCAGAGGAGTTCTAATTTGAATTTGGCTGATAGCTAAAATTAGTGAACTTTTTTTAGGATATTGCTTAATTACTTGTTTTTCTTATTTGGAGAATTTTGTTTTATTCTATGACCCAAGTTTTTAAGTTATATTGTTGTAATTTTCTATGAATTCGGGGCGCGCTCTCTCTCCCTCCCTCTCTCTCTCAAAATTTCTAGATACAAACTTCCAGTTATTAATTGAAATATAGAGAGATTTTCAAAGCAGTTGTATGTGCATGATTATATGTATGTATATATGTATGTATGTATGCATATATGTATGTATGAAAATGGATACCTTGTGCCTACAGAGAACAGAAAAAGTATCACATCCACTAGAACTATCTATATAGGAACATGGTGATTTCTCAGTGAACCAGATTTTCCACATGAATCAATCAAGACAACATCTCACAGATATGGCTAAAGGACAATCTGATATAGCCAATCCATCATTTGGAGTCTAACCTATTTCAAGTTAACTGCTGAAGTTAACCAGGAAATTCCACTCCTTGTCAGTTTGACACATAAGCTAATAACATTAAATATAAACTTTTATTTACTGCCAAGGACATCTTTTATTCTTATGATAATATAAATATGGAACAACCTCAAAGCTTCTCAGTCTTTCAAAAATTCCAATGCTTTTAAAGTTCATTGTCTCTTTAGATGTTCATAGTCTACTAACTGAGAGGTTCTAAATAGTAAAATCACTTTTACATACTTTACTATTCAAAGAGAGAAGAACCAATTTATAGTTGCAGTTTGGTCAAAGCACTGCCAAAACAAAACATTATGTGCTATCTATCAATCTATCTATCTATCTATCTATCTATCTATCTATCTATCTATCTATCTATACCTATGTTTCTATGTATCTCTCTCTGTATATATCTATGTCTATGTCTATGTCTATGTCTATGTCTATGTCTATGTCTATGTCTATGTCTATGTCTATGTCTATGTCTATGTGTATGTGTATGTGTATATATCAGCCCTGCTCAGCACGTAACTTGAATAGGCTTAGTTCAGCTCTGCTTTATATGTGTCTCTGTCCTTGATAGCTATCCCATAGTCCTAGCATCTCTAATATATTGAGTTCTCCATCAGAATTGAGGTTTTACTTTCACTAATGGCCACTTAGATCACATATACAAAACTTCCCAGGCTGCCATAAGGTGCTATATCTTATATGCTTGCCCATGACTCCTAACAATTTCTTCAAATTGACTACCACATGAGAAACGATTCTTCCTTTTTTTCTATGCTCTGCTGTCAAATTTATGCAACTCCTTGACCTCCTTGGACTGAGTTTTGTGTGCTGATCCTGAGGAAATACATCCCATACATACACACATTCACACTGAGGCATAGAAATTGTACTTTAATATGGATAATCTCTTATTAATCTCGCTTCACCATCCACTGTCCCAATAAAGCATAGAATGTTTTACTAAAGTGATGTTCATTGTTCATTAATTATAAATGATTCCTACACCAATATAATCAACAATTACATAATGTTTTTCAATATAATTGTTTTGTTGACTTTTTGATAATTATTCAATTGTATTTTGACCATATGAATAGCTACTGTTTATACTAAATTCTCTCAGTTCACCTCTATCCTCCAACTTCTCCCAAATCATTAGAGCATTTTTCTCTCAGAAACTTCATATACAACTTTTGTTTTCTGCATTTTCTCAACATTATTTCTTAGTTTAAACTTTTCAGATTTCAAAAATTTATGCATGAACACACTCTAGTTATATCATTTCTCTTAATTCTCCTTCCAACTACTCTCTGCTCTGTCTTAATTGTATGTCATCTTTTTTAACATATTTTACACACACACACACACACACACACACACACACACACACTCCTTTGTCTTCCAACCCCCTACAGAACAATAAGCTATGAAGATTCTCCCATTAATCTTTGAATTTCCAATAGCATTCTCAGCTTAAAGCTCTATATACTTTCACAACCTTACAACAATACAGCAACATTAGGTATGTCACACCAAATCACACTTCTAACACCAGTATCTATCCTAGTTTCACTCTAGTGATGTGGCAAAACACTGACAAAATGCTTCTTGAGGAAGAAAGGGATTTATTTCAAGTAATATTTCCATGTCACATTGCGTCTTCATAGGAATTAGTACAGTAACTAAAGCAATGGTGTGGCGGTTTGAATGGGAATCCACATCACAGGCTGATAGGAAATAACACTATACAGATGTATGGTCTTGTTGTAGCAAGTTTGTTACCAGGAGTGGGCATTGAAGTCTCAAAGTTCAAGCCTGATCCACGGGCTCATTCTTTCATCTTCTGTCCTTTTATAGATGTAGAATTCTCAGTTATTTTTCTATCATCATATTTCCCTTCATGTCAACATGCTTCCTATTGCTGTGATAATAGTTGAATCCCCTGAAATGTAAACCAGCCCAACTAAATGTTTTACTTTACAAGAGTACCTATAGTCATGGTACCTCTTTTCAGCAATACAAACCCTAGGTAAGACAAAGAATTCGTGCAAAAACCAATAGGAACAATGATAATTACATCATTCCTAAAGTCAGCCCCTGACACATGATCAGCAAGCTTTCTCACAGAGTTCTGGCCATGTCCTTGGAATGATGATGCCCAGGCCATCCATTTTACTTAAAGAAGGCAACTTCACAGGCATGATCACAAGCCAATCTGACTTGGCGAATCTCTCAGTTCACACTCCTTCACATATCTTTAAACCATACCCCAGAATATAACTATGATATTTAAGAAAAAGCCTGAATTATATTAAGGATGGTACACAGAAAAATAATTTATTTTGTTGTTGTTATCTTTCTTATTGTTTTTTAATCCTTTTTTTGCAGTCCCGTTATTATTCCCCTCCATTCCTCATCCCCCACTGCTCGTCTCCAAGAGTGTGTACCCCTCAACCCTATCCTATCAGACCTTCCCACTCCCTGGGGCTTCAAGTCTTCCAAGGGTTAGGTGCTTCTTCTCTCATGGGGGCCAGACCAGGCAGTCCTCTGCTGTATATGTGTTGGGGTCCTCATCTCATCTTGTGTATGCTGTCTTGTTGGTGTTTCAGTGTCTGAGAGATCTCGGGGTCAAGGCTAGTTATGACTGCTGGTCTTCCTATGGGGTCACCCTCCACCTAAAATTCTTCCAGCTCTTTTCTAATTCAAACACAGGTGTCCCGGCTTCTGTCCACAATAGTAGAGAGCACAGATGAAGAGGGAATTTGGAGAGATAATTAGAAAATATGTATATAAATTAGAATTACAACATTTCTATTCCTATGTTACCCTTTGTTGAACTTCTCCCACACTTTCCAACTCTCGTTAATAATCTCCTTTTTATTTGATTATGTTTTTGGTACACATCAATATTTTGATTCTGCAATGATTTCAGGGTATGAGACAGTCAAGGTTAGAGTTAATTGTATAATTTTTATTATGTTTTAAAATTGGATATATTCTTTATTAATTTTCAAATGTTATCCTCTTTCCCATTTTCCCATCTGCAAACTCTCTATTCAATCCTAACGTAACCTTGTTCTAAGAGGGTGCACCCCCACCCACCCACCTACTATGGCCTCACCACCTTAGCATTCCTCTACACTGGGCATCAAGACTTCACACAACCAAGGGCCTCCTTTCCCATTGATGCCAAATAAGACCCCTTTAGCTCCTTCAATCCTTCCCCTAACTTTTTCATTGGGGTACCTGTGATCAGTCCAATGGTTGGCTTAGAGCATCCCTATCTGTATTGGTCAGGTTCTGGCAGAGCATCTTAGGAGGCAGCTACATCAGGCTCCTGTCAGCAAGTACTTCTTGGTATCATTAATTGTGTCAAGGTTTGGTGTCTGCATGTGGGATGGATCCCCAGTTGTGGCAGTCTCTGGATGGCCTTTCATTTAGTCTCTGCTCCACTCTTTGTTTCTATATTTCCTTTAGACAGGAGCAATTCTGGGTTAAATTTTTGGAGATGAGTGGGTAGTCCCATCCATCAACCAGGGGGCCCTGCCTATCCTCTGTATATGGTCCCAACATGTTCTCTTCCCACTTTGTGGGGTATTTCAGCTAATGTCATCCCTGTGGGGTCATGGGAGGCTCTTGCTTTCCTGGCATCTGGGACTTTCTGGATGCTTCCTTCAGCTTCCCATCCCACATTGCTACACACCTCTGTTCAATTTCCTAACCCTCTGTATACCTCTTCCATCTCCTCCCATACCTGATTCTGCACTCCTTTTTCCTCTCTCCTCTTCTTTTCCTCCCAAGCCCCTCCTAACCTCTATTTTCCTTGATTATTTTGTTCCCTCTTCTAAGTAGGTATGAAGCATTTACTCTTTGGTTTCCCTTCTTCCTGAGCTTCATGTGGTCCATGAGTTGTATTATGGGTATTCCAAGATGTCTGTTTAAAATACACTTATCAGTTAGTAAATTCCCTATATGTTCTTTTGTGATTGATTTACCTCACTCAGGATGATATTAGATCCATCCATTTCCCTGCGAATTTCATTAAGTCATTGTTTTTAATAGCTGAGTAGTATTTCCTTGTGTAAATGTACCACACTTTTTGGATCCATTCTTCCATTAGATTTTTAAATGTGGCCAAAGCAATCAAGGACTAGAAATTGACAACAATAATATTAATAAAATAAAAATCTAGTCATATGTGTTAAATGCTAAAACAAACAAACAATAAAACAGCAACAAAAACAACCTAAGAATAGAAAGTAAACTCACAATGTTTGAAATACATGGATAAGTTCATGTGTTTAACAGCAGAATCACATAAATAAAATTAGGTATCTGGAAATAAGTTGAGCAAATTATGCATAAGCTATATCAAAAAATTAAAATAAGTGTTCTACCTGAAAACAAAGAACAATCTAAAAAGAACAGAAGAGAAATTGATGTTTCAGAAAGGGATAATAAAGATGAGGATGTATTAATAGTATTTGAAGATAGGTCACAGAAAAATCCAGAATTATTGCTAAACATATCAATCATCGTGTAATGAAACTCCAAATACCTACTAAAATTAATGCAAAGCAAAATTTCAACAAAACCATCCAAACTTTATAGAACTAACAGCAATCAAACTGAGCATTGGAAATTTAAACAAATTATAGAAAGAGAAATTATTTATTTGCTAATGAACCTTATGGACATACTGTCACATTCAATAATATAAGCAGGATAAAAAGAAATAATATACTGAAGAGATTAAGGGTAAAGAAATGGTCTTTCTCAAATTTAGTGCATAAAGATTAAATTTTATGTTATACTAAAATATTATTTTTCAAAAAATAAGACTTTATTTTTTATGGTCAAATTTTTGAAATTAAGTAATTCAGAGAAAAATAATTCCAAATGGGAGATTTGATATATGAACTGAAACAATGAACATTGATGAACGTAACAGCAGCATAATTTAAGAAATTACATTTAATCATGGAGGTAATAAAAATATTTCTTATAATTGTGAAGAATATTTTACTAAATTTAGACTACAATGAAAAAGAAGCTTTGAAAGAGTAACAGAACAAAATTTTTACTAGTACTTATTTACATAGGCAAGGAAGTTATGATGCTTGATACATTTAAAATTTTGATTACTTATTTCAAAATATCAGCAGACTAGATTCAGATTATATAACCTTCTGAAAGAAATATAAATAATGGAATAAGTAAAGTAGTGACGTAATTTGTAAAATTAGGTCTTTTTCGGCACAAATTGGAGGAGAAACCGTAGGTCCTGCCAAGGATAGTGGTGTAGGGGAATGTCAGGAAAGGGAGGTAGGAAGGGGTAGGCGGTTGGGGAGGGGGAACATCCTCATAATAGGGAGTGGGGAGATGTGATAGCAGGTTTATGAATGAGAAACTGGGAAAGGGAACAATATTTGAAATGTAAATAAAAAAGTATCCAATAAAAAAGGCAAAAGATAGTACTCCTGGCATTTTAGTAAACATCAAATGTCAGAAGTCACCGTATGTAAGTATTCTAATAATGTCCTGTGTGTATCATCCATGTTTCAAACAGAAATCACATAGAATAACTTTTTAAGAGATATTCTGAAACAAGTCTATAAAAATTGATTCATAAAATTCTATCCTGTTCTGCCACCATAGAGAGGGCTTGAAAGCAACATGGTGTAGACACCTGCCATTTTAACCTTGACATAATCATCCCTGAAACCAAAAGTCTTCTAGTGTACCATTTTTTCTTTTTTAGTTCATTTTCTAGTGTCTGAGGTAATAGAAGTAACAGAGGGATTAATAGATATATGCCTCCTTAGTTAGAAAATAGAGAAGGGTGGGTGAAGCAATGAGTTGTTACATCATTGGTTTAAATGTAAAAATTTGATTAGATTTAAATGATGACCTGATTTGGACAAAAAAAAAAGAGATATTCTAAACATTTAATTATATCTTATTAGAAAAGCAACAAGCATTTTAATGACATATTCAAAATAAGATTATCACTGCATATAGAAACATAATAGTAGAATAATATTTCAAGAGACTATCAAGTAAATATGCAATTAATTTCTATGGTTTCAAATACTGGTAAGATGTTATCATTGGTAGGGGTGACACTAGCTGAATCTCCTAGCAGTGGAGCGGATGGATCCTGAACTGTCCACTCCTATAACCAGACAAGACTCCCAGTGGAGAAATAAGAACAGAAATCCACCCAGAAAACCTACTTGAAATGTGTCCTGCTTAAAATATATGAAGGGCCAAAGAACAGAGACAGAGGGAAAGGCCAACCAATGACTGGCTTACATTGAGACCCATCTCATGGGAAAGAACCAATCCCTTACGCTATTAATAATACTCTGTTATGCTTGCTGACAGGATCTAATCATAACTGTCCTCTGAGAGTATCCACCCAACAGCTGACCAAAACAGATACAGAAGTCCAAAACCAAACATTAAGTGGAGCTCCAGGCATCTCTGGAAAAGGATTGGGGGACCCAAAAAGGATAGACTCCACTTGAATACTAAGAGAGTTTATTATCCTCCCAGAGACTGAACCACCAACCAAAAAGCAAACTTAGACTGGATCAAGGTTCATGTACATAGCATATGTGCAGCCTGAGGATAGGAGAATAGGAGGCTGAGTTGCAACTGGTGTGGAGACAACTGGAAATTGAGGGGCCTGATATAGGGATGTAAGTGAATAAATAAATAAAATAATTAATTAATTAATTAATTAAAAAGTGAACAAATGGAAATATTTTATATGAAGGTTTCAATTAATCTCAAAGTAATTGCTAATATAAAGGTGTGATAGATCAGTGGTCTTATATTATGTTTTTTTTTTTTTTTTTAAGTAGAGAAGTTGGAAAGATGGACTTAGTGGTTAAGAGCACTTGTAATGCTTGCTGTGGACAGGGTTAGAAGCCCACCTCCCACATGGTGGTTCATACACATACCTAAGTTCAGTTCCAGGTAATATAATTACATTTTCTGGCCTTCCTTTCTTTATATGCTTGTGGTAAACAAACATATATACATAACAAACAAACAATTTTGTTTTGTGTAACAAAACAATTACACAACATTAAAAACTAAAATAAATTTTGAAATAATTTAAATGTATTTTTTTTAGTTTATGTGTGAGTATTTTCATTGCAGGTGTGTGTGTGTGTGTGTGTGTGTGTGTGTGTGTGTGTGTGTACCATGCATGTGCATTCTGGATCCCTGCATGGGTCAGAAGAAAGCTTTAGATTTAGATTTAGTTGTAAATGAATGAGTCATCCTGGAAGCAATTGCTATCAAACCTAAGCCTTCCACAAAAGAAACAAGGGCTCTTAACCTTTAAACCATCTCTCTCTGGTTCCCTAACACTGAATATCTTTAGCTATATCCATGTCCATCAAATCATTTTTAATCCAGTAAGATGGGTCCTTGAATGTTATTTTAGTGATCTTTAGTCACTTTCTCTTCCCTTAAGTAAGATTAGTAAGTTTAAGTAACGCTGAATAAGAGTAAGATTCTTATTTTTAATACTGGATTGACCAACATAAATGTTCATGTGACCCCCCATATAAATTATCTCCCAATATTACAATGAACAATGAAATGAAATCACAATCACCAATCATGACAAGCTTAGAGAAATTATTAGTATTGCAGAAGGATGGTATGTTTGTGTTCAGTAACTTCTCAGTAATTCTAGACGAGAATGGAATATTGATTAGGAGCCACATCAGCGGTCCCTCAAAATATATGGATAATCAAAAACAGTTTAGTTATGTTCTTCTGTTTATGAAAGCTAAACTTATTATTACAATTATTATTTTCCTTTATCGAGAGAATCTCAATGATAAAAGCTTTCTTGATTATTGTGGTAATGGTTGCAGAAGCTGTCCACAGCTTTAATCTCAGAACTCAGGTGGCAAGCTCAGGCAAATCTCTAAATCTGAGACCAGCATGGTATACAAAGTGATTTCTAGGATAGTGAGGACTACATGGAATATTCATGTCTTAATAAAACAAACATAAAAAATAAAGATAGAAAGAAATCTTTCACTACACATGGACAGACCCATGGCTCCTGCTGCCTATGTAGCAGAGGATGGCCTTGTTGGTACCAATGGGAGGAGAAGCCCTTGGTCCTGCCAAGGCTGAATCCCCCAGGGCAGGGGAATGTTAGGGGGCATGAAAGAGGGGTGGTAGGGAAAGGGGAACATCCTTATAGAAGTAGGGGAGGGAGATGGGACAGAGGGCTTATGTCCAGGACACCAGGAAAGGGAGTAATATTTGAAATGTAAATAAAAAATATCCAATTTAAAAAAAAGTAAAAAAAAAAAAAGAAAGAAATCTTTCTAATATTAGATCAGTTGCATCCATTGGTTTTCTTCCATACTTGACAACTGAGCACTCTGTACTACAGAGTGTTGGTTTTTGTTCAAAATGGCATCACTAAACAGGTGATTGTGGGCCAGTGAGATGGACCAGTTGGTAAGGTGCTTGCCGTGAATCCTGGGTAGCTAAATGTGATCTGTTTAAGTGAATGGACCAGGAGAGAACCAACTCCCCTTGACTCTCCTCTGACTTTCACATTTTTCTTATACTGAGTCTATGTTTGTATCCTCACACATACATGCAATAGTAATATTAAAAACAAAATAAAAATAGAAGTCCATCTTGCAATTTAGTCTCAGCAACATTAGCAATGAAATAAGAAATCTCAACAATAAACCAATGTAATATTAAATGTAATGATGTGATTTCAGTTGAGGTTCATATTAATTTGATGGCAAAAAAGCAATGTGAATATTTACAGGAAAGCAAAGTGTAGTTTCATTTCTGTCTAGATAGATTAATGAGGTTACTAGGATGTCTTTGTATGTTGTTTTACTTAGTGTGTTTGTTTGTGTGTGTGTGTGTGTGTGTGTGTTTGTGTCTGTGGTGTTTTGTTTGTTTTGTTTTTCTGCTCAACTTGCCTTTTCTCTTCTTACAAGGACACCAGGTTTATTAGGGTATGGATTTACCCTCATGTCCTCATGTAACTCTTATTATCTTTTCAAAAGTATTTATCTCCTAGAGAATTTACTCAATAAGTTTCTCATAACTTCATTTTTAGTATCATTAGCAAAGTCTGAAATGAGCTACCTCGGAAGATTTAAAGACATTCTAGAAAATGAGCATCTGTTTTAGCATAAATGAAGCTGACTTAAGGAACGCTGTACTGACTAAGGAGATCCAGATACTCTCAAGCATTACATAGTGCTGCATAACTTGGAAAAAGACTTTTCTGAATTACTTGTGAACTTAACTGTGGGGGTAATTATCTTCTTGAGGGCAGTTTGTCCTTGTAAGACCATGTCGGTGTGCTTGAAATCTGGAATGACTATCTGACTAATGGGTAGCCATCAACCATAAATAAGAAGAAATGAAAAAAAATACAGAAAGTTCTTACATTAAAATAACTGAGTATTGCCTTGAATTTAACTTAAGGACTTAAGGACAACAGGCATCCAATCATTTTTCTCTCCCATCAGGAAAACCATATGAAGCAGCCTCAGCATCTCCAAGTTTAGCTTTTGTGTTGAAATTGCAACGATCTAACTAAATTCAGGAAGCGTGTAGTAGGATTAAATGTTAAAAGTAGAAAATTATTTGGCAGTCAGTTCAAATTTTCTCATTTTATCCTGAACACACAATTTCATAAAGGCAGCTACTCATCTGCATATCTGATTAATGTTGTTTTCTATTTCCTTAAAAATGTCTAATAATATTTACATTTCTGAAATGTAAAACTCAGAAGATAAGTTATAAATAATGAACACTATAACTTACCAATTTGTGGTCTATCTACTTATCTGTCTATCTCTCTATGTATCTATCTATGTATCTATGTATCTATCTATGTATCCATCATGTATCTATGTATCTATCTATCATGTATCTATGTATCTATGTATCTATGTATCTATCTATCTATGTATATATCTATCTATCTATCTATCTATCTATCTATCTATCTATCTATCTACCTACCTTTCTTCATACTTCATAGAGTATATGTGGAGGTCAGAGAACAGCTAAAGAATTTGGTGCACAATGTCTACCATTTTGATTCTGGGTAACTTCTATGTATTAAATTTGGGAATTATATTCTTTGTCCTAGCAACGTGGGAATTTCTAATGGATTCTCCTGTCTTTTTTTCCCTGTGTTGCATCAGACCTTATGGGGCTATAGTTATGTACTAATGTATTCTACATTAATTTTACATGTATTTTTACTATCTAAATTCAGGTTATGGAACTTCTGTTGGAAGCACTTTTGCAGACTACGAATTTTTCCATCCCATAGGAATATTTTACTGAAAGGAAATGTTTTTTTCAGAATATTAATTTAACATGCAGGTTAAACCTGATAATGTTCACTAACTGAACAGAATAATAATGGAATAAATGTGTATTTAAGAGTAATAAAAATAATAGTAATGAAAAATGCACACACACACACTAGGATGTTAGTAATGACATTGCAAAGGTTATCTTCAGCATTTTTTATTTAATTAGTTATTTTTTCTTCAGTTTTACTCATTTTATGTATATGAGTGTTTTACCTTTATGTGACTATATGTACCATGTTTATGGGTGTCTACAGTGGTCAGAAAATGGTGTTGATTTCCTGGAACAAGAGTTAAGGATTGCTGTGAGATGTCATGTGTTTACTACGAACCAAACCTGGGTGCTCTAGAAGAGGAGCAAAGACTCTTAAGGACTGGCCCATCTTTGCAGCATTTCTGTACAACATTGTAATATACCATGTTTAAATTTCCTAGAACTAAATAAAAGTGAAAACACAGAATGAGAAACCCTCTGGGACACATGGCTTTATGAAGTAAATGTATAGTTCTCTGTGCTTACAATAAAACGTCAGAACAAGTAAAAATAAATATCATCATGATATAACTTAAAATTTAGAAAAATAAGAGCAAACCCTATCCAATCCCATTTGGCAAGAAATAATAAAATTGAGAGCATAATTCAACAAAATAGAAACAAACAAAATAATATTAAGAATCTTCAAATTAAACAACTAGGACTTTGGGGGAATATAAACAATATTGACAGGTACTTGGCACACGTAACTGAAATAAAGAAAGGTCCAACATTTGGAAGATCAGAAATGAACAGGGAAGTGTTAAGACAGAATCTATTCGATACCAGACTATTAACAGTATTACTTTTAAAAACTTCTACTACATTAACTTCAAAAATCTCAAAAGAATTTATGAATTTCTAGACTCAGACAAACTAAAACGTAAGTAGAAAAAGAAGGTAAGAACCTAAATAGACATATAATAACTGAAAAATTGAAATAATAATAAAAAGCCTTCTAACTAAAACACAGTACAAGGCTAGAGTGATTAAGAATTCTATCAGACTTTCAAAGATTTATAGCCAATCCTTGTTACACAACGCAGAAACAGTAGAAGCAGAAGGAGCACTTTAAAGCTCTTTCTCCAAAGGTGTTTTGCTATAGTATCCAAACCACACAAAACACACAAAAAATAAATCTATAGCGCAACACTCATCAAAATGTAGATTCAAAAATGCTTAGTAAAACATGTGTAAACAAAATACACATATATATCAAAAAGATTATCTACAGATATTGTGATCAAAATGCTACTTGGAACAAGGTAAGAAAAGCGTCTGAATGGATACAAATAGGAGCAAGGGAAGACAAATTATGTTTATTTAAAAATTAACAAATACAATGGGGATCCAAATAATTATATCAGAAAAACCTCTATAATGTTAAGTTCTGCAATGTGGCATATTACAGATTTAACTTGATTTTTCTTCATCAAATCTGACCCTTGAAGACCTCAGCAAATCAGTAAATTCCCTTGAGGACTGGAAATAAGAAATATTTCTGTTTGTCGCATTGACTATAAATAAGTTGCAAATCTACTGTTGACAACTATTTAATTAATCTGTATGTGCATTCTGTTAAGAAAATCACATGGACAATTAAATAGCTCATCAGAAGGGTCAAAGTTCATAAAAGAAACACTGAAACCATTTCAGGAATTTGTTAAAGAACTTAATTCCAGGCAAGGTTTTCACAAGGAAACTTTATAGCTGATATTATAGATGCTCCACTTCAGTGCCCAGAAGTTTTTATATTCCACTCATACAGAGGTGAAATCATGGACTAACTTCCCATACTGAGTTACAGATCAATACCATAGACCTTCAGTTCCTCCTTGTAACAATTTCTCCGTTTGCCAATGTTTCATTTTTTGAATGTCATCTTCTATCATCTCATAAGCATTTAATCCAGGCAAAGCAGTGCCCACTGACATCAAAATATGCCTATTTCCTCATCTCCACTACTTCTTCCTTTCCCTGCTAATCAGTCTCTTTCTGGATGGTTTGGTATATCATTATCCAGCACTCAAACTCATATGTATCTAACCTGCACACTGACTCATCATGATTGCATTGTATTAATGTTTAGAGTCATGGTTGTCCTATTACAGTATAGTCAAACTTAGAATTAATGGGTCATAACTGTTATGGGTAAAATAACTGTTTCCCTCTTGTTTGAATGTGTGTCAGTCAGCTGCATTCTTGACCTTCTGATACCAAGTTCCATCACCATTAATAGTATAAAATAATCTTACTCAATTAATTCTCAAAGCTTTTGTTTTCTTCCTTGCTCTTTTTTGTTCCTTACAGTTAACCAATATACTAAATTACTCTTACCTTAAAAGTGAAACAAATTCAAATCTTAGACTTTTGAGTGGTCATCCTGATTACAGACTCTAGCAGTGCAATGGATCTGTGAAATTATCTTCTGCGTTTATGCAGTTAATTCTTGTGTCAAAGAACAGCTTATTCTTTTTAAATCAACATTTGGTACTACTCTTACTTTTTCTTCATTTACACTTAACAATATTACTCTTCTCTTGACAAAACAAGAACTTCTTCCTATGTCAAAATAGGGAATGGCACCTCTGGACAAATTCTCCTTTCAATTATGATAGATTTTCACAGTAATTATGTAGCAGTTTTGTGTTTTTTTAAACTACCATAGGCACTTTGGTAGATTAAAACCATTTCTGTTACATTTGTTCTGTGTTCTACTCAATTCCAGACTAAACATATCATGATTTATGCATATGGCCTGGCACAGACACATATATTTCTAAATGCATAAATTCAACTTGTTCAGTATTCATATTGTTACTTGTCTGTATCTATTCAGGGCTGATTTTTTGGTGTTGTCTGAGAAGCTTCAGGAAGATTATCCTGCCTACTTTCAGCATTCCTTTGTTACCTGTAGTTCTGTATGTAGGTCTATGACCTTGTGGAATTTTTTCTTCACTTCAACATATCTACTGGTATCTTTATTTTGTTCTGTTCATATTTGGACAGTCACATAGGTATGACTTTGTGAGTATAGCTTCTGACATTACTTGGAGCCATTTTCACTGCAAACCCACTGGTCCTTTGAATCTTATAATGGTTCACAACTGTTTTCCACAAGCATCCTTGAGCCTTGTGTGTGAGAAGGGATCTATAGATGCAGCTGTAAGGGTTGATTGGTGGGGCTTTTTCCTAAATATCTATGTCTGTTTCAAAGAGTGTATTACTTGATTATTGGTGATATTTAAACTTTTCTAAGGACCCTTGCGTGTACTTCTGAGGACATATATTTAGAATGTAGCTAGGGACTATGCTGCTTAAGTACTTAAGTATGAATGGCACTACTGATCTCTTAGTTTCTTTAAATGTCTGATAATAAAACCTGTTCTAATGTGCATGATGGATAAAGTTGGTCATTGATTAACTCTTGTACATTTTTGGTGTGCATACATGATTCTCAATGTACTTGTTTTGAATCATTCTTACTTTTTTTTTTCATTTTGGGTATAGAATAAACAATGTTTTGTACCTATTCTTAGGTGGATAATGTAGAATAAATATCTGAATCAAAATAATGTTGATTATGACTCATGACTCAGTGAGTCACTATGATTCCTGTAGATTTCAGATGTTTCCTTTCTAAGGTTGAAAGTATTATTCTGTCATTCCACGACACTAAATATTGTTTGAAGCCACCTAAATTATTAGCAATTTGAAGATTTAATGACTATACTGGATGTTTGCTTGCTCACTTTCTGAAAATTCTTTTAAATATATTTTAAAATCTGTATCATTTATAATTTGCCTTAATGAAACCAAAGGTCTTTTAATAGAGATGGAAGTTCCTCTTAGCTGCTAAATACTGAATATTATTTGAAAGTTACTATACTCCTTTATATCAACAAACCACCACAACTGTTCTAGGGACAATTCTTTGAACATCTCTATTCCAGAGCTGAAAATTTATAAATAGAAATAAATATTTGATAAATTTAATCAAGTAACTAAATTTTGGAATAAAATTTTATACCTAGAACATTTAATAACACATCAGGATTTCTCAACTCTGTGATTTACTACTGTTAGTACAAAAAAATTTACCTAAGAATAGACTTCCTGAAATTAAAAAAAATTACAGATTTGTTTCGATTTTAACATAAAATTTTCTTTATTTTTAATATTAACTTAAAATAAGGTGATTTCATATATAAATATTAAATTAACATCACTTCTACTGATCTGTACTGTCCAACTCTCCTTATTCCTTCCTACTCATCCTTGTATTTATGAACACTTCTAAAATTATATATAATATATAAATTTATTTATACACATACATATAAGTAATATATAATATTTAATATATACTTAAGATATCAAATAAATTATAAATATTTTAAGATATATATGTGTGTGTGTGCATGTGTGTGTGTTTGTGTATGTATGTATGTATGTATGTATGTATGTATTTATATATGTATGTATGTCAGTTTGTGTAAGTATTGAGTCCATTTAGTTGTGTTTATACATACAAGTATTTATGCATGAGCAATTTGGATTAAATAACCTATCCTGGTACTCCCCAAAGAGTACTACTTCTCTTTTTCCTCCGCAGTCATTGACGGCTTTTAGCTCTTCATTCAGGGTAGAACTTTGTATGATTTCCTCAAATTATCTTTCATATTTACTGTGTGGTCATTTTGCAATGTTTTAATGCAACCTATCTTGAGAACTTATAACATTAGCTGTGTTATATCAAGTTTAGTACATAATAAATACAATAAATTCTAATATTCCCATTAAACTGTTCTGAAATTAAATATACTGTTCGTAGAAATATGATATAAATAAATGATAAAATGTAAAATACACAGGCATAGGGACTAAAGGTATGAATAACAAAATTGCGCCAACTAAATAAATATTCTAATTTGAATTATATCTTTCCTATACTCACTATTTTTGAGGTCTAATTAAGAATGATTATTAAAGTTCTCAAATTTCCTACACTTTTAAATGAATACTAACACTTACAGAATTCTTCCCAGGATGCTGTCTCAAAAGGCAATCACCATGGTAATCTACCACATCTTAAAATCCTTTTCTTCTGTTAGAATTCTTGCATCTTTTTAGTCTTAAAATACTTTCAGGGTCATTCTCTATCATATGAAAGAATAGGTGCATCTCAGAACAATCGACTGTTTCTTTCCAAAAGTCCTTTTTATCAATTTCTTAAAATGAGAGGAAGGTGGCTTCCAAGAGACCCTCTTATGCATTTTCAATAAGTTTTTAAATGAATAGCATCAGATTTAGAGATTTTTATAAAATCATGAACTTTAAAATGAAAAGGGAGCAAATGATATAGAGTCAAGTTCACTTTCTCTAAAAAATGAACACATATAATATAACCTATAGGATATATAGCTTTTACATATTGTTAACATATTATTATAATTCACCCAAGAAATATTTCAATAATACTATCATCATGTGACAGTTCAATGAGTATCATAGAAAATGAGCAGCTTATTTACTTTCTATGTATCTAATCTGAATTTGTTTCATTGTTAAGGGTGCACAGTGTTCTGCTGCCTTTGAGGAATACTTTGTAATATGTGTGTGTGGTAAACAAAGCATTTTTCCAATAAATATGTTCTTCCGTCATTGGCCATGAATATACTTTATAAATATTTTTATTTATAAAAGTATAAATAGTCAAAATGTAAACAAATCTTTTTTCAGTTATAATCTTATAGTATTTCTTGTCTTTTAATTAAGAGGCTATTTCATTAATAGAATTTGGATATATAGTCTTACCTAAATTTAAACAGAATTTTTGAACCTTTATTTAATAAATATTTAATATATCCATTATTCATTCTCCATTGATCATGTGAAAACATATACTCTTGACCTGTGTCAACAGAATGATATATTATAATGTCATGAGGAATAAGTAGACCTCAGACATCAAAATCCAGCTTCAAGTTCTTAAAGACACTGGATAACATAAACCCTATAGGAAAAAAAGATTACATAATACTACTACAAATCTTTGGTCACAGGGATTGCACTGCATCTGGAATTACAAAATGTCACTCCTGTGCAATGCAAAATGTCACAGTTTCGGAGCCATCATAAATAGGTCATTTCTATTTTCTTATACTCTTATGTGAAGCAGTCTAAACACAGTTCACAGGCAACACTAACAACTCCTCATATAGAATGTCTGCTAACACCTGAAAACGAGTTTGGTTATCATAGCAGGATGCGAAACTGCGGACAGTGCCTATATCTACAGAATGGAAAGTTTTAAGACAATATGAAGTTATTACAAATGACAGATTTCAGGTCGTAAAAACATGCCTTACCATATTCTATCCATTAATCATAATAACAAGATAATTATGACCCCCAGACTAACTCATCTTGGCAGTAGAAAAAAAGGTTGCTCAAATTTGCTACCTTTTAATTTGTCTTTTAAGATTTTCTCTTTAAAATGTATTACATTGTAGCTTATTTTTCAGACATATACATATCTTATATTGCAACCATTCTAACATTACTATTAAATTGAAATGAGATTTAAAATATTTCTTAATGTTTTCAACATAGTATATATAACTAAACACTGTTTATATTCCTTGTAATGATATAACATCTAATTCTTTATTCACATAATATTAACTAAAATCTTTGAAACACTCTGAGATAAATCAAACTTTCAAACCATAATTAATTTAATTAACTCTTTTCTCTTCTTCTTCTTGTATATTGTACTATTAGATTTGCTAATATGTAAATATTTTGCATCTGTTCCACTGGATGCATCTGTGTTTATGACTCTATATATAATTTACTCATTTGATGTTTACACATTAGTAGAGTTTAATATAGAATAATATTGTTATATAAAATGAGTTGGCAAGCACTGTTCTATGTTTTATAAAGACTATGTCAAAAATACTATATTCCTTTTTATAGTTATTTTCACTTCTTCATCTCATTCCACCTCCCCCATCTCCAAGAGGATGTCTGCAAACCCCCAGAACCCCCTTCATCCCATCAGACCTCCCGATTCGCTGGGGTTTAAAGACTCTCAAGGGTTAAGTGCATCTTCTCTCACTGAGGTCAGGCCAGGCAATCCTATACTATGTTGGACTTACTAGTGTATGTTGCCTGGTTGGTGGCTCAATGTCTGAGAGATCTCAGGGGTCCAGTTTACTTGAAACTGCTGGTCTTCTTATGGGGTTACCCTCCTGCTCAGCTTCTTCCAGCCTTTTCCTAATTCAAGCATGGGTTCCCCAGCTTCTGTCCATTGGTTGGGTTTAAGTTTCTGCTTCTACCTTAGACAGCTACTTGCTGGGTCTCTTGGTGATCAGCTATGCTAGACTCCTGTCTTTAAGCATAAAGAGCATCAGTAATAATGTCCAGCCTTGGAGCATCTCCTTGAGATGGATCCCAATTTGGGCTCGTCACTAGACTCCCTTTCCCTCAGGCTCTTGTCCACTTTTGTTCATTCCATTCATTTAGAACGGAACAATTCTGGGTCAGAGTGTTTGACTGTGGGACAGCAAGCTCATCGCTCCACTTGATGCTGTTTCCCTACTAGAGGTGGTCTATAAGTTCCCTCTCCCCACTATTGGGCATTTCATTTATGGTTCCTCCCTTTGAGTCCTGAGAGTGTTTCACTTTCTAGGTCTCTTATTTTTTAAAAAACATATCCATCCATTTAACCTTTGAAAGTAAAATTTTATTTAAAGTGATTTTTCTTTTGTTTTCTTTCATTATTTACTTTACATCTTAATCTCAGTCCCACTTCCTCCTCTCCTCTCAGTCCTACCTTCCAATCTCTGTCCCCTTTTTTACTCCTTCCCATTTCTTCAGTGAAAGGGAGTCCCCCATCTACCCACATACCAACCCTGGCACATAAAATCCCATCAGGACTAAGTGCAGCTCACAAACTAAGGCCAGAGAAGGCAGCCCAGCTATGTGAAAGGGATCCAAAGCCTGGTGATATAGTCCAAGACAAGGAAGGTTCCCGTTCCAATTGTTAGGGGGCCCACATGAAGACCAAGCTGCACATCTTTACATATGTATTAGGGCCTGAGATCTAATCCATGCATGTTCTCTGGTTGGTGATTCAGCCTCTGTGAGCACTTGTGGGCCCAGGTTTGTTGACTCTGTACATCTTCTTGTGGTATACCTCACCCCTCCAGCTTTCTCAATCCTTCCACTGACTCTTCCACAAACTCCCTCAGCTTTAATGATGCTGAGATTCCATGTCACAACCATCTGAATGGCTAAAATCAGAAACTCAAGCAACAGCACATGTTGGAGAGGGTGTAAAGCACAGGGAAAACTCCTCCATTGCTGGTAGGAGTGAAAACTTGTACCACCAATTTGGAAATAAATCTGATGCTTTCTGAGAATCTTGGGAATAATTCTCTCTCAAGGGACAGCTATACAACTCCTGAGTATGTACCAGACATATGCTCCATCAGGCGACAAAAACACTTGCTCAACATGTTCATAGCATCTTGTATTATGGGGACATTGCAAATGACCTTGATGTCCCTAAATCTAACAATGGATAAAGGAATTGTGGTGCATTTATACAATGGCATACTATTCAACTGTTAAAAACAAGGACACCAGGAAATTTGCAGGCAAATGGATGGATATTGAGAATATCATTCTGAGGGAGGAAACCCTATACTAAAAGAACATGCATGATATATATTTACTTATAAGTAGATATTAGCCATAAAATACAGGAAAGCTAAGGTACAATCCACAGACCAAAAAAATTAAACAAGAAAGAAGTCACAGGTAAGGATGCTTGAATCTCACTTAGAAGACTGAATAAAATAGTTATAAGAGGCACATGGAGGGAGGGAATTGGGTGGGAGAGGGGATGGAGTTGTAAATCATCAGATGATGTGAGGGACAGGAGAGATTGCCAGATGGCCCTGCAAATGTATGGAAATCTGAAACTGACTGGGGTATGAAGGTAGGGGGCATCTTTAGGAAAAGACTGAGACCTGGGGTGAGGGAGGCTAGCAAGAATCAATCTTTAGCTCTGATTCACAGCATTTCAGATGTGGAAACTGAAGTGTCAACCTCCTGTAGCCAAACAGGAACCCCAATGCAGAAAAAAGAACAATAAATTTTTCAACCCATAATTTATACTGTTTGCAAGAAATAAAGCCATGGAGGAGATGAAACAGAGACTGAAGGGATGGCCAACCAATGGCAGGCCCAATTTGAGACCCATTCCATAGGCAAGCACCAATCCCTGATAATATTAATGATTCAGGCATGCTTGCAGAGAGGAATCCAGCATAGTGGTCCTCTGAGAGGTTCTACCCAGCAGCTGACTCAGACAGATGCAAATACCCACATCCAACAGTGGAAGGAGCATTGGGATTCTTATAGAAGCATAGGAAAAAATAATTATGGGCCCCTACAGAGATAGGAACTTTGCAGGAAAACCAACAGAGTCAACTAACCTGGATCCTTGGGGCTCTCAGATACTGAACCACCAATCAAACAATGTACTAGGACTGGACTTAAGCCTCCCCACATATATATATAGTGGATGTACAGCCTGATCTTCATGAGTGTCCTGAACAACTGGAGCAGGGGCTATCCCAATGGCCGTGTCTTGTATTTACGATATGTTCTTCTTTTTGGGGTGCCTTGTCTGGCCTCAGTGGGAAAAGATGTGCCTGGCCTCACAGAGAATTGATGTGCTAGGATGAGGGAATACCCAAGGGGCCCTAATAAACTTAAAGGAGAAGAGAAGGAGCATGGGAGGAATGATTTTTGGGAGTGTGACCAGAGGGGGTCAGTAAGCATGATAAAAAGAAAATGAGTATGTAAAATATAATAATAATAATAATAATAATAATAATAATAATTTTTTAAAAAACAGAAGTATTCCAATGCTCCTGTAAATTACTTTTTATATCACCACATGATATAAAGAGCTTTCTTACATACTGGAGCTTCCTTATGTGTCCTTTAGAAAGGCGAGTAGAAATGTATATATCTAAATCTTGCTTTAAGGATCATAAGGGTATCTTATGACTGTAGTGACTCCGTGTTTTGAAAGACAGGCAAACAATGCTAACATATCCATTTCTATCTCTAAATATGGAATCTCTAATATTGAAATTAGAATCTAAAAATTAAATATTTATGATTGAATGACAGACAGAGTGCCTATCTTTAAACTATCAGGACCCTGCAACCAAAGAGGACTACACATTTGTTTTCTATTGCTATACATTGATTTTTATATATTATCAAATCAGGAAGAAATATATTTATCTATCAGAGGTAGAGGGGAGATTCAATTTTTCATGGTATGTTACCTTGTCAAGGGACAAAAGTACATGCTATTCATGTAGGAAATGTAGATACCAGATGAGCACAGCAGTCTCTAGAAAAACTATTTTATTTGTGAAACCACATGCTGTCCAGAACACAAGGTAAAACCTCAACTTTGTTACTTACTTCCTGGGTGTTTAACATGAAATAAGTTATATTACCAATTCAGATAAGCATAAAATATATGAAATGTGTTAGCTCTCTGGGGAGTGTTTGTATCACCCCATACTCCATAAACATGGTAATGACAACTAAGAAGCAACAGAAACTCTTGCAATATTTTTATTCTAAATATATTTGTCCTTTTCCACTGTATTTTTTGAAGAATATATTGCATCATCTCTGAAAGTACCCAAGACATGTAGGCATTGCCTGCCTTTAATTTTGCTCATCAAATACTGTTTTTGTTACCTTTTATTTATTTAGTGCCCTTGTATCTATCCCTTATTACCTTTGCTATATGCCACACCTTTAATTATTCAGTTTCCACAATTATTCTCAAAACATCTCTCTTCTTTACAAAGATGTATTTATTATTACAGAGGAAAATGAGATTATAAATTTATAAAAGAAATAAAAGAATCTCCCA
Source organism: Rattus rattus (assembly GCF_011064425.1). Lineage (NCBI taxonomy): Eukaryota > Metazoa > Chordata > Mammalia > Rodentia > Muridae > Rattus > Rattus rattus. The sequence goes on along the minus strand of NC_046164.1, from coordinate 49,638,977 downwards.
ATTACTGTGCTTACTTATTTTTTCCCCTTAAATCATCATTGTTATTTCAGCAGGAAACAAATTATTTGGCTGCATTGAGGATCCACAAAAATTGACTGGTTGTTTTGCAGTGCCCTTTGTGCTCTGAAAACTGTCAATACTGACCGTTTTAGACAGTGGGATGAGAAACCAGAAGAGGCTTTCCTGTGCTTGGTAGTTGCTGCCTATGTAGCCAGAGTACGGTATCTTTTAGTAATTTCTGGTTTCTGTGATATTATTAACAGAGCAATCTCGATTTCTGAGTCTGATTTAAATAATGATTACTTAGTTTTTTTAAGGGTTAATTATTTGTAATCATTGTTTATAGATACATATATAAATACAAATAATCATTTTCACATTTTTATATGGCACTCGAATTGGTATGCAGTATGTGCCATTTTATTATTGATGCAGATAGAAATTTTTGGAATTAGGAATTTCAGGATAAATATTATAATGTAACATTATTTAAAATAAAAAATCTAGTTCCTATAATTTTTTTCTCTTATAAAACATACTTTTTAGATTTTATCACCATCACAATAAATGCTTTCATCCCAGGTCTTGTGCTTAGCATAATGAGTTCTGAGTAAGGTTCCCTGGTCAAATGACATCATTACAAGTAGATGAAATGAGCTTCTAATTTTAGGAATAATAGAACTGCTAGAGTGACCTTGAAACCACAATGCATTTCCCATTGACTTTTTTTATCACCTGAAAATTGAATGCAGTAGGTTCCTTCTCACTCTTGATGGTACCACAATGTAGTTACCATACTAATTTAACATGTCTACATTTATAAGGATTTTTGCTCCAAAACAGCAAGTGTATAAGGAATCAGAGTCTACACCATCCTGAACCCTTAACATCACTCCTCCACAACTTCCATCAAGCCATTGCTTCTCAGGCTAACTTTGGTCTACCTGAACTTTATCAGCCTCTTTTAATAGATTTTTGCTTCATTTCAAATTTCATAAAATGAAACATGCCTTTATGATGAGATCGGCAAACCCTAGAGAAATTAGATTTTTATTAAATATAATAATTATAGATACCTTTTAAAGAGTTAGCAATGAGTTAAAATTACTTGGGTCAAATTGAATGCACTTAATTTTAGAGAAAATGTGGTATAAATAAGTTACCTTACAAGATATATTGTGGAAAACTTTTACCTTTAAGTGTGTTAACCAGTAGTAAACATACTCTTATTAGTTCTTTTGAAATAATAGCTTTGCCCTGTTTTACTCCTAGCATAAGCTTAAATGTAACACATTTTATATGTTCTACACACATCATATAATTTACTCTCTGATTTCTACAACTGTCATTTTACTTTCTGTGTAAATATGTGACCACAAGTCAAGTAACCAAATTACAGATGATGGGTATTTCTGCTTTATCTCTTGTGTATAGATATACTTCTCTCTGACACAGTGTTATCAAGCTCATTGTACACAATGAACATATTAATCAGAGATTTTTGTCACTCTTTTGTGGTCCACATTCTCTATATTTAGAATGAAAAGCATATAGACTTAACGGGGCCATATCCATAAAATTATTAATAACTTTGCACATGTGAATCATTAGATTCAATTTAAAAAATGTTTCAAGACATTGTAATTACATATGAGTTGGTGTTAAGTCACACTAAAGGCAACTGCATGAGTTTGTTTAACTCTTTCAAATTAGATATTACAACGAGTAGGTTTTACTTTTGTTAATGTTACTTCTATGCCAAAATTAAGTACAACTTAAATATCCTTGTCTTGATAATACTCTCAGCACCTTGAAAACTAAGAAATAAAGAAGGATTGTGAATTTCCCGAATAATTATAGTACATAACATGATTTTAACATATAATTTACAAATAGAAGTGCTAGGAAATTCAGTCTGTGGGATACTTGATAAAGCCCTAGAAAAGTGATTAATTCAAATTAAATTCTTCTCCTGTCTGTTGTTCTATTCTAGAGTTTGTGTTCTCATCAGTGCAAATCTTTACTTTTTACCAATTATTCTGTACAGAAATTCATGTGTACAACAGAAGTCTGTCCTGAGTTCCTATAACAAATATAGTCACCTAGGATGATCATAAGTCACCTGTGGTCAATGGCATATGCCACCAGAAAATTTCTTCAGCTTAGAGCATTGGATATTTACGTGAAGTTGTAAAGTAGAACATGGTAGTTATATACTTATGGATAGAATTAATGAACCATTATTCTGAAATCAAAGATATAAGATAGGATTTTCTGTATGTAACATAAAAATGTCTTTTTTGCAGAGGCAGTGAACTCAATTAATGTACACAGTATTCATGAAATAGGCAATATATGATTATTCTTCAATGTTACAAGTCATCTAATAATGGAGTGTTAACTTTTTACCTGAATTTAGACAAAGAAACAGAGAAATAGGTCATTATTGGCTAATAATAATTTTTGAGTTATGTGGTTTAAAAGAGGTAATTTTGTGGCAAATACTAAATGCACAAATGAGAGTTTTCAAGACATCACTTTTTAAGAAACAAGGAATTGAGAGGAACTGCATCAATATATACAACTAGCTGAACTGCATGCATTCCCCTGAAGAGAGTTATAGTGTCATGAGAATTTATTTTAAAATTAGGTTACTTTTAAACTGATATTCAAATGTAGGACATCATAAAAATACTACCTGTAGTCATTGAGAGCCACCTTCCTTTACAATAGGCAATGTCTTAGAAGACTCCCACAGTCTTTGTAGAAACTGAACTAGAATTGTTTTGAACTTTTTACCAAAGAAAATAAATAAATATATTTGATCAATTTATATATACTGGCCAATGATAGGTGTCATCAAATGACATCAAGTGCTACACATATTGGTTTTAACCCATTTGTCCGGATACACATATGTAAACTTGATGCATACCTAAGAAGTCCACTATATCTAAAGGTTTATGAAGATTACAAAGGCATACGTGTATGTATTTATAATCTCTCTACATATTACATGTATATTAAATTATACACATATAATTTCAAACTAATACTTAAAATGTTACTTTCCATATAATGAAAATGGATTTTTCTCATGTATATACAGTGATTACAATTTTTCTCCCTTTTTTTCCTCTTAGTTCTTCTGTACCTCCCCTCACATAAGGAGCTAGACCCTTTCAGTTGCTCATTAGAAAACATACAGGCTCACAAAGGATAACAACAAAATAAATCAATAAAATAAAACAAATTTAGCACATCTAAGGGAACAAAAGAAAACTCCAAGAAAAGCACAAGAAACAAAAACACATGTGTTCTCCTACTCAGGGATACAATAAAAACACTGTACTGGAATACATGTTACAAACATAAAGGACCTGTAGTGTAAAAAGAAATTATATATATATATTATATATATATATATATATATATGAGTTCTTCTCTAAACTGTCACCTAATTATAATATCATGTCATTTGCAAATAAATATAGGTTAACTCCAACTGTTCCAATATGTATTTCCTTGCTCCTTGATCTACTTCAGTTGTCTTATTGATTTAGCTAAAGCTTCAAGAAATGCATTGAATAGATGGGGAAGGAGTAGACAACCTTGACTTCTTCTGGATTTTTGTGGGAGGGGTTTAGGAGACTTCTAATGACTATCTCTATTTTACTAAGAGTTTTTATTTTTATTTTTAATTGGATATTTTGTACATTTGCATTTCAAATGTTATCCCTCTTCCCCTCGCGAATCCCCCTTCCCTCTGCTTCTATGAGGGTGCTCCCCCTCCCACCTACCCACTCCCATATCACCACTCTGGCATTCCCCTACACTGGGGAATCGAGCCTTCACAGGACCAAGGACCTCTCCTCCTCTTGATGCCAGTCAATGCCATCCTCTGCTATATATGCAGCTGAAGCCGTGGGTCCCTCCATATGTACTCTTTGGTTGTTGATTTAGTCCCTGGAAGCTCTGGGGTGTCTACTTAGTTGATATTGTTGTTCTTCCTATGTGATTGCAAAGTCCTTTAGCTCCTTCAGTCCTTTCTTTAATTCCTCTATTGGGAACCCTGTGCTCAATCCATAGGTTGGCTGTGAGCATTTGCCTCTGTATTTGTCAGGCTCTGGCAAAGCTTCTCAGGAGACAGCTACATCAGGCTCCTGTCAGCAAGCACTTCTTGGCATCAGAAATAGTGACTGCGTTTGTTGTTTGTATGTGGAATGGATGGGCAGTATCTAGATGGTTGTTTTTAAGTCTTTGCTCAATTGTTTAATTGCTTATCCAATCTTGACTTAATATTTATATATGGTTTATATCCAGGAATTTATCCATTTCTTTTAGATTTTCCAATATGATGGAGTATGGGTATTTAAAGGGAGTCCTTATGACTGAATTTCACCAGTGTCTATTTTTAGGTCACATGTATCATTTCTAATTTTGTTAATTTGGATATATTCTCTTTGTCTTTCGTTTAATTATAGATAACATTTGTCAATTGTATTGCTTTTCTTACTGAACCAAATCTTTCTTTGATCATTTGTGGGTTTTTGTTTGTTTGTTTGTTTCTACTATATTGGTTCATTTCTAGTTACCTTCTCTATTTGTGAGTGTGATTTCTTCTTTTTGATGTATGGATTTCAAGTGTTATGTTACTAGTATGAGATCTCTCCAACTTTTTTATGTAGATGTTTAGTGCTAGGACCTTGCCTCTTCAAACTTTCTTCATTGTGCCTCGTACATTTATAGGTATTTTGTATATTTATTTTCATTCAATTCTAGAATGTCTTTAATTTTTCCCTGTGTTTCTGACTTGACCTATTTTTTTTCATTTAGGAATGAGCTGCTCAGTTTGTCTGAGTTTGTAAGAATTCTATTCTTTCTATTGTAAGTGACCTAGCTTTAAAATACAGTGGTCAGATAGGATTCAGGATGCTACATCAAGTTTTGTTTTATTTTTTGGTTTTTGTTTGTTTGTTTGTTTTTGTTGTTGTTTTCTGCTGAGACATGCTTTGTTTCTGAGTATGTGGTCAATTTGATGAAAGTTCCATGAGGTACTAAGAAGAAGGAATATTCTTTTGTGTTCTTAGGGTCAGTGTTTCTGTTTTGATTTTTTTCTACATGAACTATATTGGCATAAGTGGGATATTGAAGTCTCCCACTATTAGTATGTGAGAGTAAATCTGTGATCTAAGATGTAGTAGTGCTTTTCCACCTTGTTAGTGTTATTAGCGTTGTTGCCCTTGTGTTTGGTGTAGAGATATTAAGAATGTCAGCGTGCTCTTTGGGTTTTTCCTTTGAGGAGTATTTAGTATCTTTTATCTTTTCTAATTAATCCTAATTGTAAGATTACTTCATTAGATATTAAAATGACTACACTACTTTGGTTCTTAGGTTACTTTGCTTGGAATATCTTTTTGCTTCCTTTATCCCTAAGGTGATTTCTAGCCTTGATATTAGTGTATCTTGTGGAATCAGCTGGATGTGGCAGAAGGTTCAGTCCTGTATTCAAATGTTTCTGTTTAGTGTCTGTTGTTGGGATGGGGGTTAAAAACCATCAATATTGAGAGATATCAAAGTATTCTGCTTGTGGACACTTGTTATTTTAGCTCTGCTCTTATTTTTGTGATGGCGGTAGTATATGGGAATGTGTATGGGGTGTGGGAGTTTCTCCTCTTTTGATTTGCTGTGCTGATAATAATTATTCTTTATGTTTTCCTTGGTGTATTTAGAAGATTTTTTTTTAATTTGTGAACAAGTGGACTATAGATTGTGTCAGATTTCAGAGAGAACTTATGAGACATTATAAGCAAGACTGAAATAAGAAATAGAATAAAATAGGCAAAACATAAATTATAAATATTTTAGCTAATAATAGCAATATTAAAATTTAAAATATTAATGCTTCTTTCTATCACATTGATGTTCTTTGTTAATATTTTCCATGAATAGATGTTCATGCCTATATTTTTTATATTCAGTGGACTGAGACAAGCCATCTTTGAGTACTAGGCCATTTGAATTGTGAAATAACACCAATATTTTCTTTGCTTATACAGGATGATCCTGTTTCACAGAAAGAAGAATAAAATATGAATAACACTGTAAAATATTTATTTACATTTTCTACAGTCATTGGTATGAAAAAGTAACTTTTAATTGCCTGATGTAATTGTAGTCGTGTATGCTTACTGTCTCTGTTTGCTAACTTAGGTCTAGTCTTGGCAGCTTCTAGCCTCCCTAAAATCTAATCTAGGCCTAGAATATTTTCAGCATCTGCTATATAAGCTCACCATTTCTACTTCTTTCTGAACTCTGGCTGGCTGGAGCTCTTCTGGCTCAAACTTCTGTCTAAGCTGACTGATTCCATCTGACTTCTCACAGTTTATCAATGAAATGCTCTGCTTTCTCTCAAACTAACTCTGGCAAATTGTTCTAACATTCTGGTTTCTTATTACTCTCTGGCTTCAGGTGAACTACATGAACTTATGAATGCACTCAAATCAACTGCATTGCACTCACTGCACTGACTCCCAAATGATTAACTGCCCCACAAAGCACTGGCTGAACTTAACTGACTTCTCTCTCTCTTCCTAAACTGCTCTTACACATAATCTCTCTTTCCTGTCTGTTCTCCTAAAAGTTGGTACCTTCTATCTCTGACTCCTTTTGTCAAATGTTTCTTAGATTCTTCAATTTACCTGCCACTCAATTAGATTTTCAAACATGGATAGTTCCTTCAGTAAACTAATCTTAACTACATGGTTTGGGATTGGAGGTATATACTAAAGGCATATCTATATTCTAGTCAGATGAGCCATGTTGCTGGATTAAAATTCCTCTGTATGGGTACATTAAAACTATTAGTTTTTGGAGTATTATCACAATGGAGGTCCATGACCGTAAGTCCTAGGTTAAAGCTCAGCAAGCCCTCACTGATATATAATATGCTTTTAATAACTAATTAACCACATAATGTAAAGTATTTGATTGCCATAGTTTTGTAAAGCTAATTAGTTTGCGTAGGGAGCTTCAGTTAAAATAGACTTGAGCATCTGTTTAGATTGACTTTCTTTGAAATTGAAACAGTATTAGAAAGAATCTTGAGCTATTAAATACAGATTTGATTTTACCATGTTTTTGCTAAGACATAAAAAAAAGACTGAGCGTCCTAGTTACATTTCTTTTCTAGTAGCTTAATTAAGGTACAGAGAACAACAAATTCTGTGGAGTAAATGACAGGAAGCTTAATTATTCCACATTTGTCTTTAGCAGACAAATGGTGAATGTGATGAAATCTTAGGAAACTTGTAGCATGGACAGTGGTAGGTTTCTTAATAAGTAATTAATTACTTCTAAAAAATATTATTGGTAAATTCAGAAGCATTAAGTTGATACCTTAGTGATTTCGGCAATTGCTAAACAGACATTGTGACATCCTCATTATATCACATACATGATGTATGTGTGGACATAAAACCCTGTTTTCAGTCATTCATAATAAATCTTTGGAGTGGAACACAAATATCCTGTATGACAGGACAAATATTCTAAGTTTTGTCTCATCAATTCATGTCAGAAAATCTTGAGATTAAAAAACAGCACAAAACATCTAAGATTTCTGTTGCAAGGATTTGTACTTACTTTTGTTAAGAGCTAATTTTTTTATTTATTATCTCAATCTTTTCATTTGTAAATATATATCCCTGTATATTTCATTTTTTCTTGGTATTTAACCTCTCCATGTTTTATATAGAGTTAATTTATACAACCAAAAGAGGGCAGTGCTTCATCAACTATTCTTTTACCATCATACTTAATGTTTATTTTCAAGACACTAAAAATCTATTGGGTACAAATTTTGATTTTAAGAGTAAAATTTATTCAATATTAACAACTCTCAAATAAATATTTTAATTTTTGAGCTCTTAATCATGAATGTTAGTGTTCTGTTTAAAAGGGAATATTAATAGTGACATAGAAATTTCAAATTGTGTTCTGTTCTGAGTAGATATCATAAGAATTCTCCAGCATGTTTCCAATCTGCATTTGATTTTCTATGCATCTCTCTGAGAAGGAATGTTTAGACCCATGAGGATATCTTGCTATTAACAAAAGATCATTACTTAATTTCAAAGAACTTGAGCCTTGTGTCTGTGCTTTAATATAAGTCAAGAGGAGGCTCAGTTGTAAAACTGTTTATTAATTTATTATTTGTTGACAATGTTTGTAACAAAATGGGGATGCATGAATTTAATTACTATCCTATCAGTGTAAAGAAATATATTTTATCTTTAAAGCTAGCAGTGCTGACATATCATTCTGTGAGACTTTCTCCTCTCACATTATTATTTTTGAAACTCATAGATATCCTCCCAAACTTCTTAATCTCATGTTTTTGGAAGGATTCTTCCTAGTGTCAGAGTCTTTGTTGAAGCCAAACAAAAACTCAACTATCAAACACAGATGTTCTGACAAGGTAGAGAAGCTTCTGCCTTTCACACTGGAGGGTCTCTGTACCACCTTCATGCTGTATTCCTACAAGGCCTTTACTTTCTGCACAGTCATACTTCCCACTACAGAAATCTTGATTCTATTGAATAAGTTTTGAGTTTGTGTTGCATCTTTGACTCTATACTGTCTACTTTTATTTATCATAAAATTCCCTCTTTGAAATGACTGACAGAAAGCGTGCCATGAATAAATGGAGACAAGCCTTTTATGTAGCGAATGGTAGAGAGAGAATTCACCAGTATCTACCTATTTTTGTTGCTGATCTTTTCTTTTATATAATCAAAGTCCCTTATGCTAACCTTGAGCAAATTGGAAAGAAAATTAAACCAGAGTCTAAGAGTGCCTTGCTAATGATGTCTATTTCTTAACTTCATTTCCTAAGATCATTCATAAAGACAGAATCATTTTATTACATTTTTTTATTTATTTACATTTCAGATGTCATCCCCTTTCCTGTTTTTCCCTCTGGAAATCCCCATCCCATCTCTCCCTCCCCTGCTTCTATGAGGCTTCTCCTGCACTCACACACTCCTGCCTCCCCACCCTGACATTCCTTTACTCTAGGACATCTAGCCTTCCCAGGACCAAGGACCTCTCCTTCCATTGATGCCCAACAAGGACATCCTATGTTACATATGCGGCTGAATGCATGGGTCCCTACATATGTTCTATTCCATTGGTGGTTTACTTCCTGGGAGTTCTGGTGGCTCTGATTGGTTGATATTGTTGTTCTTCCTATAAGATTGCAAATTTTCCCTCAGAACAATCATAAAGGGTAAGATTAAGAAACTCAAGTATCAGCACATGATGGTGAATATGTGGAGAAAGAGGAACATTCCTCCATTATGGTGGGATTGCAAACTAGTACAACACTCTTGAAACCAATCTAGTGTTTTCTCAGAAAATTGAAAATAGTTCTACCTGAACACCCAAATACTCATGAGAATATACACCAAAATATGGTCCACGCTACAAGGACATATGCTTCACTATGTTTATTTAGGTCCTGTTTGGGATAGACAGAAGCTGAAACAACCCACATGTCCCACAGTGAAAGAATGGGTACAGAAAATGTGCTTCATTTACACAATATAATACTATTCAGCTATTAAAAATGAAGACATTATGAATTTTGCAGGCAAATAGGAGGAATTAGAAAATATCATCACTAGTGACAACACCCACCCAGAAGGCCATGCATGGTATGTACTCATCATTCCATCTGATACCATGAGAATTAGGATTCAGAGGAGAGGATTTTTGGAAAGATCCACATTGAGTCACTGAGTATGAAGCAATAGAAGATTACGTTCTATATCTCAGGGAGCCAACAAGGGCAAGATCAATTGCCTCTATTTCTGAGCCTATAAGAAGACCTTAACCATCATCTCAGAAGAGGTCTTTTTCTATTTAGGGATGTTTGTTACCTTGTATACAGCTCTTGTGTAAAGAATATCATAAGTCCACATTGAATAATTCATATCTATCATCTATCAGTTTATCTATATACCCATCTGTCTTTCTATTATCTATTGACTTGTATATATTTTACATATTTTATCCAGATAATTAATAACATAATTTCTTAGGACTTTTCATTTTTTTTATGTGGGGCAGAAATGATTGTAAGAATCAGAAGTAAAGAAGTTTGTAGAGACAAAGTGTCTATTTTAGAAATATCAGAGAAGCTATACTTATGAAGAGTAGATATTCCAACATGGAAAGGGAAAATTTATGAAGCCTCACCTCTCAACCAAGTAGTACAGGAATCTAAAACATGCTGGAGAAAATAGTCTTCCCCTGAAAATAATGTACCAATTGATTACACAATAAAAATAGTCATCTTTATGAACACACAGAGAGAGAGAGAGAGAGAGAGAGAGAGAGAGAGAGAGAGAGAGAGAGAGAGAGAGAGAAAGCAATTAAAACACAGGAAAAATACCATAAATTTGAACGAAAGTTAGGGGGTGTCACAGTGAGTAGAGAACATAGTACAGAGGAAATATTTTAAAAGTACAGCTTAGAGAAAGCCTTGAAGAAACCAGAGTTGTTAACCATGTCTATTTTATCCAAGGGAAGGAAAGGATGCCTGTGCACTCAAAAGGCTGGAGTAGATGTTGTCTAACAAACTAGTGATATTTTTCTATTCTATGGTGTCAGCCTTCACCTAAATCCTCCCAAATCTCAAGCACTGTCTAAACCCAATTCTGATCGTTGTCATTCAGTAAATAGAAATCTTCCTTATCAAAGAGGTCTCATGAACTCTGCATCCTCCTTAAATAGAATCAATCCATATTCTTATTTTAAATATTCTAGTCCAGAAAATTAGAGTGAGTACTCTTTCTTATTGTAAAGGTCCCAGGTCCTTTACTATAGAGGTGTACTTTGCAAAGGAGTTTCCTTGTAGCCTTCACTGAATATTGTTTTGTCAATTGTCATGTGAAGAGGTTTTCCCAAATGTGTCACAAAACAAACAAACAAAAACTGGAAGGTTTTGACCTAGTGCCTGAAAAATTGGTGCTGAAACAAGCCTCATTCTTCACCTCATGAATGTCATTTTTCTGCCTGCAGTGATGCTTGCAAGGACCCTGCCAAAAAGGGAATGGGTAAAAGGTGTAATTATATAAGAAGATCAACTTTTAGATTATTAACTTTATGAGTATCACTTTCAAAATTTATATGAAATTTCACGTATATGGCTGATGGGACAACATTCAATGCCTCTCATCTTCTTTCGCCATTGGTTTGGGCTTTATAAATCCTGTGTTTTCACCCATATGGACATTCAGCACTATTATCAATATTCCTAACTAGAATAATCCTGAGCCATTTTTGTAGGCACTAATGTATCCAGATTCCGAATATGAGAAGTATTTAAAATTGAAGACTGCATAAACAAGTTTTTTTTCAAATAATATAATTTTTCAAGGATCATTGTCAATAAATCATAGGGAACACTTGTAAAATCAATAGGTAACAAATGCAAGTGTGATTTATTTATTTTTTTTAATATGTGTTTTGCCTACATGTCTTATCTGTATATCACTAGTGTGCCTAGTACTCAGAGAAGCCAGAAGTCCTTAACCTGGGATTGGAAAGGTTACAAAGGTTTATGATAAATTATGTGGGAGCTGAGAATCAAATTTGGGTCTCATAGCTATCGTTTACAATTTCTGAGTCATGTTTCTAGTTCCCTTGAAGTTGATTTTATGTAAAATTTTCTCAAGTATTCACATGATAGTAATATTATTTTGGAGAACTGGGTCTCATTGAAAAATAAGACAGTTGTTTTCATTTTCTTATTTTTATAGGAGATGAGTTTAGAGACATAAAATTAGATAAATATAGCATGAAAAATTTCAGTCATCTTCAAAATAAATGGCATTTATCAGATGTTATAAAAAGTAGCTATAAAAGGAACTGTGTCAATTTAAGATTTGTTTCCAATACAATGTGACAAAAACATAATTTTGTATGTTGATTCTACATGTTGTTTATATTGTATTGACCCAGTAATTTAAAAAAAAAAACCTATTTTATGGATTAAAATGTTAATCAGTTTTGACCACAAACACAATAAATTTAGAACCAAATTTGCCAATTTTTATAAAAAGTATAAAATATATGAATATGTTGTCTTAAGATAAACTTTATTAGAAGGAAAATGTAATGGAGAAACATCACTATATTTTCCATTTACAATGAAATAAATTAGTTAAATATAAATGGTTCATATTCTTTTGGGTATTTGTATCTCTCGATAATAAGAGTATCTAAAATTTCAAACCATATTCAAAACTGATACGTTTACAGTTCTACATATATTATGTACTGGCAAAATACACAAAATGATTTCATGAAAAATGGTGATTCTGGTACCACGTTGGAGTCGTTGTTTATATAATTTTAAAATAATGATAGGGGTTCTTCATGGTGGTGCACATCTTTAATCTTGGAACTTTTCAGGCAGAAGTAGGAAAGATCCAATGAGTTCTAGGCCAGTAAGTTTATAAGGCAGCCAGTAATACTTGGAGACATCTTATCACAAAACAACAAACAATGTTAAGATAGTTTGCTCTTTATAGAATAACATGTTGAATAATAGTGTTATGAAATAACAACAATATGCCATTTATATATTAATTACCACATCATAAAAATAGTTTGAAATTCTAAAAGTGAGCTTGGGTCCAAATCCCTTGGGAGAGAGAGCTGAACCCTCAGAAGTGCAGACCATATTGAGACTGCAGGACAGACTGTCACTTATGCCCACCTTTGCTCACATCTCTGGCCCAAAAGGAAACTGCATAATGCCTCTGAACACAGGAATATAGGAGCAGTCAGCAGCAGGTACCTATGGTTCCAATCTGCACCTGGAACTGAACTCCTGCACCCAAATCCCTTGGGGGAACTAGCTGATCCCTCAGAAGTGCGGACACTCCTGAGAAATCAGAGGAGACTAGTCTCTGCCAACATTCCTATCGCTGGTCACAGGGACCAGGAGCAGTCAGGGTAGGACCTTTCAGGTTCCTGGCTGCACTGACAGCTGCAAGTCAATCACCAGGAGAGCCCACACACCGGAGAGCAGAGCACTCTGTTCCCAGAAAAGGCTAAATGAAAACAGGAAATAGAGACCTATGGGAGGGTCAAGCCACTGTTAGAAACAGTAAGACAAGCTAAACCAGAGATAACCCGATGGCAAGAGGCAAGCACAGGAACCTAGGCAACAGAAACCAAGACTCCTGGGTAACATCAGAGCCCAGTTCTCCCAACAAAGAAAATACTAGATATCTAAATACAGATACAGATTTAAAATCACATTTTATGATAATGATGGAGGACTTCAAGTAGGACATAAATAACTCCCTTAAGGAAATGCAGGACAACACAAGTAAACAAGTAGAAGCCCTTATGGAGAAAGGGCTTGAAAGAATTACAGGAAAACACAACCAAACAGTTGAAGGAATTGGCCAAAATCATCCAGGATTTAAAAATGGAAAAAGAAACAATAAAGAAAGCACAAAGGGAGACAACCCTAGAGATGAAAAACCAGGGAAGAGATCAGGAATCATAGATGCAAGCATAATCAACAGATACAAGAGATAGAAAAGAGAATCTCATGGGTAGAAGATGTCATAGAAAACATGATACAACCTTCAAAGATAATGTAAAACTCAAAAATCTCCCAGTCCCAAATATCCAGAAAATCCAGGACACAATAGAAGAGAGTGAAGACTCCCAACTTAAAGGGCCAGTAAATAACTTCAACAAAATTATAAAAGAAAACTTCCCTAACCTAAAGGAAGAGATGCCCATAAACATACAAGAAACCTACAGAACTCCAAATAATTGAACCAGAAGAGAAATTCCTTCCATCACAAAACCAAATGCACAAAATAAGGAAAGAATATTAAAAGCAGTCAGGGAAAAAGTTCAAGTGACGTATAAAGATAGACCTATAAGAACTACACCAGACTTCTCACCAGAGACTGAAAGCCAAAAGATACTGGGCAGATGTCATACAGACCCTAAGAGAACACAAATGCTATCCCAGGCTACTATATCCAGCAAACTCTCAATTAACATAGACGGAGAACCAAGATACTCAATGAGAAAACCAAATTTACACAATATTTTTCTGTAAGTCCAGCCCTACAAAGGATAATAGATGGAAAATGCCAACACAACAGAGGGCTATTATAAACAAGGCTGCTGTGAACACAGTGGAGCATGTATCTTTGTTGTATATTGGAGCAGCTATTGGATATATGCTCAGGAGAGGTATAGCTGTGACCTCAGGTAGTGCAATATCCACTTTTCTGAGGAACGTCCAGACATTTTTCCAGAGTGGTTGTACCAGTTTGAATTCCCACGAATAATGGAGGAGGGTTCCTCTTTCTCCACATCGTCTCCAGCATCTGCTGTCCGCTGAGTGACATTAGCCATTCTGACTGGTATAAGGTAGAAGCTCAGGGTTGTTTTGATTTGAATTTACTGCCTTCTATTCCTCTTGAGTGCATTTGCTTCTTTTTGTTTTAGAGCTCTCAGGTGTGCTGTTAAGTTGCTATTGTAAGATCTCTCCAGTTTCTTTACCACAGTATTTAATGCTATGGATTTTCCTCTTACCTTTCCTGCTTTCTTTTTGTGCCATAGGTTTGGGTATGATGCATCGCATTTATCATAAATATTTGGATTATTTTTCACATAAACAAAATGAAGTAAAATAAAGCCTGCATATAACATTGACTTTTCCTCGTTATTTTATACTATTTACATTTCAGAATGAAAACAAAGGGTTAGGATTTCTGCGAAAGTGCAGTAATTTTGTGCCTGTGGCCACCCAAAAAATAACACTGGAGCAAACTCAGTTTAACAACATTACAACTGAGCCAAAGCAGAATACAAATTGGATGTGTTGGCTATTCCTGGCTGTAAACTTGACTACATCTGAAATGAAATACAGAAATGAAGGCAAACCTGTGATCCAGATCTTTAAACTGGAAGACACAGGCTTCTGACCAAGCTTGACATGGAGATTTGAGGTATAGTGTCTGTGGAAATCCTAGGCCCAGGCAAGGTAGTAGATGTCTTTAATCTACTTCAATCTAGATTGAAGCCAGCAGATCTCTAAGCTCAAGTTCAGCCTGTGGCAACACAAGTACCATATCCTGCCTTGGTGGTACACAACTTTTAATCTGAGCCACACCTTCTGCTGGAGTCATACACAAGGATAGTGGAAAGAAAAGACTCACTCTTTTTCACCTGTTTGCACTTACTTGCCAGAACCTCTATTGAAACTCAATTCTCTAGGAATTCAACTTATACAGAAGACCAGGTGAAATAACTCGCCTTGTGCACTGAGCAACTACTAGACTTTTTGGAATCCCCATTCACTGCTGCCCATTGTCGGGTTAGCTGGCCTCCAGAGTATAAATCATTATAATAAATTACCTTTAATATATAGAGACATACCATAAGTTATGTGACTCAAGGAGACCTGATGAGTACATGGGCTTCTATGTTGCTCAGAAAAGAAGCTAAGAAGTAACCCACTTTGCTTTCTAGAATCTGAGCCTAGAAAAACACTGCCAAAAATGCATAAAAGTTTGTGTAGATAGTGGAAGGAATTCACAGGAGGATGGGATGATAGTTAGACTTTAGAAACCATCACCTACTTATATCCTCTCTTTTAGAAAGAGTTCTGTCCTCAAGTCTTATCCCTTTTGGGTAAAATGTGTTCATTTATAGTGCAGCAGGATATGCTTTTTTTCTTTCCTGAGCCTCTCATTTTACTGTACTTCTTCAGCAGTCTCTTCTGAGCTATTCTGTTTCTCTTTGTGCTCAATTGCTATAGCTTGCAAGATTCCAAAAGAAGAATCTCATTCAGTTTTACATTTGGAATCGGACGCTAATCTCAATTCTTCAGGAAGCTTTCCCAATCTAGGTTTATTTTCTTTTGTCTTTAGATCTCATGGAGGAGGGTGTCTATGGATGAGGACTTGGCAGCTAATATTTAGTCAGCTCTGACTATATGTCAGGCACTTATTAGCTCTTTTAATCATTACAACAGGCTCCTGAGGTGGAACTTACCATATTATTATCACCACACTAAAACAAAGTGTTAGACTCTGATAGTAGTAACTTGTCCGAGCTGACAAGACTGGTAAGTGGCAGGCTACTTCTTCATTGTATTATATACTTAGTAATCCCTTATGTCTGTGAAAATAGTGGTAGACATTGATCTTGCTGTACTTTGTGTTTAAAATGAAGCCTGATACAGTGCATATGAATTATATATCTAATTGAAATATGTATCCTTTAGTATTGCATATGGAGATATTACAAATGCCATACCTTTGTACATTTATGTTACAAAGCAGATCAGGTCTTGCTTTGTGTCTGAGTTTGTGGTCAGTTTCGGAGAAAATTCTGTGATGTGATGAGAACAAAGTATATTCTTTTGCATTTGAGTAAAATGTTATCTAAGTATCTGCCAGCTTCATTTGGTTCATAACACCAGTTAGCTCCAGAATTTTTCTACATTTTATTGTCTGAGTGGCCTGTGTATTACTCGGAATGGATCCCACTATCCATTGAAGTACCCCACTATCAGTGTGAGAGGATTAATATGAGATTTAAAGTGTAACCATGTTTCTTTTACAAACTTGGAAGCCCTTGAATTTGTGGCACAGATCTTAAAAAGTACCTGGGACTATAGGGGTTCACAGAGCCTCAGCCACCAGCCAAGTAGGATGCAGAAGTTGAATCTGGACCCTTACACTTTTGTGGCAAATGTGGTCTTCATGTGAGTTGCTTAATAAGTGGAATGGGGACTGTCTTGGTCCCTGGCATTGGGTCCTCTTCCCCCTACCTGGACTGCCTGGTTGGGCCTAAGGGGGAAATGATGTGCCTTTTCCTGCTGGGACTAGATGTTCCAGGGTGCCATGGTAACAGGGCTGAGGTGGAGCTGGGGCTTCCCCTTCTCTGAGGAAAGGGAGTGGGCCATGTGTGGAGGGATTTCTAAGGGAGGAACTAGAAGGGAGGAGGCTGTGATAGGAAAGGAAAGTGAGAAAAAAAGTTAAAAAAAATGGAAGGAAAAAGAGTCATAGCTATATATACAGAAATATAAATATAATTACATACTGAATTCATACCGACTATTCAGTAATCTTGCCTTATTTCTTATACAGAAATGTTGTTTGTGTTCTAAGCTTGGAAGAATAAAACTTCTAATGAGTTTAGGCATTCAAATAATCATTTCCATTAAATGTGCTAAAGACTTGGCAGATTTGAATACATTCCTTCTTAATCATTAACTAGGCATGAACCTCTAAACACTAGTTTTGTATCTTAAAAATAGTGTGGTATTGGTTTGTACATACAACACCATTATGACCCTGAAGCCAAATACATTTAAAATGCCTGTCGTAGTATTTACCTTCAGTTTAAAAAAATAGTCCTCTAGATAGATTTTTCCTTTGATGAGTATATAGTATACTGCACTATTTCTTATGATGAATTTTGGTTTAAAGATACAAAAAGGGTTACAAAAGCTTGTTTATTAAGTTCAGTTATTTGCAATATCTTCTCTACTTCTTTACTCCGAGGTGATGTCGATTCTTGACATAAAGCTGTGTTTATTGGCTTCAGAAGAAGGAGGGATCTTGTTTTCACACCCACTCTCTTAATCTAGATTTTAATTGGAGAATTGAAAATTTTTATTAGGAATTATTAATGAGCAATGATTGTTTATTCCTATTATTTTGTTTTCACTGCTGTGTGTGTGTGTGTGTGTGTGTGTGTGTGTGTGTGTGTGTGTGTGTGTGTAGTGGGGGGCACAATACAGACAGAGTAGGGGACTTTTCTTCTTTTGAATCTGCTGGTTCGGCATTATTTATTTATTGTGATTTCTTGGTTGTAACCTCTTTAGATTGTGGTGTATCTTCCATAACTTCCTGTAGAACTGGATTTGTAGATAGATATTGCTTAACTTTGGTTTTATTATAGAGTGTCTTAATTAAATAAGACACATAATAAGAATACGAAAGTATATTAGACACATTTCTGGATGACAGCTCCAAAAGTGATGCTTAGTTACAATTAAGTTAAATAAAAGCCACTCTGTTACTTATTGTGTAGATGCTATTTTGGGCTATAACATCAGAGAGCGACAGGCAATGAGTCCTTTGACAATTACATGTGTAGGAATCCAGAAGAACATGGCCCACTGAATCGACTAAGAAGGCCTCACAGAGAATGAAGTGGCAAGCATGGGGCCTTCACGAGTCTGCCCTGGGTCCCCTGTGTGTATGCTTTGGAGGTTAGGCTGATGTTTTTGTGGCACTCCAAACAGTAAGAACATGTGTGTCTCAAACTCTTTTGCCTGATTTTGTGACTTGTTTTTTTCTTTTGAGTTTCTTTGTACAGCCTTAATATGTGGGGTATTGTCTTGTCTTATGGTGTTTTATTTTGTCTTCTTCAGCTATTCTTTCTTCGATGCCTGCTTTTTTTTTCCAGAAGGAAAGTTGATCTGTCTGAGAGAAGATGTGGTTGGATGAGATGAGATGAGCTGAGGGGAGAATGTTAAAATGTATTGCATGAGATAAGAGTCAGTTTTGACCTGTAGTGTGGACCTGCACCTGTAATGTTCCTGTCCAAAGGAAAGACATGCACAAAAATGGAACAGAGACTATAAGCAAGGCCATCCAGAGACCACCTTACCTAAGGATTCATCCCACCTGGAAATATCAACTACCATACTATTGCTGACGGCAAAATGTACTTGCTGATAAGAGCCTGGTATAGCTCTTTCCTGAGAGGTTCTACCAGCATCTGACCAATACAGATGCAGATACTCACAGCCAATCTTCAGAATGAGACTGTGGATCCCAGTGGAAGAGCTGGCAAGGACTTTGGAGCTGAATGGGATTGCAACTCCATAGGAAGAACAATATCAACTAACTGGACCACCCAGAGCTCCCAGGGACTAAACCACCAACCAAATAGTACACAGGGAGGGCTCAAGGGCTCTAGATACTTATGTAGCAAAGGATGGCCTTATCTGACATCAGTGGAAAGGGAAGACCCTGGTCTTGTGTAGGTTTGATGTCCCAGTGTAGGGAGATGCTAGAGCAGTGAGATGGGAGTGTGTGAGTGGATGGAGGAGCACCTCATATAGGCAAAGGACAGAGAAGAGAGGGGAGATAAGGTGGGGGTGTTGTGTAGGACTAACCAGAAAGAGGGATGTCATTGAAATGTAAACAGTAAAATAATTAATACAACAAAATTTATTTTCAATTAAAAGAAGAAAAATGTGTTTCTAATACAGTGAAATAGACCATGAAGATCATCAAAAGGATGAATCACTTTCCTGAATTTTTCTATTGTTTCCTTTTTTTCTTTTAAAAATTAATCAATTGAGTTGGTTACTTTATTTCTCCCTCTCTTCTCCTTCCAATCCTTCCTTTCTTCTTCCCATCAACTCATTTAGTCAGTTTGTTACTTTACTTTTCTCTCCCTCCTTTTCTTCCTGTCCCTCCTGCACTCTGCACATCAAATCTTCTTCCTTTTCTCTTCAGAAATGTGGAAGCTTCCCAAAGATAATCAACCTGACTTGGCATATGAAGTTGCAGTAAAACTCGGGTGCATCTTATTATTATTATTGAAGCAAGGCATCCCAGTAGTATTCCAGATGCAGTCAATCCTGTCAGAGATAGCTCCTGCTCTTGCTGTTAGGTGTGGCACATGAAGACCAAACTGAGCAATTTCTATGTGTGAGGAGAAGGCCTAGGTCAGCCCCATGTCTTTTCCTTGGTTGGTGATTCAGGTTCTGTGGCCTACTATAGGGCCCGGTTAGTTGACACGGTATGTTTTATAACTAAAAGTTCCTGGAAAACTGACCTCTGCCAAAGTAAATCAGATTTGAATTGTCTCATTTTTCTTTACTAGACTATTTATTAAGATGTGAAATAAAGCAAACTACTCTAATGATAAAAGTATTTAGAAGAATGCAGAAAATAGAACCAACATGGTTGAAGAGTGAATCTAATCAAATTCTAGATCCTTGGTGAAATTTGTAGTAGTAACTTATCTATTGTTTAATAAATGTAATGAAGTGTGTTAAAATAAATTGCTACTCAGTTTGTTTCTGTAACTGAACATCATGAAATCTATTCAATACTGCTAGCATGGAAGGTCAGTTTCCCAATAGTGAGGTTTGTAGACAATTTTAGGAAATATAATAAAATTATAAATGCTAGATTTTTCTTAAGTATAGATGTTAGGTCAACTGATTTCTTGTATGTTCAAGACTTGATTTTGTTTTATGGAGTGATTACGAAAAGTGATTGGGCAACATTTTTGCACTGTACCATTTTCTAAGGACTGTTAACTTTGATATTTTATGTTGTTACCTGGATTACCAATTAAAATTTAGCAAATAAACTCTAAGAAGTACATGAACATAGCTATAACAAGTCTCCCTAATATGCATGTTCTAATACACAAATGTATGAAATAACAGTGATGAAAAAGTAGATGATGATTTGAAGAAGATTCAGGATGGGTATATGAAAAGGATCGAAGGGAGAAAGGTGAAGAGTGAAATACTATCACCAAAATACAAAAACAATAAAAAGGTCTAACAGATGAATTTTCTTCTAATTTAACATCAATAACAAGTATATTATTTTTCAATATTATTTAAAACCTCAGCAAATCATTTAAACATATTACTAAAAATTATGTATATAAAATACACATGTATATATACTTAGCAGTCCATTCATTTATATTTGATGCATGTTTAACATTTATCAGAGGATTATTTTAGTTTGGTACTTTAATATTGCTATCTGTTGATTAATGTACTTGCAAAATAGTTTCCCAAACCTATTTGATACCTTAGTAAAATTACATCATCTAAGCCCTTGCTGTATACAATTCCCCACTCTTATTTAAACTCGTGAACTATTTTTCAATATTTTTACTACACTCATACACACATAAATACATTTATATTATATATATTACATATATTTTAGCTTCTGAAAGTACTATGGTAATATCACATAAAAATCCCTGATACAAACTAATTTTTAAATTGATTTTAAGATGAAAAACTTATTTTCATGAAGCAGCTAATTTCATTATATATCAATTATTCTTTGCCTAGTTTGAAAAATGATCAATAATTCTAGACTTCGTTAGCCCTGACAATTCGCAGTCAGATATTTCCCAACATATGGCAACAAAGGCTATTCAGAAAGATGTCTAGAAAGCAACATGAATTGAGTACTTGATAAGATAGTTTTCTGTACAGAAATACCCTATAGCTAGGATGTGGAATAATTAATCTCTGTAAATCTACATAAATGTTCCAATATTTCTTATAGAATCACAGATTTTCACATATTACAAAGTCTAAAATATAGTTTTTCAACATTTAATCTGCAAGAAATAAAAAATTTGCTTATGTATTAATTTTTTAAATTTTTTATTAGGTATATTTCTTTAATTTCATTTTAAATGTTATTCCCCTTCCTGGTTTCCTGTCCATTAGCCCCCATTCCTGCCCCTTCCCATCAACCATACATATATTCCCCCTATACATCACCTTTATTGCTGCCCCCCATATTCCCCTGCATTGGTTGTCCAACCTTGGCAGGACCAAGGGCTTCCCCTTCCACTGGTGCCCCAACAAGGCTATTCTCTGCCACATATGCAGTTGGAGCCCTGGGTCAGTCCATGTATAGACTTTCGGTAGTGGTTTAGTCCCTGGGACGCTCTGGTTGGTTGGCATTGTTGTTCTTAGGGTATTGCAAGCCCCTTCAGCACTTTCAATTCTTCCTCTAATTCCCCTAAACAGGGTTCTGTTCTCAGTTTAGTGGTTTGCTGCTAGCATTGACCTCTGTATTGGACATGCTCTGGATGTGTCTCTCAGGGGAGATCCATATCCAGTCTCTTTCAGCATGCATTTTTTAGCTTCATCAATCTTATCTATTTTGAAATATATATATATATCACATGTGGGAAAGGTTCTGAATGGCCATTCCTTAAGTTGCTGCTCTAAACATGGCTACCATATCCCCTCCTATGGATATCTTTCCCCTTTTAAAGAGTGGGAACATCCACATTTTGGTCTTCCTTCTTCCTGAGCTTCCTGTGGTCTGTGGATTGCGTCTTGGATAATTTGTGCTTTTTGACTAATATCCACTTATCAATGAGTGCATACCAGGTGTATTTTTCTGTGATTGAGTAACCTCACTCAGGATATTTTCTAGTTCATTCCATTTGCCTAAGTTTTAATAACAAATTACCAAAGACATGCATACATGTGTATACACACTTATATGAGAAATTCAAAAAATGAAAGTTGGTAGGAACAGTAACATTTCTCCAATTTCCTAAAGGAAATATAAAATTATACTACTGTAGGAGTAATATACTTAAAATATGATGAAATAAATTTTATTTAATCTCTATAGAAGTAGCATAAATAACAACTGAATATTTTTTTCGACTTTGACAAATATAATACCTTCCTCATATGTCCATAGTATGGCATTTATTTTGATCCAAACTCAGAGTTTATAAACATATAATATAGACACACATATAATATATGATATAATAATATGAATTGTATTATACATAATACACATTATATATATAATAAAGAATTTATAGCCATGAGATTATATATATATATATATGCAAAGTTATGCCTCCTTATGACATTTTTATCCTGTATATACATTATCCCGTATTTTGCTCATATTGAAGATTTATAATCTGAAATATCATGCACTGTTTTTTGCTTTATCTTCCCAAATATTCTCTGTTCTAGTTTGTATCACCTTTATCATTTATTTATATATTCAGTTAATTTATTTACTTATGTGGAATGTCTTCATATATTCTTTTACAATTGTGTAAAATATATATTTTCTTAATATTTTCCCTACTCTAACTCTTCCTAATTCCTCCCTAACCTCTCTACCTACCAACTTCATGATGTCTCTCTTTTTCAAAAAAACATGGATTTTGATTATTATTTGTAAGATCCTTTTGAGCATGTGTCCTTAACAAGAGTGTTGATAACTTTACAACTTTTGAAAATATTTCTTGAAGAACATCTCCCTTGTCCTCAGGGAAATTAATATCTGACTCAGTCTTGAAATATGTATGAAAAAAATTGAGTAAAAGAAATAATTTACTTTGAGTTCACCAATAGTTCATGTGGTAAATTTTTTTTCTAAAAGTTTACTGTGATTGAATGTCATTTGTCAAATATTTTTAACATTAATATCATTTGTTATTTATTATGGTGAGGTTATATTATAATAGTATGTTGACAAGGAATGTATTACACATAGTCACACTTAATATTGCATCAAATTGTTCTTAATATTTGTCTGTAGGAAGTTTTGCATTCATTTACTCCTGGCGATTAATCTTAAGAGACATCTGTGAAATCTAGTAGTTAATTCTAGTAAAAGCTTATCTTTCACTTTAACATGAATGTATTGTATATGACTATATATCATACTTGTCTCACAGATGGTGCATGTTAAACATTATGATATAAAAGGAATTAGCTGACTGCATATTCATTGAATATAATAATGAAAAGTTCTTAAAATTTGGTTTTTATTTCATATTAAATATAAGGAAAACTTTTATGTAGAAAATATCAAGCATATAGTTAGTTTATTGATATATTTCTATGCAATGAGATAATCTAACTTGAAAATAGACTTCTCATGTTTTTAATTCACAATCCATCTGCGTTTCTTGATAGGAACTGAATTCCAGTCAGGAAGTAGTACTAAAAGATTGCATAATTTGGCTATTCTAACCTATTAGAATATATTAATTTTGAAAACTAGCATAAGTGAGTATACTGTTGACTACCTGATTTTTTTCTATGTTATTATATTTTTTAATTTACATTTCAAATATTATCCTCTTTCCTGGTTTATGTCCATAAACACACTGTCCTACCCCTTCTCCCCCCTTTTATATGAGGCTGTTCCCGCACCCATCCACCCACCTCTTCCCACCACTTGCCTTCAAATCCCTATACATTGGAGTCTCCAGCTTTGGCATCTCTCTGCTCCCATTTGGTCTTGGTCTTCTATTGCCCAGGTTCTCTGTCTGTCTAGACCCTGCCCTCTCTCTATCTCCATCTCCTACTACTGTGGCCAGTATTCTAGTCAAGTTTCTCTCTTGCTTACGATCTGCCTATCCTCCCTCTCTTCCCTTTCTCTCTTTTCTTTACTGCTTCTCTTCCTTAGTCTCTCTAACTTCATTTTCTCTATAACTTACAGTAACTCAGCGATTTAGCTTAAACCTGCAACATTCTCTTCATAACTTTCCTTAACTTAGTCAAATTAGTGAGACTTTATCCAGCCATTCAGAGATCCACCATTGGAGCCTGGCTGTAAATCAGGTCCTCCCAACCATCAGGTGTATTGAAGTCGGCAGGCAGGAGTGAGGGTCTTCCATCCATATAACAGCTACTAACAAGCATCTCAAGTGGGCCGGTGAGAAAAAAGAAGACAGTCTAGAAAATAGAGGTCTGCTGAAGAGGAAAATAGTCACACAGAAAAACAATCAAAAGATTAACAGATTAAAAACAGAAGTGCGCACAAAAACAAAAAACAAGCAGCTGCTGTGAGGAAACTGCTGTCACAAAACTGAACTGATTCAGACAGGAGCTTCCGTGAGCTCACCACAGACAGATGAATGGGGCAGTGGATTCCACCTCACTTCTCCTTCCCAAGGGGAGCAGATCAAAAATAATGGTTGTCAAAGGTGCCCTCTGGAGGCCAGCCAACATCCAACACTGGCCACTCTGAGGAGCAGAAAGTCTGCCTTGGGCCTTTTTTAGTCTCAGCTGACAAGTTGTGTGCTCTAGCCCTAACCTCAGTCTAATGGTCTAAAGTCAAACTAAGAGGAGTCGCCACAGCCTGTCCCACTGTCAGAGTCACAAGTAACACAAAACAGAGACCTAAGACACACAGACAAAGACTAACAGACACCCCTCTCCGCCTAGACAGGCAAGACCACTCTGGAAAAACAGATGACCGGGAGGACATTTCGCTTCTCCAGTCCAGGAGAACTACTGTGTCTTCACCAGCACCCAGTAGGCTGGTAGGGCGGGTCTTTCTCCAACTCCAGGAGTATCACCAAATCCTCACCAGCACCCAGACGGGAATCACCCAGGCGTCCCTGGGGTCCCTACAGACCTCCCGGGACATCACCCAGGGTGACAACAGTCTGTGAGCCCCTGGTATGTCTACCAGTACTCACACTCCTCACCTCTAACAGAGACACAAGTCTCCATCTCTACCCAAGAACACAAGCGACTGCAAAACCAGAACTCGCGAACAAATACAGGTCCAGAGTTCAGCCGGAACAGAAACACAAAGACACAGACAATATCTCACCTCAAAGTGGATCTCCGGAGACTAGGATGGTCAGAGATCCTTAGATGAGCCCTCAAATGACAGACCCCCAGAGCAGGGAGACCCTCACTCAAGTCTCGGGATGATGCGAACCCCCAACAACTCACAAGAGACCAATCTTGATGCAATCGACAAGAGTTTTATTGATAGGGATGACAGAAACCAGTGCACTGGGGTCAAGACTCGAATCCCACACAAGGGTAGAGGAGTTCGACCTCGAATGATTGGGAGAAGGGGTATTTAAAGGAAAAACCATACCAATCACAAGGAAGAACCTCCTGTTTCTCATGATTGTTCTTTAAGGTTTTAATATAACTTTATGGTTAACCAGTTCCTGCTATTATGGACAGTTTCTATTATGGTCAGGTGCTATTATGGTTAGCTAGTTCCTGGACCAAAGTGGCTGAACCAGCTGGTGCAATTACTCTTTCTGTAATCAGCTAGTTTCTGGAACAGGCAGTTCCAGGGCCTGCTTTTGGTTTCAGCTTTTGTCTAGGGGTCAATTTTAAATTTTTTCCTTTCAGTATTTATCTCTCAGGACTTGGTATTCTTTCTAATCCATCACAAATTATTTTGCCTTTATTCCTATCAAAACCTGAAGATGCCCAGATAGTAAGCAGACAAGTCACTGTTGTGCCAAGACACTACACTGAAAACACACGACTAGCCTGTTATTCCCCTGTCTTATGAACATGACCTCCTTCCACTAGTGAGCTCCTTTCACTAAGTACAATTGCAAAATAAACTCATGTCACCTAGAAAATTCTTCTCCAAATCTAAAGCTGGCTAATCCCCATGTTATTGGGTAGAGCTCTACTGTGGTACAGCCAGGGAACAGAGCCACGTAAACAAAACCTCTGGGAAGTAGAAGCCCTGGAGATGATACTGGGCACACTCAGAGCTACTGAGCTCTCAGCCAGGAGAAAGACCTTAGAGACCTTGTGTAAAACGAGAAGAGAGTGCATCTGAAGCTATCATTCCACATAGGTAACTTGTAGTATATTCCTTAACTTACATATAATAAAGGTCATTTACAGAACATGGATTTCCTCCACCCCAGATAAATTAAAACAGAGGAAATTGTTACTGTAATGCACACATTTTATGAGCGGAATGTAGATGCTCTGTATTTCTACTAGAAGTGGATTCTACAAGCTGACTGTTGGGCATCTCATCTAATGTCCCTCCCTTTGAGTCTTGAGATTAACTCACTTCCCTTGTCTCTGATACATTCTAATGGGTTCCCTCACCTCTCTCCTACTGAGGTTTTATATTTCCATGTGTTCTGCTGGCCTTCAGGGTGTCACTATTTGTTTACCCCTTCTAATCACATTACCCTTTTCCCCTGCTCCTCTTCCTGCCCCCTCCCAGAGAGTTCACTCCCTTCCTTTGCCCTCTGGTTTCTTCTGTCTCCCTAATGGGATTCAAGCATCCTTACATGGGCCCTATGACTTACTAATCTTTTTTGAAGTCCTGGGAATTGTATCCTGCATATGCTATGCATTTTTGGCAAATATCCACATAGTAGTGAGTACATACCATGTAGGTCATTTGAACTAAGATACCTCACTCAGGATGGCATTTTCTAGTTTCATCCATTAGCCTGCAAAACTAATGATGTCCTCATTCTTAATAGCTGAATAGTATTCTATTGTGTAAATGAACCACAGTTTCTATAATGATTCTTCCCTTTTGGGACATCTGCATTGTTTCTAGCCTCTAGTTATCACACACACACACACACACACACACACACACACACACACACACACACACACACACAAAATGGCCACTATGAACATAGTGGAGCATATGTGGCCTGGTGGGGCTTCTTTTAGTTTTATGCCTAAGAGTGTTATAGCTGAGTCTTCAGGTAGATCAATTTCCAATTCTCTGAGGAACCTCTATTTTGATCTCCAAAGTGGTTATATATCAATTTACAATCCCACAAGCATTGATGGAGTGTTTCTCTTTCTCCACATTCTTGCCAACATATGCTGTCACCTGACTTTTTGATCTTAGCCATTATGATTGGTGTAATGTGGAATATAATTGTAATTTTGCTTTGCATTTTCCTGATGACTAAGGACCTGGGACATTTCTTTTCGTGCTTATTGGCTACTGGAGACTCTTTTTTGTGAATTCTCTGTTTCACTCTGTACCCCATTTTTAATTAGGCTATTTGGTTTTTTGGAGGTTAACTTTTAGAGTACTTCATATATTTAATATTTCAGCCTTCTACGGGCTATAAGGTTTTTGATTATCCCCTAGTCTGAAGGTTGCAGGTTTGTCCTATTGATGATGTCTTTTCCTTATGAAGGTTTCCAGTTTCATGAGGTCCCATTTATCAATTATTGATCATAGAGCCTGGGATACTAGAATTCTGTACAGGAAATTCCCCCCGTGCCAATGAATTCAAGACTCTATCACACTTTCTTTTCTATTAGGTATAGTGTATCTGATTTTATGTTGAGGATCTTAATCTACATGTATTTGAGCTTTGTGAAATGTAATAAATATAGATTTATTTTCATTTTTTTCTGAATATAAACCACCAGCTAGACCAGCATCATTTATTGAAGTACAGAATACCTAGGATGGAACATACTGATCCTAAAATGTTTAAGAAACAGTCAGATCCAAGTGAGTATGCTTCAATCCTCACCTTAGATGGGGGAAGGAAATAATCATGGCAGGCAGAGGGAGGGAGGGATCTAGGTGGGAGAGGGTAGTAGAGAGGAACAAAGGGAAACAAGGACT
Organism: Rattus rattus; assembly: GCF_011064425.1. Classification (NCBI taxonomy): domain Eukaryota; kingdom Metazoa; phylum Chordata; class Mammalia; order Rodentia; family Muridae; genus Rattus; species Rattus rattus. The sequence continues at coordinate 49,610,733 of NC_046164.1, read as the reverse complement.
AGTATGGGAGGCAAGAGAGAAGCCCAGAGATTCAGGAGAATGAATAGAAATATGCAGCCTTGGGAATGGTAGGTGGTGAGGATCCTCTGGAATGTAACAGAAATCTGAGAGGTAATATACTCTCACAACTCAGTAGGGGTGACCTTAACCAAAATGCTCAAAAATTGGGGACAAGAACTCTAACAGTCTACCCCCAGTAAATAGACAGGGATACAGGTAGAAGGTCTGGGTTATTAACCCACAGTCAAAATTTCTGATGCAGAATTGTTCCCATCTAACAGAACAGCAGAAACAAAAATGGAAAAGAGAATGAAGGAAAGATGATCCAATGACTGGCCTAACTTAGGATGTATTTTATGTGGGATGGAAGCACCAAGACCTAATAATATTACCGATCTTATGATGTACTTATAATCAGGAGCTTAAGGTGGCTGTCCTCTGAAAGACTCTCCCAGCAACTTTCTGAGATAGATGCAGATAGTAATACCCAATCACTGGATTGAAGCTGAAGGGAAGGGCAACCCTATAGGAACACCAGCAATCTCAACTAATTCAAATCCCTGGAGCTCCCAGAAACTGAGCCACCAAGCAGCCAGCATTCACTGGCTGGTCTGAGGTCCCTCCCACACTTGACTGCATGGTCTTATTTCAGTGGCAGAAGATATAACTATACTTCAGGGTCCCAGGAAAGGAGGAGGTCTGGTGTTGAAGAGCATCGTCTCAGAGGAAAAAGTGGGGAGGAACAGGATGAAGAACTGTGGGAAGGGATCTTGGAAGAAGGGGAACTGCTAAAATGTAAATAAAAAACATAATAATAAAAATTAGATGATGCTATTTATATTTTCTAAAAATAAATACAAAAAAGTCAGAGGACGTTGTTAATTTGCTCATATGCTCATAAAGAATACCTTTTCCATAGTCTGTTTAACTTCAGAAAACATTTTGAAAATATACTACTGTAAAATCACAGATAGGGTATTCAGAAACACGGATTGAAATGTTTTCTTAAGTAATGAATAAAAATGAATGTAAGACACATTAATTGATATTCTAAAGCTATACATGTATTTTCAACAGTGATAAACAACCCCCAACTCTGGATATGAGTTTCCTCAATCATTAGTAATGGATAGCATTTATACCAGAGTTTTGAAAAACCAAAAGCTTCTGGTCAATATTTCTGTCTGTCTCTAAGAATTATGAAAACATACATAGCACGAGTTATGTAAATGCATTTTCATACTTTAATTTTTAAATTATTTTTAAGATGTGGCTCTGGATCTGCTTGAGAGAATAGCTGCTGAAACTATATGAATAAAACAGCACAATAATACTGATATTTCAGGTGTCCATATGGATGGATGAATTATAGGATGGATGAATAATGAAATATAAAATCAGCTTTACAGTAGATAATTAAGAAAATGTTTTTCTTCCTCAGTTGTAACTAAGCTTATATCAATAAATGAAATCATATGTCAACCCCCAGCTTTGTCATATTGTTCATTCATCAGAACAATAACTTGTATTTCTTATAGAAATAAAAGCACTTTTCTAATAGATTGATTTCTTAATCTTTATTTCCCTAGCAAGTTGTGATTTGCCATTGCCACTGAGCTATTGTTTTATTTATCTTCCTTCTATGCCCTAAATGTTTAACATCTCTTTGTTTGAATATCTGGTCCATAACAATAATTACAACTTGATCAAAAAATATAGGGAATATGGCAATATTCATGTCACACAATATTCTACAGACCTAATAGTTTGTAATATTTGTCTATCACTTTATCTGCTTTTGCTTAGCATCTTCGTTTAAAATGTATTTCATCTCCTTGTGGAACATCATATTTGCTCAAGCATTTTGGGAATATCCAAGAGGAAGTAGATTATATTCTGTGCTTAAATTTCAATCCAATCTATATTATGTAGCAATGACTAGCATAAACCCCAAGGTTTTTACAATATTTTTTCCCTAAAATCATGAACATGTGGTTTGGAACAAAAACTTAGAAAATAATTTTAAATCATTACCTTTTCATATTTTCAGAGAAAAGAAATATAAAGCATATCTGGGTTTATTAATCAGAAATTATCAATAGGTTTCTTAATTCACATACAAATGTTGCTTCTATTTTGAATATAATATTTTCAGTACCCATTTAAGTCTTCTGTAAAGCTGCTCTTTTAGAATGTACAAATTTAAAAGATTATTTTTCACTTTCAAATGTTGTTTTTCCTACTTCTTATAATTATTGTTAAGAGACACCTTCTAACATCCAACAGAATGAAAAAGTTTTACCATTTTTGCCCTCTCCTCCTAAATCTTGAACTTCTGTTTCCCACCCAGGACCATCAGTTTAATTCCTATGCAGCTTTGAATTTTAACTCAGGAAGCAACTTTTATTCTGTGTTTTTTTTCCTTCTGCTCTGTAGTGGTATTTTTAAACATGGTACATTTATATTCATAACTTCATACTTAAATTTCTGAAATAACTCCCTAATTGATCTCCTCTCTTTCCCTGTTGCCATTATCCTGCCAAAGTTTCATTTCTAACTCAGAACATAGACACTAAAATAAATACTTGTTTGTGCCATATTCTACAACATTCTATTATTTTAGCTAGATGAGCGTCTATGGACTAAAAAACATTTTCACAGAATGTATCAGGTGGATTTCAAAGAGAGAAATGTCTATTTCTGAATTATTTTATGTCTTAATCCTATTAATTGCTATATGGAAACAGTGTATTGAGTCAAGGGCATAAATATTTTGTTCATGGAAGTATACTCCAATCTAACGCTCAGTTTTTAAATTAAACACAAATTATAAGAAAACTAAAAGAGGAATGAACACTAAAAGTCTCAAATACAATATATCACTTGTAATTCACTGTACCTAGATTTTAATATTTAACACACACATATATAGTATTTAAAATTTTTACATGCTCTTTAATTTTTTTGACAAATTAACATCGTTAAAATTTGTACTTTATGTATATTAATCTAAAGTAGTTATTACTGGTCGTTTAAGAAACAAAAAAGTATAGCTGAGATAGAATTCTCAGGCCTGTTAGACACTTCAAAGTATACAACTGTCCCTGACACACTATTTTAAATATTCTACATTTTTTCATCAGACCACCAGTTGTAAGGTAGTTTCTTTATACATGATATGGATATTATATCCGCAAAATCTCAAAATTATATATTCAGAAACAAAATTTATATAATGGCCTTACCATTCAACATGCCAATATGGATGTGGAATTTCATAATGACTGAAAGACAGAAACAGAAGACAGTCGACAGAAAGCTAGAGACAGCCACAGGAGAGTTTATTTGGTGGGTAAGATAACTCAATATTCTTCCAGAGGACCAAATTTCAACTCCCAGAATCTGCATGGAGGTGGCAATTCTAGAATTCCAGGTTGAGGGGCTCTGATGTTCAATCTCACCGTTGTAGTAAGTGAATTCACATGAGGCAGACAAATTTATAACGGGAAAACACTCATGTTTGTAATAACAGGTAGAATCAAGGAATGATTTCAGAAATGTGGAGAATTGGTGTGGAAGAAGCTCTCTGATAAATTATTCAAACTCAAGTGATCAACCTTAAACTCACATACATACTAACAGCACTGAATGGAATTAATAACATTTGCATGCACATCTTAAAAATCCATATAATTTTATATTAATTACAGATGACGTATTATAATAAATATAAAATATTAAGTAGATATCATGAGTGTGAGAGGGGCTTACAGAATAAGTATGGATGGGGAGAGGTAAAGATAGAAAGATGTAAGATACTGAACTCATATATGAAATGCTAAAATTAAAGAAAGGCTTAATTAAAATGATTTACTGTTACTTTTAATTATGTGTATGTGATTCTGTGTGTCTAACATGTGTGTTTGAAGTGCTGCAGGACACAGATTATGAAATAATCTGCAGCTACAGTTACCTAGATTCCATCACCTGAGAAGCCATAGAATGTTTACTGGGTTTGCGGGATTAGATATGATTTCATTATCATTGAGTGGACATCAAATCCAATTAAACAGATATTAGCCCCAAAATAAGTGGCATTATTACTACCTTGGTTACGTGTTGATGTTGATCATTTCTATGCTTTGTAGAACTTCTAACTGGGTAGGAATATTAATTATTTAATTTCTCTTGGTAGATTGCATAGAAAATTTAAAAACTGTAAATTAATCTCCAGAGAGGAGCTTTTCAATTCAGTTCAAGACTGATTTCTTTTATACATTTTATACATTTATTTTATACCTTTTCCCAAATGACATTACAGTCTAATACTGAGATTCAAAATCTCCCCCAAGAATTCAGGTAGAAATGATCAATATTATCAGTGAAATTGAAGGATAAAAAATCAAAAAACTTGCATTCTTTTTATTTTATTTTTTGTCTTTTTACATTCCTGGTGATATTAACCTACCAGTCCACCCTCCTACTGTTCCACAAGCCATATCTTCTCCCTGATCTCCTTCAACGAGGATAATCCCACTCTCCCACCTCACCAGACCTCTAAACTTCCTGGGGCTACCAGTCTCTTGAAAGTTGGGTGCATCTTCTCTGATTGAAACCAGACATGAGAGTTCTGTGGTATGTATATTTATTAGGGGCCCCATCTCAGCTTGTGTACACTGCCTGGTTGGTGATCCAGTTTCTGAGAGATATTGGGAGTCTGGGTTAATTGAGAATGTTAGTCCTACTACAGGGTTGCCCTCCTCCTCAGCTTCCTCTATCTTTTCCCTAATTCAACCAGATGAGTCAGCAGCTTCTTCTCATTGGTTGGGTGACATATCTGCATCTGACTCTTTCAGTTGCTTGTTGTTTGGAGGGCAGTCATGATAGGTCCCTTTTTGTGAATGTCCCATTTCCTCGGTAATGGTGTCAGGTCTTGGGGCTTCCGCATGAGCTGGATTTCACTTTGGGACTGTCACTAGACCTTCCTTTCCTCAGGCTCTTCTCTGTTTCTATCCCAGCATTTCTTCCGGACAGGAAGAATTATAGGTCAGAATTTTGACTGTGGGATATCAATCCCATCCCTAATTGATGCCTGGTCTTTCTGCTGGAGGTAAACTCAACAATTTCCCTCTGCCCATTATATGGCATTTTATCTAGTGTTCCCTCCCCTTTCAGTCCTGAGAGTCTTTCTCTTGCCAGGTCGCTGTTACATTCTGGAGGGTCCTCCCAACCTCCTATCTCCCCAGGTTGCCTGTTTCCATTCTTTCTGCTGCCCCTCAGGGCTTCAGGCCTTTTCTTTCACCCTATACCAGATCATGTTCCCCCCTCTCTCTACTCCCATCATCTTTGCTTTCCTTCTCCCTCCTTCACTCCCTGCTTATGGCTGCTTTCTTTTCCTGCCTTCTTCTTACAGGCAAAGACTTTTCTGAGAAAGAATCATAAAAACATCTTCATTCATAATGGGTAAGAAAAATTATATATCTAAACATGAACATAACCAAAGAAATTAAAGACCTCAACAAGGAAAACATAAATTTTCTACTGGCAAGATTCGGTAAAATTAATAGAAGATAGAAAGACCTACAATTTTTATGGGTTGCCTGAATTAATATTATGAAAATTTAATAATAGAATCAATTTTCAGGCTCAGTTCAATACCAATTGTAACTCCCAAACCATGATATTGAAAAATTAGAAACAAATATTTTAAAACTTGTGTAAAGGCACAAAAAGAGCAGGATAGCCAAAGAAATTTTAAGCAAAGAGACCAGTGAAGGTATGATTATCTCATCCTTTTTCAAGCTTTATTACAGAAAGGTAGTAATATAAACAAAATGATACTATCATAAAATATTAAAAATGATAATAGATTTTTAGATAAAAGGAACAAAAGGAAAGACTCAGACATGTATGCATATAATTATGGACAATGGAAATTTGACAAAGTTGCAAAAGGCCTATCCTGGAGAAAACATAGTGTCAGTAACAAGTGGACTATGAGAAATTGGATGGTCATATATAAAGAATAAAATTAGACTAGTTTCTACAATTCTAAAAAAAAAAACTCAACCTGCAAAGGATCAAAGACATTAATGAAAATCAACTAGGTAAACCCTTAGCCAGACTAACCACAGGACACAGAGTATCCAAATTATCAGAATGAGGAATGACATAACAAGAAAATGAGGGAATTAAAAAAGATCATCAGATCCTACTATAAAAGATCATACTACACAAAACTGGAAAATCTGGAAGAAATGGACCATTTTCTAGACAGACACCAGATACCAAAGTTAAATCAGGATCAGATAAACCATGTAAACAGTCCTGAAATCCGTAAAGAAGTAGAAGCAGTTATTGAAAGTGTCCCGACCAAATAAACCCCAGGACAAGATGGGTTTAGTGCAGAATTCTATCAGACTTTCAAAGAAGACCTAATACCAATATTCTTCAAATTATTCCACAAAATAGAAACAGAAGGAACATTGCTCAATTCATTCTATTACTCCACAATTATGATCATACCTAAACCAACAAAGACACAACAAAGAGAACTTTAGACAAATTTTACTTATTAATATCTATGCGAAAATACTCAACAACTTCTCAGAAACAAAATTCAGAAACACATCAAAATAATCATTCATTATGGTCAATCAGGGAGGCAGGGTTGGCCCAATATGCATAATTCACTATAAAAACTCAAAGAAAAAAAACTACATGATTTACTCATTAGATGCTGAGAAAACATTTGACAAAATTCAACAATCCTTAATTGTAAAAGTCTTGGAAAGTTCAGGAATTCAAGGGCCATACCTAAACATAAAAAGCAATATACAGCAAACCAATATCAAATTAAATAGAGAAAGTTGAAGCAATTCCACTAAAATCAGGTACTAGACAAGGCTGACCACTCTCTCCCTACTTATTCAACATAGTACTCAAAATTCTATGAAGAGCAATTAGAAAGCAAAAGGAAGTGAAAGGGATACAATTTGGAAAGGAAGAAGTCAAAATATCACTATTTGCATATGATATTATAGTATATTTAAGTGACTTCAAAAATTCCACAAGAGAATTACTAATCCTGATAAACAACTTCAGCAATGTGGCTGAATATAAAATTATTTCAAACACATCAGTAGCCTTCCTCTACTCAGAGGATAAACAGGTTGAGGAAGAAATTATGGAAATGATACCCTTCACAATAGTCACAAATACTATAAAATATCTTGGTGTGACTCTAAACAAACAAGTGAAAGATCTGTATGACAAGGATTTCAAGTCTCTGAAGAAAGGAATCAAAGAAGATCTAGGAAAAGATGGAAAGATCTCTCAGCTCATGGATTGGCAGGATTAATTTTTTTGGCCATTTGCCAAAAAAAAAAATCTGAAGATTCAATACAATACCCATCAACATTCCAACTGAATGCTTCATAGAGTTAAAAAGAGCAACTTGCAAATTAATTTGCAATAACAAAAAAATCCAGGATAATGAAAAATATTCTCAACAATAAAAGAACTTCTGGGGCAATCACCATCCCTGACCTCAGGCTGTGTTACAGAGAAAGTTTTATAAAAAATGCATGATATTGGTACAGAAAAAGGCAGGTAGATCAGTGGAATAAAATTGAAGACCCATAAATGAACCTACACACCTATGAACACTTGACCTTTGACAAAAGAGCTAAAACCATCCAGTGGAAAAAGACAGCATTTTCAATAAGTGGTGCTGGTACAACTGGAAGTCACCATGTAGAAGAATATAAATTCATCCATTCTTACCTACTTCTACAAATCTAAAGTCTAAGTGGATAAAGAACTCTCCCGTAAAACCAGATACACTCAAATAGAAGACAAAGTAGGGAAGAGTCTCAAGTACAGGGATATAGGGGGAAATTTCCTGAAGAGAACACCAATGGCTTATGCTCTAAGATCAATAATTGATAAATGGGACCTCATAAAACTGCAAAGCTTCTGTAAGGCAAAGGATACTGTCATTAGGACAAAGCAGCAAATAATAGATTGGGAAAAGATCTTTACCAATCCTACATCCCATTGAGGGCTAATATCCAAAATATACAAAGAATTCAAGAAGTTAGACACCAGAGAATCAAATAACCCTATTAAAATTGGGGTACAGAGCTAAACAAAAATTCTCAGCTGAGGAATATGAAATGGCTGAGAAGTACCTAAAGAAATATTCAACATCCTTAGTCATCAGGGAAATGCAAATTAAAACAACTCTGAGATTCCACCTCACACCAGTCAGAATGGCTAAGATCAAAATCTCAAGTGGCAGCAAATGTTGAAAGGATGTGGAGAAAATGAACACTCCCCCATTGTTGGTGGGATTGTGAACTGGTACAACCCTGGAAATCATTCTGGAGGTATCTAAGAAAATTGACATAGTACTACCTGGGGATCCAGCTATACCACTCCAGGGAATATACCAAAAAATACTTCAACATATAATAAGGACACATGCTCTATTATGTGCATAGCAGCCTTATTTATAAGAGCCAGACGCTGGAAATAAACCATATGCCCTTCAACAGAGGAATGGATTAGGAAATGTGGTACATCTATACAATGGAGTATTACTCAACTAGTAAAAACAATACTTCAATTGTTATTCCAATTTAAATGTAAATAAGAAATACTCAAGTTAATAAAGATGAAAAAAATAGCCCAGTCATGTTGAAGCTGAGATGCTTCAGATTGGATTTATAGTGTCATGGTCAGTTATGTTTTTTCCTCATGTAGTCACCAAAAAAAAAAAAAAAAAAAAAAAAACAAAAAAAAAAAAAAAAAAAAACAAAAAAAAAAAAAGAAAGAAAGGAAGGATGGGAGAAAGGAAGGCAGAAAAGCATTTTTCAAAGGCCAAATATAGATATGTGTTTAAGTATAGGGCTTGGCCAATTGTTTTTTTAATTGATCCTCAATTTCAATTCTTTTCTTGTATAATACAATTCAAAATGAAAAAAAAATACTTCATGAAATTCTTTGGCAAATGGATGGATCTAGAAAATATCATCCTGAGTGTGGTAACCAAATCACAAAGGAACACATTTAGTATGCAATCACTTATTAATGGATATTAGGCAAAGGGCTCAACAGATCCATGATATAATTCACAGACCACATGAAGCTAAAAAAGAAGAAAGATGAAAGTGCACATTTTTCAATCCTTCTTAGAAAGGGTAAGAAATATTCAAGGGACGAAATATGGAGACAAATTGAGTAGCATAGTCTGAAGGAAATGTCATCCTGAGACTGCCCACATGGGGATACAAATGAGGAGCATATTGTGAAGAAAATGTCATCCTGAGACATCCCCATCTGGGGATATGTCCCATATACTGACAGCAAACCTAGACATTATGGCTGATTCAAGAAGGGTTTGCTGGCAGGAGACTGACACAGCTATCTGCTGAAAGGCTCTGCCAGACCCTGAAAAATATAGAGGTGGATGCTTGCGGCCAACCTTTGGACTGAACTGTGGGACCCCAAAGGAGCAGTGAGAAAGGACTTGAAAACCTGAAGGCATTGGCAACCTCATAGGAAGAACAACAGCACTAACCAACCACACCACTCCCTCCTGAGCTCCCAGGGACTAAACCACTGTGATGGTTTGCATATGCTTGGCCAGGGAGTGGCACTATTAGAAAGTGTGGCCTTGTTGGAGGAAAATTGTCATTGTGGGGGTGGACTTGGAAACCCTCCTCCTAACTACCTTAGCTTGCTCAGTCTGTTCCTGGCTTCCTTCGCTGAAGATCTTGAACTCAGCAAGTCTTGCACCATGCCTGCCTGGATGCTGCTATGTTTCTGCCTTCATGATAATGGACTGAGCCTCTGAACCTATAAGCCAGCCCCAATTAAATATTATCCTTTATAAAACTTTAATTGATCATAGTGTCTTTTCACAGCAATAAAATCCTAACTAAGACAACCACCAACCAAATAATACACATGGAGAGACCCATGGCTCCAGCCTCATGTGTAGCAGAGGATGACCTAGTTGGACATCAATGGGAGGGGAGGCCCTAGGTCCTGTGAAGGCTCAATGCCCCAATGTAGTGGAGTGCCACGGCAGGGAGTCAGGAGTGGGTAGGTGGGCAGGAGAGCACCATCATAGAAGCAGGGTGAGCAGTAGTTTGATGGGGGTGTCTGGAGGAGAAACTGAGAAAAGGGATAGCATTTGAAGCCTAAATAAATAAAATTAATAAAATAAATAAAAAAGAGAAACATGAACTGCTTAAAGAGCTATATGAAAACTTAGGTGGTACTGGAGAAGAGGCAGGATTAGGAAATGAGAGTCCCTTAAAAGGATTCCATTTCCCCGGAAATTGAGACTGAAAAATGACAATTAGCACCTCATACAACTATTAAAGATCTTAGAGAAAAAAAGGAAACAATTGGTGGATAATAGTGAAAGCCTACAGAATGGGAGAGGATCTTTTATTGGTATGCATCTAAAAGAATATAATATTCAGATAATACATAAAACTTAAAAACAAAACAGGAACAATAAAACACCCATTTAAATGTGACCTAAACAGAGAATTCTCAAGATAAGAAATAAAAATATTTGAAAAAACGAAAAAAGAAAACCAAAACCAAAAAACAAACAAAAAAAGTCAAACAAACATCACTCCTCATCACTCCAAGCAAATAGGAAAATACAAATCAAACAATCTTGAGATTTTATTTAACAACAATCACAATAGCAAACATCTACAAAACTACTGAGAAGAAATGTGGAGATAAGGGAACCCTCTTACACTCTTGTTGGGATTGCAAGTTGATACTGACACTAAGGAAATCAGTGTGGATAATACCCATGAAGATAAAAGTAGGTCTTCTAAATCACCTAGCTATACATCTCTTTAGCATGCGTTTCAAAGAATCAATGTCCTCCTCCATAGAACAGCCATGATCACTAATCAATTCAGAATTGCTAAGAAGTAGAAACAATTTAAATTCCCATTGATTTGATAATGAAAATGTTATATATATTCACTTTGTAATACTAGTAAGTTATAAGAAAAAGAAATCATGAAGTTTGCAGGAGAATCAGACTATGGTGAAATCACACTATGGATGTCTGAAAAAGTCATATAAGAAATCATACTACTAACCATGTACCTAAAATACTTATACGCAATTGGTTTGTATACACACATTTAGAGTTTAATTAAAATTTCCCTTCTTGGTTGTCAATGCTTCCCAAACAACAATACAGTATATCACAAAGTCTCAACATTAGGCATGACAAGCCCTCTTGAGTTATTGGCCAAAGTTGTCTATGAGATTCCCAAAACATTAATGCTACTTCTCATTGCCATGTGCTCTTCCTCCTCTTCCAACCACCACACCTGCAAGTAGTGATAGAGGCAAAGTCCATATTGTTGATGATACTATGTATATAAGTTCCAGAGGAGTGAAGCTGAATTCGACTTAGAAGTCACCTTTCTGAGAACTACTCCTTGTGGTATAAGAAAAGGTCATAGAAACATTTCAAGAGCTGAGCACTGAATACTCCTGTACTGGCTACTTTTGTGTATCAACTTGATACAAACGAGTTATCACAGAAAAAGGAGCCTCAGTTGTGGAAATGCCTTCATGAGATCCAGCTGTAACGCATTTTCTCAGTTAGTGATCAAGGAGGGAGGACCCAACCCACTGTGGGTGGTTCTGTCGCTAGGCTCTAGAAAGCTCAGATTAAACACAAAATGGAAGCGAGCCAGTAACTTCCCTCCATTGCCTCTGCATCAGCTCCTGCTTCCTGACCTGCTTGAATTCCAGTCCTAATTTCCTTTGGTGATGAATAGCAATGTGGGAGTAAGCTGAATAAACCCTTTCCTCCCTAACATGCTTCTTGGTCATGATGTTTGTGCAGGAATAGAAACCCTGACTAAGACACTTTCCCATTCTTGATATGCATGTGCTACACAATGCCAACGGGGTGGTAACCCTACATGTGCATGTGTGGCCTGACAGTCCATGGTAGAGTGGTTTTCAATTATGATTTCTACATTCTATATGTAATAGAGTAAATAAATGTCAACAAAACTACATTTGTAAAAATAATCAATAACTAAACAGTGCTTCCAAACATCCTAACGGGTATATTTAAAGTGGATTCTAACAAGGAGGCAAGGAATAGAGATGCTAAATTTCCTGTCTACTTCCTCTATGTAAAGGGAGAGATAGCCTGCACAGGGAAAGAGGGAAAGATAAAGGATAAAGTTTGAGAATATAGAGTTTGTTAAATAGAGTGGATGCTAGATCAAATTAAACTCAACAAAGAAAATGCCCTGAAAACTGAATGATTCCCCCACCCCACCCCAAGTAGTTGTCAGTGTGAAGTGGCAGATGATATGAACTAAACTGAGCGTGTAAGTGAATCCAAATTCAATATTATAATAAAGTCAAATCAAAATCAGTGAAGCCCAGGAAGTCAAATGATTAGAATATTGTATCAGTATTGATTATGTGGCTAAGATAATTATAACAACCTTCAAAATACTTCACTTCTTTGTTTTTGTCGATGTTTATGTTTGTTTGTTTCCACTTGATGTAGAAATTTAATGTGAACCTGCTTGGTGAACCATTATTCTGCAGTGGAACAGTCTTATTCCCCAGTGGAAATTTGAGTTACAATGTAAGCTTCATTTTATGACTTAGCAAATGCCATTCTAAACTTATTTGATTTATCTGGTATATTTCACGGTGGACTCCATGTTTCTACTTTTTTTCCCATTGCAAAGCCACTTGGCTGCTCACTCTTGAGTACTTCTTTTATTACTTTGTGCTATACTTCACACTCATTTATCTCATCTTGTCACACTGAGCTGGTTCTGCATTTTATTTATGATCCCAGAAAGCACTTTTCCTTCCGTCTGTTTTTTTATCTGCATCCTTTCTCTGAGTTTCCTTTGGCCATTGCTTCTATACGGTAAGTGATAATACAATGGGAGAATTGGTCCAGGAGGAAAGCTATACAACTTGGGATTCTGAGAATCATGTTGCTGGTGCAGTGTTAATGAGTGCTGGTACACTTGGACTTATTGAAAAAGGAACAAGTCTACTTTCTTTTCTTAGCACAGTGTCTCTGGTATATGTATCTGTTTTATGAAAGAAGTTGCTGCTTTTCCTTATAATAGCCATGTTCTCTAAGATATTGCAAGCTTATTTTTCACTATACTTCACATTACATATACAAATTCATCATATTCAGAATAAGACACAAGACAATTCATTACACATTGAAAGGTAAACCTATCTGAAGCTGGCAAATTCCAATTTTTTTATTAGCCAAAATTTAAATTAAATTATTTAAGGGCATAATGTTTTATTTTGATTTAGCTCTTCTATAATCTTTCTACTTGTTTATTGCTACTACAGAGTGTTTCCATTAAGATAAGAACTTTACATTCATAATTCAAAATCAGTGACTTTCTACATTTCCTGTGCAGCCATATAAACACCACCAATAGACTAGAAGCTAAACAAGCAATAGTAGCATACTCCAGAAGAGTGCCTTCTGGATCTAGCCTTCCTGCTGGGTCAGTAGATATATTTATAGATTCAAGCTGTCATGCTTGAATTATCCTACTGTATATAATGGTCTTTAGGAATAGTCATTAACTTACCAAACATACCACCTATGTAGCTTTGAATTTATACATGCATGTGCAGCTGTCTAACTCCAATACTTTAGAAGTTTTACAAGTATCATTGTACATTTAACAAGCCAGGATACTTTACTTTTAGAGAAACAAACTTGTTTTAAGAATATATCTTACTATTTTAACATAAGGATATGACTGCTTATGCTTTTCTAAATTCAACAGCGAAAAGTCAGAAGTCAGTAAAACTATGTTTTTCTTTGAAAATAACTAGTATGATGGTGGGGAAGTGGAAAACTATATAAGAGATTTATATTCTTTTTGTAAACATGACACTTGAGTTCAGTTTTTACCATTAAAAATATGGGAAAAAAAACTATAAATAGGTATCAAATCCTGAACAAAATCTCACTGTACATACTGAATGATATATTAAGCATGATACTCTCTCTGTATTGTTTAACAATTTGGGATTATTTACTAAGTTCCTTTCAAATATGTGGATTCTTGTGTAATGAGTTAGAGTAATGAATTGGTGTGCTTCAGGCTCTCAGGTTCACCCTTCAGTCACCACTCTGATGCACTGGTTCCTTTGGGACTGGATAGTTTCACCTCTTGTTCTGCTTTTTTGAGTAGACATGTATTTCTTCCTTCACTAGTTTTCGATAGGCAAGCGTTAGTTATATCTCACCACTATAATAATTCAGTATTTACTTGAGTTCAGTGCTGTGCAGAACTGCCATATTTCCCTCTCCCATCTTCCTTTGGATGAGGTATAGGAAGCACTGATAGTGTGCACCAAACCCCTAGGTAAGCAAGCCCCTTTTCCCTGTGTTTCCCCCTTCCAAGACTGAAACTCATACATTTATCTTTGTCATACAAGGTCCTCCAAAAATTCTTTTTCTGAAATCGAAAAAGAAAATTGAAGGAACAATGAACATTCTTCATGTTTCCTAATGCAGTGGTTTCATGGAGATTCTGTTCTGTTTCTCTCACTAAACTATCAGCAAGATTTTAAGGTTGTTGCCAAGGTAATGATGCCTACTGTCTAAAATCCTCAAAGAAAGTCACATGATAAACCAGGAATGACTCTCTTGTATTTGGTATTTGGGATTGGAACTGCTTTCCTTTGACTAATTCATGCACAAAAGACATTCTCACTTCTTTTTGTACTTTAGGTTAATTTATTTCATGAACCATCATACACAGTCTTAAAATTTCTTTGTTTATCACAAATGTGCTACTTCCATTCCTATGACATAATGTATTGACAAGTCTGTTTTCTGCTGTCCTGCCAAAACCCTAATTAGTGAAACAGAGAACTTTCTTGAAATTGAATGGAGAAATCTATAAATAAATATTTTGTGAAAAGGTAAATTAATACAAATCAACCAAGTTCTATGAAATTTGCTGCTCTTCATTTTGCATCACATCAACTGAAAAAAATTCAGATTTCAGTATTTGGGATTAAGGTATAGTTCCTCTCTCAAAAAGTATTTGTGTTCAAAAATAGCTCTGTCAATCAAGACAGGAGATGAATTTTATAGTACTTGATAGAATCAATGCTCAGTACTAAATAAATTTGGGTGACTGTACAAATAGATAGAAATGCGATGATTGAGTGAAATGTGCACTCATATATTCCATATTCATTTTTTGTCCTATGGAGCACCATGAAGATCATAAATGTAGATTTTAATAAAATATGCACAAATATTGACCTTTGGTTTACATGAGCCACATATTATTTCTTCATTTTTTCTCTGACAGAAACAAAATGTAATTTATACCTAAAATTGCATATGTAAACTCACTTTCTTATGATAGATTTTTATAGCGTGCCTTATTGCAAGGGAAAACAGTTAATTAACTTTAACTGTTTCAAAATTATAAGCTAGAGGTGGTAGGAAATTATGAAATATTAAAGGTATCTGTTTTTAAAACGCCCTATTACACTCTTAGATTAAAAAAATAAAAAGGAAAGAAAACAGATTTTTAACTCACAAATCTCTCAGCAACTGCATCAACCAATAAAAATGATTTTTATATTTCTTATCATTAATCTTTCAACCTACTGTTCAACCCAAAAATTATTCTTCCGTCTTGTCATGAATCTGTCAAAGGTACTGCTTCCAACAAAATTGACTTATTTAATTTATTTTTCTTTCCTTGAATCTTGCCAGCTTATGTTCTCAATTTAAAAAATAAAACAAAATCTGTCCTCTCTACTCGAGGTCTTTGGGTCACAATAAAATTGCATTTTTCATTTTGGTTAAAATTATTTTTAATGTAATTGTGTCTAACTAAATAATAAAATGTACATGGACTAGGCATATTTTAATGTAAAATTATCTTCAAAACATTACATGATGTTATGATTATTTTTAAACTTTAATTATTTTAATGCATATAAAATTATAAAATAGGGTCTTTTTCCTAGTTATTTTATTTCAACTTAATGACATATCTATATGACACCAACTTTGTAAAATGTCTTCATTTCACAATTTTCATTTTTGAGAGGTTGGGAAGAAAATCTAAGGATGTAAATGGGAGAGTTAGATGGAATTTTTCTGAATTAAGAATAAATATGACAAAGCACATTCATACAACAAATACTTCTTGGTAAGATTAGAACACATGTCTCTAAAATCATATTTATACCTATGACCTATATATATAACATTATATTTATTATAATATAAAATATGTGTATATTACATATATTATATATGTCATATGTACACATAAAATATATATTATTCTAAATGTTTTTGATTAGCATTTTCTATCAAAATGTTAACCTTTGGTTGACATGAGCCATGTGAATATACATATATCTCAAAACTGGAAGCTATGTTTTTGTTATATAAGTAATCATTAAAATGAGAACAATTTAGTTATTATCTTTAGAAACTCTCAAGAACTGCTCAAATAGAATCCAAATAAAATCAGTTATGAGATAGCATTGTCATTTTTCAGTACCTGGATGAAAGCATTAACTCATATTTTTTTTTTGTTTTCTTGGAATGTAATAATAGTATTGATGCTGGTCCTTTCTGCTTTATTTTCTCTTTTCTTTTTCAGTTATGTGCTTTTTTGAGCCAAACTAATAATGTTATGTTACAGTTCATTTGACTGTATCATATTACCTCTTATCCAAATCCTACCACAAGCCATGCATAAATATTAGAGAGTATCAATGTGAAGAAATTCATACTTATGTGAATCAACATGATTTAAATGATTTCATATACATGAATATTTTTACTTATAGTTTCATACTTAAATCATTCTGAACCATGTGAGCCTGAATTTATTTTTTTTATTAACTACAAGATACAGAAATTCAAACAGACCAATATTGCTATATCTGAATAGGAGAACAATAGACTTAACATAAAAGTTTTCAGTATATAAAATTAAACAGATCTTATAAGTTTTACATCAAGATAACAAAAACAACAACAGAGGACCATATTCAGCTTCAAACTGTCCTTACCATTCTTTTCTGCTTAGCTGATCTCTCTGTCATGCACATTGTGTATAATGTCAAGAATTTCAGACTAGTTAACTAGTTAACTATGCCAATATTGAATAAAAGACATCTCAGACACAGGTATGTGATTTTTCTTGAGATTTGTAATTCTAAAGAAAATCGTGTGTGACAGTCATTTAGATTAAATATGCATCTACAACTGAACACAAGCCCAGACACTTGCCCGCATTTATAAGACACTCACCTGTCTGTAATTACTCATTCTTTCTGTGAAAAGAGACATACCAGTCTTTGAATGTACATCCCTATCCTATATAAATCCCTCCATAATTTTCTTTCCAGGAAGATGGGACTTTGGAAAAGAATGTTGAATCTTATTTTTTTCACCAGATTGGCAAAGAAATTAGTCCTTGCCTCAACTTTTTGCTTACTCTAATGGACACTATCCTTATCATAGGGTGAGGAAGTGAAGTTATATGTGTTTTGTTACACTTTGAATCTCCAAATTGCACATACACATAGCTGCCCACATACCCCTAACTCAGGTTTCCCTTCAAATTGTTTAAATCTTTGAACATTTTGTACACATATATTTATGAGTGTATATAACTAATTTTTAAATATTTTTTTTACTAAAAGGGTAATATTTTTACCTTCCAAAAAGTAATATTGTTACTTCTTTTCCTCTAAAGTCTATAATCCAAGAGTATAAGTTTGTCAATTTAAAATGCTCCATTTGTCTGTACCTACTCAAAAATAATGTAAATATGTTAATGTTTTTTGTAATTCCCATTGATATATATTTATATATGATCTTGAATATAAAATATATAGAAAATGTGATTGAAGATTATCCTGCATCTAGATATCTGCATGATGGCAGATGTTAAACGAGTCTTCCAGCAAAAAACATTGTCTTTTCACTTAAGTAATTATTTTCCATGAATTTAAAAAAAATAACGAGGGGTGTGACATATGTGAGGATTTGAAAGTAGCAAATGGAAGAGCAAATCCTGTTTCTTTTCATGTCAAAAAATAAAATAAGTAGTGAGTTTTAAACTGCATTTTGAACATTATATAGGCATTTTCTGAATAGAATCTTCCTCCTTTTTGATGACTCTAGCTTGGGTCACATTGATATCAGACTATCCAGAACACAGATATTTCAAAATTTTATAAAAGCAGAGAAAGTAGAAATTGTATATGAACAGTTATATAGAAAAAATTGGAACCATGTAAATAAATGAAAATACCATGATGCATTAATTCAATGCAGACAAATAGTTACATAATCCAAGCAGCATGTGATATTCTTTCCTTCTTGAAATTAAATTTTATATTTTGTCATAAATTCAAAGATAGAGTGCTAGTTTTTAAAAACAGCTGAAGCCTCAATTGCATATTAAAAATAATGATACACTCTAAAAGTTAAACATGAAAATGAGATTTTGTTGGTATTTTTTAGAAACTTGCATTTCAAATGAATAAAAAAGGAAGAAATTAAGAAAGAAAAGAAAATTCATGCAGTATACCTAGAGTGCTAGTGAGTGAGGAAGGAGAGGATCCTTTGTACTATCACGTGAAATCTAATGGCCATTCTGTATGTTTTTGATAAACACCAAATTAGCACTGGATGGGTGGTGAATAGAAATGTTCATATTAATATTTAATTAATACTCACTTAAAATCACGTATGCTATTTTTCTGTAGGGATAGCCTTATGAATCTCATATTCAAGTACTATTATCATATTGAGCAGCATAAAGTTCCTGAGCCAAAAGCATGTTCTCTTTAATTCCCCAGCACACATAAAATAATCACAAATGCTTCACAAACATCATTTTGCTACTTTTTCATAGCTTCCTACGGAGAAAAGTGTGAAAACTTTTAAAGGTCATTATATAAATATTCTTCAATTACTTCTTAAATTACACCATTACTGATGAATACATTTCTCAAGCATTATATAACAGAATTTCATCCTGTAATTGCTAATTAGTTCAGTAGTCAAAAGCAGGTAGCTTTTATTTAAGTCATGATTCTCTAATTGGCTATGACACATAGTATATGTCTATATTCCCACATTCCTATTTTAGTATCTTTATTTTCTATATTATTCACTTATATTCTTCATTTCTTTGAAGGATTATGTCTTTTAGAAAAGTTTGTAAAATGACATATTGGAAAGTCAGTTTTATATGTTTTATAATGTATAATAATGTTTATTTCACTTTTGAACCCTAAGTGCTGATATAGATATAAAAATACATGTCCTTTAGTGGTAATCAATGTTTATGAATTTTTACATCACTTGTTCATGTCCTTTTAGCTCTGCTTTTTTTTAATCTTAAAAGAAGGATTTTATTTTACTGAAAATAGAATTTCTCTCCTGCAGTACTTCACAAACACAGGTTCCCTTCCCTCCAGTCCTCTCACCATCCTTCCACTTCTCTCTCCCTCATATCGATTGCCTGTCTGTTTCCCTTCAGAAAAGTTCAGACCTCTATGAAATAACAACAAGAGAAGACAAAGAAGATATAATAAGATGAGGCAAAAGCCCAACTATGGAAGCTGATGAAGCACAGTTAGGAGGGAAAGTCTCACCTGAGCAGGATAAAAATCAGAGATAAACCAGATCCTACAAAAATTCAGTCTAACAGCTAAGAAATATGCAAAGGACCTGGTACAGAACTTATAGTTCCATGCTAGTCAGTGCAGTGACTGTGAGACCATGGGACTTGCTTAGTAGTTCTAGGGGTGTCCCCCATCCCTCCGACTCCTATTATATCTCCTTCACACTTCCATAAGATCACCCAATCTCCAGGACAAGGAACCCAAAGGAGACCTTTGGCTTAGAACCTCTCACAGCTGTGGGTCTTGTTAGCTGCTCCCATCTGGTAATGTAGAGATGTTCCCTGAGGTCAACTGCAGGTGAGATGATTTACTGGTTAAGATGACAGGCTGTAAAATCTCAGTCTATCCCCCTTGGGCCACAGTTTTGTTGTTTGTTTGATTGTTTTGTTTTGTTTGATATTTTATTTATTTCCATTTCCAGAGGATCTGACAACTGTGCATAGGCATACATGTAGTCAAAACACAAATGCAAAATAAAATAAAATAAATAAATCATAGTTCTGTGTTTTAATGAGATTTCTTATGCCATTTTTTCTGGAAGTCTGCTCACAGAGATTCTGAGTATTGTAGCAATTTGATTGAGAAATGTTTGACATCATCGTGGGCATGTGAAAATTTAGTCCTTACATGTAATGCTGTATGGGGAGGTTTAGGCAGTGCAGACACATAGAAACGGAACCTCCACAGGGAATTTTTATTTTGTGCTCTTTACTTTGTGCTCCTGATTGAGCCACCAAACTTGTAGCTGTCATCCATCCTTATTGACAGTGCTGGACTCTTATCCTTCTGAAACCATAATCTCTTTGGTCTATAAGTTGCTTTGATCATTGTCTTGTGTCGTAACAATAGAAATGTAACTAAAATCAATATATTGTCCCATTCACATAAAAAATAACCTTCCCTTATATTAATACCTGAATGTATACATTTTCCAGTAACATTTTTCTCATCTAAATATCCTCATGGTTTGTGTTAAATTTTTATTTTACTTATTATACATTTAGCGTGCACACACACACACACATGCTGTTTGGGATTTCTTTGCTTGGACTTGTACTAATATATATATATATGCTTATACAAATATGTGTGTGCTAATTGTCCTTTTCTGATCTTTTTATTTTTAATCTTTATTTTCAACTACCCATTTTTTATCTCTGACTTAATTTCCATGACTTTTCTTAGCATGTATAAACACGTTCCCAGATAAGCAGCCAATAGCCTTGAGCTGAGCCCTCCCACAACAAATATCACTCAAGAAAATAAACCACAGGCTTACCCAAAGACTGATCTAGTGGCGGCAATTTCTTAATCTCAGTTCTCAGTTCCAAACCGGCTCTAGCTTTGCCATGTTGACATAAAATGAGCCAGCACATCATCTTTCTTTTATTTTAACATAGTCCCTAAAAAATCATTTTATAAATATGAAAAACTTTTAATTTAGTTTTGAGAGAGAATTGGGGACATTGGACATTCATCTGCTAGCTCTCTCTCTTTTGAGCATGTAGTAACAGATGTAGTGAATACATCATGAAGAAATCACATTTACTTCATGAAGAACAATTTCAATCCAGCAACATGGCTTCTGTTCATATGCTCACATGGATCACATCAAGAAATAGAGGCATGCACATCTCTGAGTTTTGATTAGTTATGTTCAGCAAGTCAGCACAGGGGGTAGTGCAGTAGATTTGACTTCAGTTGTGTTTAGTTCATGCAGTAGAGGTAGTTGAAGCCAAAGAATAAGAAGGAGCAAGAGCATCAGAACAAATTGCCATAGTTTAAAGCCAACCAGATCAATTCATTGAGAATCCATGAGACGCCACTTTGAATCAGTCAGCTTTGAGAGGAGTTTGAGCCTGAAGCATTAAGTTGATCCAGCTAACTAGAGGTCAGAAAGAAATAGAAATGGTCAGCTCATTTAGCATAAAGACTCTGAAAAGGAAAATTGTATCAGGTGAATAATAGTTGCTTATATAACCTGATGCTGGCAATACAAAAGAAAAAGGGAAGGTACTAGGCTTATTATCTTCCTTAAGAACATATTCTCATTGTCCTTAATTATTTTCTCCAGTGTGTAGCTGTTAAATGGATCTACTGATTTTTGATACTTTCAACAAGACAGAATTGCTTTTGCCTCTCCCACATGCAATCTTGGTGTCTCTCTTTATTTGTCTTGGCATAGATTATTTTTTTAATTGTGCATTTTCATTTGTGATCTGGTGGTAAGTGTTGATTAGATTGGAAATGTGAACACTACTTAAACTTTAGGCAGTTTTTCAATAACCTTCTTAATTTAAACATTGGTCCTAGTGTCAGGCTTCAAACTTCATTACTAATTCTAAATTTTTCCTGAGGACTTTGGTAAATGGATATACATTTCTTGATTTTCATGAACATTTTCCTAATTTCACCAAACAATTAAAGTTTTAAATGCTCTCTCTTAGGACAACTCAAAATATGTTCTCCTAGCCTATTTTTCATATGTTATTAGGGATTTAGTTGTTTGTTCTATTTAAAAAGCACTCTATCATGTTAATGTTTCTGTTTTTGAATGATTTTAGAAGTTATGTATCTACAAGTTCTGTGGAGAAACATATAAGCTTCAGGAAAAACCTGTATCAAGTTAGTCAGTCATGATTTTTTTATATTTTCTAATATAAAGAAAAACTGATTCTTTTAAAGGAACATCTGTCCTGATGACAAATAACTCTTGTTTTTTCTAATAAGAGTTGAGAAATCTACGATTATCAGTATTCTACTTTTTCAATTTTTCATAGTATTCCAATAATACTTTTCCTCCACCAATGCTCTCCCACAATTTATTCACCTCCATCTTCTTTATTTTTGTAAAGCCATAAATGCTGAAAACCCAATAATGCTTCTGGATTTTCTAATCTCATTGAGAGTGTTGAAGAGCCACCCACATAAAGAATATGAAGAAATAAGAACAGTATTAAGTTATATAGGACTCTAAGCTGATAGTATAAAAGTTATAATTTAGATTGTCCTCAGATCTTCCTGTTTTTCATCCTTTTAAGACAAATTATGTCTTTATGTTACCTTAGACTTTAATTTAGATGCACCAAATTGTATTTAAATTTTAAATTTCATTCTTTCAGAAAATTGTCAATAAAAAGGACAACTTTCATAGTGCAGCATTAGCAGTTCTGTGATGGGTAAACTTTGCATCTCACAATGCATTTATTAAAATGCTTTTACCAAGAGCTATTGTGTCTATGACTGTTCAGTTCAGATGTTGTCACTGCTGTACAGCCATCACTCTTCCTCCCTTACTGCTGCAAAATTGAGCACATCCTAGGTTACTAGCCTGTGATACTTTGTTTCAAAGTACTTATTCTTCCTGTCACAGAGAGGTAGTTGCTTCTGTTAGGTACTAAAGCACTCATGGAATAAGATGAGGGAGGAAATACACAGTGGAAGCAATTCCTTTAATAAATACTGTTTTCCATCCCTCCATTTCTGGATTCATTAGTTATAACATCACATTTGTATTTTAATAAAACTTACCTGAGTTTCCTAAAAATAAGGACTAATGTGTTCAAACACTTCCTTATTCTGTCCTTCAGGCTGAAAGAGTAGAGTATTCTGCTCCTCATAGATTTTAATTTTGCAATAAACTTTCTTGTCTTCACATTATTATCATTCAGTGGTCTGTTAATAAAAATTTGGATGTGCCAAATTATATAGATTATTTAGTAACAGTTTTAGGATTTTACTGCTGTGAAAAGACACCATGACAAAGGCAAGTCTTATATGGACAGTATTTAATTGGAGTTGGCTTACAGATTCAAAGGTTCAGTCCCTTATTGACAAGGCAAGAACATGGTAGCACCAGGCTGGTATGGTGCAGGCAGAGCTGAGAGTTCAAAATCTTCATCTGAATGGTGCTAGAGAAAGACTGACTTCCAGGTAGTTAGGGTAAGGCCTTAAGACCCACACCTACGGTGACACACATATTCCCACAAGGCCACACCTCCGAATAGTACCACTCCCTAGGCCAAGAATATACAAACCATGACAGTAACATGTACTGTAATGGGTAAAATCCTATAGTGCAGGATCGCTAATTCTATTCTATAGACAGGATAACTAATCTTAATCATCTACTTGAATGCATCTGAAATTAAATAAATTTCAAGCTGCTGAGAACTCCAGAAAGCTATTTCTTTGATTGGATTATTTGAAGCAGGAAGACTCAACCTAAACCTGGGTCATGCATTTTGGATGACAACCAGAAAAAAAGGGTATAGAATAAGGAAAAAGATTTTGCTTGATTGCTTTTAAACTCAGTATCAACTTTTTAATTCTATTATTAAGGGTTTTGTTGTGGTGGCATTTTTGTTTGCTTTTGGTTTTGGGAAAAGATCTTTAACAATACCATATCTGATAGAGGGCTAATATCCAATATATACAAAAAACACAAGAAGTTAGACTCCAGAGAGTCAAATACACCCATTAAAAATTGGGATACAGAGCTAGACAAAGAATTTTGAGCTGAGGAATATCAAATGGCTGTGAAGTACCTAAAGAAATGTTCAACATCCTTAGTCATCAGGGAAATGCAAATCAAAATAACCCTGAGATTCCACCTCACACCAGTCAGAATGCCTAAGATCAAAATCTCAGGTGACAGCAGATGCTGGCAAGAATGTGGAGAAAGAGGAACATTCCTTCCTTTTTGTGGGATTGCAAGCTGGCACAACCACTCTGTAAATCAGTGTGGATATTCCTCAGAAAATTGGATATAGTACTACCTGAGTACCCAGTGATAGTACTCCTGGTCATATACCCAAAATTATGTTCCAACATATAACCAGGAAACATGCTCCACTATGTTCATAGTAGCCTTCTTTATAATAGCCAATAGCTGGAAAGAACACAGATGCCCTGCAACAGAAAAATGGATACAGAAAATGTCATACATCTGAACAATGGAGTACTAGTAAATTATCAAAATCAATGACTTCATGAAATTCATAGGCAAATCGATGGGACTAGAAAAGATCATCCTGAATGAGATAACATATTCATGAAAAAACAGACATGGTTTGTACTCACTAATAAGTGGATATTACCCCAAAAGTTCGAATTACCAAAGATACAATCCACAGACCACATGAAGTTCAAAAAGGACAACCAAAATGCAGATGCTTCAGTCACTCTTAAAAGTGGGAATAAAAATATTTATAGGTGGAGATATAGAAACAAAATTTGGTGCAGAGATTGAAGGAGCCTTCCCTACCTGGGGATCCAGCATATATATATGTATATACATATATATGTATATATATATATATGAGGGGTTAGAGAATGGTTTGAATGAAATGAATGGTCTTGCAACCCCATCAGAACAATAATTCCAACCATCCAGAGCTCCCAGGAACTAAACCACTACACAAAGAGTACACATGGACATACCCACGGCTCCAGCTGCATATGTAGCAGAGAATGTCCATTGGGCATTGATGGGAGAAGCCCTTGTAGGGGAATCTCAAGGTGGGAAGGGGGTGTTGTTGGTGAGGGGAAGCAACTCATAGAAGAAGGGGGAGGCGGGATGGGATAGGGGGTTTATGAACAGGAAACCTGGAAAGGGAATAACATTTGAAATGTAAATAAAAAATATCCAATAAAAAATTTAAAAAAGGAAAAAAAAGAAAAAAAAGAAAATGTGGTACATTTATACAATGGATTACTACTAAGCTATTCAAAACAATGACTACATGAAATTAGTCTAACGAGTAGAACTAGAAAATACCTTCCTTCCTGAGTGAGGTAACCCAGTCCCAAAAGAACACACATGGTATGTACCCACTGATAAGTGGATATTAGCCCAAAGTTCAGAACACATAAGCAACAACCCATATGAAACTCAAGACGAAAGTCAAAATGTGGATGCTTAAGTCCTTTTTAGAAGGGAGAACAAAACGAAGACAGGAGAAAATACAGGGGTAAAGAGTGGAGCAGGGACTCAAGAAAAAGTCTTCCAGAGAATCCCCACCTGAGTATCCATCCCATATGTAGCTACCAAACCCAGTCACTGTTGCTGATGCCAAGAAGTACTTGCTTACAGAGCTAGATATGGATGTCTCCTGAGAAGCTCTGCTAGAGCCTTAATGATAGTGATAAGGATACTTGCAGCTAAGCATTGAACTGAGCACAGGGACCTCAATGGAGGAGTTAGATAAAAACTGAAAGAGATTCAGGGGTTTGCAACCCCATAAGAAGAACAAAAATATCAACCAACCAGACCCTACCAGAGTTCTCAGGGACCAAACCACCAAACAATGAGTACATATGAAGGAACCCATGGCCCTAGCTGCATATGTAGCAGAGGATGGCATTATCCAGCATCAACAAGTGGCAAAGCCTTTGGTCATGGAAACTCATTTCTCCAGTGTAGGGGAATGCCAAGTCATTGAGGTGGGAGTGGGTAGGTGGGAGTGGGAGCATCCTTGTAGAAGCGGTGGGAGGGCAGAGGGGATATGAGAAAGGGAGAAAAGAGGATAACGTTTGAATTGTATATACATAAAATATCCCAGAAAAATATCTCTCCTCCCATTACTCCCTCTCCTTCTAAGAGTAAAGGAAAACCCCCTTGGTACCAACCCACCCAGGGATATCAGTAGCAGCAGGATCAAGCACATCCTCTATAACTGTTAGGCACCCACATTAAGTCAGAGACATCTCCTACAAATGTGTAATCAACCTCTTCATGACCTTTGGGTGGCAGTTCAGCCTCGAAATCCCCATGAGTTCATATTAGTTAACTCTACAGTCATCTTGTCTCAGTCCTATCCCCACTCTTCTACAATATCCCACAAGCCTCATATGATGGTTAGGTGTGTTTCTCTATGTCTGTTTCTAGCAGAGTATTTTTAATAGTATCAAGAGCCCCCTACAATTGAAGTTCCACCTAGTAACTAACTCATTGATACTTCACTATCCATATCACCTTTAGCTGAGACTCTTAGCTATGGTCAATCCCATAAACTCTTGGAAGGCTCCCGTGTCCAAGTCTTTACGGCTGAGATATATTCCTTGCCAATTTTTCTTCTTTCTACCAGTCCCCTCACCTGCCTCCTGCCAACATCTCATTACTTTTACCCTTCTCCTTACACTCACCCTCCTCCTCAGTTCCTCCCTCCACATACAGTGTCTATTATACTTCCTCTTTCGAGTGAGATTCATACATCCTTGCTTGGGCAGTCCTCATTACTTATTTTGGGTCTGTGGGTTGTAGCATGGCTATCTTGTTTTTATGGTTAATGCCCACTTATAAGTGAATACATACCATGTTTGTCTCTCTGGTTCTGGGTTACTTTACTCATGGTGAAACTTTCTAGTTCCATTCATTTGCCTGCAAATTTCATGTGTCTTTATTTTAAATAGCTTAGTAGAATTAGATAGATGTACCACTTGTTTAAAAATCCACTCTTTAGTTCAGGGGTATCTTGATTGTTTTGAGTTTCAGGCAATTGTGAATTAAGTTGCTATGAACAGAGTTGAGCAAGTGTTCTTGTGGTATAATGGTGAATCTTTTGAATATGTGCCTAGGACTGACATAGCTGGATGTTAGGGTAGAACTATTCTTAAATATCTGAGACACCGCCAAATTTATTTCCAATCATTATTCAAGTTTGCATTCCCACTAGCAATGGAGGAGTGCTTCCTTAGCTCTACATCCTCTCCAGGATGTGCTATCACGTCAGTGTTTTATCTTAATCATTCTAATGGGTAGAAGACATAATTTCAGAGTTGTTTTGATTTGCATTTTTCTGATGATTGAGGTCATTGAATATTAAGTGCTTCTTCACCATTAGATATCACTCTGTTGAGATCTCTATTTAGCTCTGTGCCCTACGTTGTAATTGGTTTATTTGGTTTATTAGTGTTTAATTTCTTGAGTTCTGTATGTATTTTTGTTAGCAGTCTTCTGGTAGATGTACAGTTGTTGAAAAAAAATTTTCCCCATTCTGTAGCTAACTTATTTGTCTTATATATGTGTTCTTAACCTTACAGAGATTTTCAGTTTTAATCCTACAACAGATAGAGGGCTTATATCCAAAATATACAAAGAACTCAAGAAATTAGACTGCAGGGAGACAAATAACCCTATTAAAAATGGGGTTCAGAGATAAACAAAAAATTAACAGTTGAGGAATGCCGAATGGCTGAGAAACACCTAAAGAAATGATCAAATCTTTAGTCATAAGGGAAATGCAAATCAAAACAACCCTGAGATTTCACCTCACACCAGTGAGAATGGCTAAGATCAAAAACTCAGGTGACAGCAAATGCTGGCGAGGATGCGGAGAAAGAGGAACACTCCTCCATTGTTGGTGGGGTTGCAGACTGGTACAACCATTCTGGAAATCAGTCTGGAGGTTCCTCAGAAAATTGGACATTGAACTACCTGAGGACCCAGCTATACCTCTCTTGGGCATATACCCAAATGATGCCCCAACATGTAACAAAAACACATGCTCCACTATGTTCATAGCAGCCTTATTTATAATAGCCAGAACTGGAAAGAACCCAGATGCCCTTCAACAGAGGAATGGATACAGAAAATGTGGTATATCTACACATGGAATATTACTCAGCTATCAAAAACAATGCCTTTATGAAATTCATAGGCAAATGGTTGGAACTGGAAAATATCATCCTGAGTGAGGTAACCCAATCACAGAAAAACACACATGGTATGCACTCATTGATAAGTGGCTATTAGCCCAAATGCTTGAATCACCCTAGATGCATAGAACACATGAAACTCAAGACAGATGATCAAAATGTGAATGCTTCACTCCTTCTTTAAAAGGGAACAAGAAAACCCTTGGCAGGGAATAGGTAGGCAAAGTTTAGAACAGAGGCAGAAGAAACACCCATTCAGAGCCTGCCCCACATGTGGCCCATACATATACAGCCACCAAACTAGATAAGATGGGTGAAGCAAAGAAGTGCAGGCTGACAGGAACTGGATGTAGATCTCTCCTGAGAGACACAGCCAGATTATGGCAAATACATAGGCAAATGCCAGCACTAAACCACTGAACTGAGAATGGGACCCCCGTTGAAGGAATCAGAGAAAGGACTGGAAGAGCTTGAAGGGGCTTGAGACCCTGTATGAACAACAATGCCAACCAACCAAAGCTTCCAGGGACTAAGCCACTACCCAAAGACTATACATGGACTGACCCTGGACTCAAACCTCATAAGTAGCAATGAATAGCCTAGTAAGAGCACCAGTGTAATGGAAGCCCTTGGTCCTGCCAAGACTGAACCCGCAGTGAACGTGGTTGTTGGGGGGAGGGTGGTAATGGGGGGAGGATGGGGAGGGGAAGCCCATATAGAAGGGGAGGGGGGGATGTTGGCCTGGAAACCGGGAAGGGGAATAACAATAGAAATGTAAATAAGAAATACTCAAATTAATAACGATAAAAAAATAAAAGAAAAAATAAAAAAATGAGGTCCCACTTATTAGTATGGATTTTAGTGGTCAGGATATTAGTGTTATATTCAAGAATTTGTGTCCTGTGGCAGTGTATTCAATGAAGTTTCTCCCATTTTATATTTATTTTAGGTTTTTGATCCACTGGGATTTCACCTTTATGTTCAGTAATAAACATTCATCTATTTTTATTCTCCTACATGCACACATCCAGTTAGACCATTTTTTGAAGATACTTTTTTTTCACTGTATGATTTTGTGATATTTGTCAAAAAAAAAATCAAGTATCCAAAAGTTTGTGAGTTTATTTAGTGTCTTTAATTTGAGTCCTTCAATCTTCCTGTTTTTTATACTAATACTATGTGGTATTTATTACTGTTGTTCTGTGACACAGCTTAAAATCAGAATAGTGATACAGACAGAATTTTTCTAATTTTGAATGGAACTTAAGTCCAGTAAGACACTGTTATTTGCCAAAAACATATGAGTACCACTTATTGCACTTGTATGAATATCTTTGTATGCTTGGGATGGTCATGGTTCATAGATATTTTAGCGGGGAAAGATTGTTTAAATTCTTTCTTCCTTCAGGACATTTTATAAAATTTTCTGGTAGTATAGTGGCTAGACTGAAGAAATGACCTGGTCCGAAAGTGATTTTATTGTAACAGAAATGTTGCAGTAAGGAAAGAGAAATAAAATATGGAGTGTATTCAAGATATGTCAAATTCATTTTGCCTACCTATTATGTACGATTGATGTTTGTTAAATATTTCTTGACACTTCTATCCTTTTTTTTCCTTTGGGACCTTGCAAAGTTTCTGTTATAAAATTCCTTTTCCATGCAACTATCTGTATTTCTTGCTTTTTGTTAGTGAAGAGGTTTTAGAAACATTTGCCACAGATAAAAATATGCTGTAGGCACAGTTTCCACTTATGAGAGCTTGAAGCTACTTCAGATTACCTTATGATTCCATGAAATGCAACCCTGCCAGAAATGTAAGTTCCTTGATCTGTAAGACCCCCTTCAGTCCAGTTATATAGGATTCAGGCAGCTGTCAGTTTATGAAAGCTTCTCAGAATTGTGTAGATATCAAAGTATTCAGAAAAGAGAGCAAGACGAATGTCCTACTATACATTTTTAGTAAGAATAATAAATGTATTCATTACATATCTTATTTCTTCATGTTGTTAATAATTTTAGAAGAAAGTAGACCTAAATTAAAAGTATTTGGTATCATATAGAATGGTCTATATTATTTAAATATCATTTTATAAATCAAACAATGATAATCTTAGCAAATGATGCCCATGATTCCAAGTAACGTAATTTCTATACTTTAAATTATTTCTCAGATACAGTTTCTTTCTGACCAGTTATATGACCCACATGATACAGTTTTAGAAAGGCAGATGACTTGTTTTGAGGTAATGTTATATCAAAATGAGATATAGGACTCATCTAATTTCATCAAATGTTTTTTCTCTTATTGTTAAAAAATAATTATAGAGACATTATTTTACTTCATTTCTATTATGGTAAAAATTAACGTTGTTCTATTTACTGTAAGTATGACATTCTATTCAGGCAACAGTATGTAAATTTTGCTTAATGCGGTAAGTACCCCCAGAAAACCAAAACATTAAAGAGGAAATTGAGATAATATCTTCTGAAATGTTTAACATATGGTACGAGAAGAGACAGATTGAATTTTAGATTATATTTACTATGCATTGAAACAATATAAGTATGTATCATTCTGTTCTAAAGAATTCAATTTAAAACAATTTGAATTTAGGATCAGTCTATTTTTTTTTCTATTCACTTGGGGTATTTGCATGTTTCATCAGTGCCAAGACTTTAGTAATGTAGAAAACCTTTTAAATCCTGTGAAATAAAAATGACAATGAAAATCATCAAAAGAAAATATGTGAGTCAAGTTGCAACTTAGAACAAAGTAAATTTTCTCAAAGTCTTTATTAACTTCTTGACTATATAATTCATGAATAATCAATATTTTGGTCAATAAGTGTAGAAATAAAGTACATCATGATTGACATGTATGAATCACAGGAAATCATTATCTGATTACTCTTCTCTCTAACATATATTCTTCTTGTAAAGGGATAGGAGTAAGTTATAATGTTATTTCTCTTCTACCAATTAATATTTGATTAAACTCACAGCAAGAAATTTTAACAATCACATCTTTTTGCAAAGCTAGTGTTGACAATATAAATCTTCAATTCTTCTCGAACCTTCCTAAGGCTGTAACCCTTTAATCCCATTTTCCATGTGGCGACCTCTAGCCATAAAATTATTTTGTTGCTATTTCATAGTTGTAATTTTGCTACCATTATGGATAGTAATGTAAATATCTGATATGCAGAAAATCTGATATGTGACTCCTGTGATATTGTCATTCAACCCCCAAAGGAGTCATGACTCACAGCTTAAGAACAGCTCTTCTAGAAGTTAATGACTTGTTTATAAACTGGATGCTCTTCAGGGTAGTCTATCTATTTATCTATGTATCTACCTATGTATCAGTCTATCTATCTATCTATCTATCTATCTATCTATCTATCTATCCATCTATCTATCATTTGTTTGTTACAAAGGAAAGACATAATCTCACTCATATCCTGTTCTGCAATTTACCCTTGGATTTTTTAAGCATGACCATCACTAGTTAACATAAATTAGGTTCTACACAAATGAATGCAACTATATGTGACACTTACTTGAATTGATTCCGTTGATCAAGAAACCAAATTGAGGCAAATTGTCCTTTAAAGTACAATAAAATTGAATTATAGTTCACTTATTGAAATATATATATGTATATATAATATATATATTATATATATATATATAAAATCTGTTGGCTAGGAAATTTAAGAAGCATATGAGATATAGGAGAGCCTAAGAAATGACTTTTTTCTTTCTAATAAAGTACTAAACAGTAATATATTACAAGATTAGAGGCTTAAAACCCATTTACATAATTGTTCATGAAGGTGCATTTGAGCATGTACTTAAATACCATAAACAGAGTAAGTAATTACCTTGATTAGTTCAATTGAGCCAATCATTAGCTTGGGAAGAAATTAAAGATTAGACAGTTTATTAGAATTCTTCAGAGAAACTGAATCAATAAATACAAGCTGTGTGGCACTAACATACACAAATTTTATGTGCTTAAAGCTAACAAATCGGTAGTTCATCACTACACTTTGCTAGATGTTCAGCTAGCTATGAAAGAGATCTGTATTGCCAGGTGTCTGACTAGCAAGTTAAAGCACTAAGCTCAAAATGAAAGAGTCTCTCCTTTGTTTTCAGAAATAGCCCAAGCCAGAAACTCAAACTAGACTAAGAATGAGTTTGTCCTTTATTCCTATTACTGAACTGTGAGTCCACTAGAGAGAATTCAGGTACATCACATCAGAGAGATTTTAAGGAAATAGTTTTCTAATAATATGAATATGAATACATGTGAAAACAAATTATTTAACCTGATGACCACCCCAAATGAACTACACTGAAGTATGATACAGAGTTTACTTATATTTTAATTAAATTTTGCTGATTTAAAATTTAAATGATGCCTTCAAAGCAACATCTAGATAATATTAGACAAAACAACTGGATGACCTAGCATATAAGATGCACAAAATTTCTAGTAGTCAGTTTAGAGTTGTTTTGATGTAATCTTGGCTAAATGGAACATCTCATGTTGAGTCTGATGATTAAATGTGGTGGCATGACTCAGTGTCTCAAATCTCAAGAAATTACCTACATTTTGTGTTTAACAATAGCAACAAAATATACTCCTTGCTTGTTTTCTAATGTCTGCAGGTACTCCTTTGTATTGATTATGAGTTCTGGAAATATCAGAGATCACATCATTGACACATAAACATATTCTTGTAATATTTGCTAAATTATGATAAAAAATCCTACACAAAGTGTTCCAGTATAATTTACATTTGATCAATATGCTGATGTCTTCATTTTGTAAAGAATTCTAACAGAAGATTTTTGTATTTAGTAGCTCTGCTTCTCTCAGAAGTACTCTTTCTAGAATTTAGTCAGCCAGAGATTAATAAACTATGTTATGGTACAGAGAGTTACATTCTCTTGTAAATATGGCTGTCTATGCAAGCTATTTAAAATAAGTAACATTTAAAATAGTATAAGACCAAAGCTGAGGAAACAGTTCACTAGCCAGGAGGACTTATCATCTTCAAGAGGACAGAACACTCATATCAGGAAGCCTGCAACCACTTAGAACACCTGATCCTTAGAATCTCATGTCTCCTCTTGCCCACAAAGATATCCACATGCATATGTGAATAAATGGGTAGACATGAACTGACTCACACATGCATATGATATACCCAGATCTGAAAATTATACTTTTATGTTTCATTTTTTCCTTTTTCTTCTTTATATTACTCTGTTCTCCTTCCCCTCAACCAAAAGATTCTCCCCATTCCCATGTCTATTAATTGGCTTTCTTAATTATATATACAACAAATGAAATATGCATGTCAAAAGAAGCAAAAACACCAAGATAACATCCACATATAAAAAAATGTGTTGTTTTTTTATATCTCAGCTATCTCATTTAGGATGATTGCTTCTAGGAATGTCCATTTACCTTGAATTAACCTTGAATTTACATTGAATTTTAAAATAAATTTATATATCTTAGTAGAGTCACTCATTTTTATTATATATTCAGTAGTTTGTGAACATTTAGGTTGTTTCTATAGCCTGGCTATCATGAATCGAGCACCAAAGAACTGAATATTGTGTTTAAAATTATTACATTTACTTCACGTATGTGTGACTGTGTATGTCATGGCATCTGTATGGCTGTCAAGGCACACCGTTCAGAAGTCAGTTTTCTTCTTTTGTCATATGTGTCCTAAGGATCTAATACAGGTTTCAATTTTGAGGAAATTCCTGTTACCCAATGAACCATCTTACCACATGTATGTATATTTTCTTATTTATGTCAAAGTACTTTGATTTTTCATTCTCATGAGTGGAGAACAATATTTTATTGACTACCATTAAGTAAAATTTAAATGTTAAATTTGAATGTTAAATATAAAAACAAAAGAGGAATGGCAGAAAATAAATTAAAACTAACACACACACACACACACACACACACACACATATTTACCAATATATTAAACCACAATTATTTTAGATTTTTGTATTCTTTATTTATTGTTAATATTTATACATATTTAATTCCTATATGTATTTAAGGAACAAGTTTATAATTTTCATATATTCCTTAGAGATTGATCTATTTCATTTTTAACAATTTTTCTGAGATTATAATATAGTTCAATACTCTTTCCTTTATACTCTGTAAATCATCCAACACAATTTCCTAGTACATTTTCAAAGTCCTATCCTGTTTTTTTAAATTGTTGTTATATATGTGTTTGTGTTTTCAGATATGACAATTTAAAATTAATATCCAACTCATTTGGGAATTTTATATAATGTATTCTGATCACAGTCAACCACCTCTTTTCTTTAACTCCATCATATCTGAGTTCCCTAAGTTATCTCAAGCTCTATGTAAAATGTACTTGATAACCTACTAATCCCAATTCATGCTCTCATGCTTCTAAAAGTGGAACATTTAACGGGAGCATGATTGACTTGACAGTAACCACAGCCTACAAGAGTGTAAGTACCCCTCTTCAAGAAACATTCAACTCTCTGTGCTTAACCAGTGTTAGAAACTTACTAAAACATTCTAAGTCTCCTGTGACCCCATAATGATTTTTGATCCAGATTTTTCACCATGAGCATGATGAAGCTAGTAGTAGACCAAAAGAAATAAGGTATTTTCATACCCATGCTTCTTGGACTGTATCTCACAGTCTCACAGGGCACCACAGGAGCTCCTGGAGCAGACCTCTTCAAAGCCCACCATCTTGCTAGTGATTTCCAGGACAAGCTTGACCACTGTGGAGAGCCTTGAGTCTCTTCACCAAGAAATAAACTCCCTAGCAGGAGAGCACTTGGATAAGGTATATGTGTATAAGCTGGTTCACTGAAGATTATTTGAGAAGGCCTTAGTCTAAAAGAGCTGTAACATTAAAATTCTTCTAGAAGGCCTTTTCCCTTCTCCTTGGCACTCCCAACTTGACAGGAATCTTGTAGACCTCACCTCTTCTGTGTTCTGCTTCATCCTTCCAACCAACTGTACAGCAGCATCTGGACACCCTGAGGAATAAAGTGGAACCGTAGTTGATGCCCCACAAAAGCACATAATTGAATTCACACTACCCCATGCT
This sequence comes from Rattus rattus, assembly GCF_011064425.1. Classification (NCBI taxonomy): domain Eukaryota; kingdom Metazoa; phylum Chordata; class Mammalia; order Rodentia; family Muridae; genus Rattus; species Rattus rattus. The sequence goes on along the minus strand of NC_046164.1, from coordinate 49,575,158 downwards.
GAACACTGGCTAGTTTCATCTTATGAAGGAAACCGTATCTGCTACAGGTTCATAAGAACAAAAGTCCTGCCATGTCCAGAATACATTGTCTTTTTCTCTGGGAACCCTTTATTTCTTATTCTTGAAATCTTTTCATTATACTTCGCAGTCTTGGAAGATCATACCTCAGCCTTGTGTTAGGGGTATGACATAGTTTTTCTGTTCGTGGCTGAAAACCTCCTAGTATTTATTTTAAAGACTTTTAGAGTTGTACATTTCTGTTTCATTCATATTATAGTTCACAAATAATCTCCATTAATGCTTTCTGAGAACTACCATGTGCTGTGAATGAAGATGTACAAATTTAAGGAACATTCAGTATTGTGTCTGTTTATCAAAATCATATTGTGGGCTCAAGCCTGTGATTTGTGAATTCTACAACCATAGGTTCTTTGTGAGATATAGAGTACCAATAAAACCAATAATATGTCTTTTTTTTATTAACTTGAGTATTTCTTATATACATTTAAGTGTTATTCCCTTTTCCCGGGTTTCTTTCTGGGCAAACATCCCTTCCCCCCCCTTCCTTATGGGTATTCCCTCCCCACCTCCCCCCATTGCCCCCGACAGTCTAGTTCATGGGGTTCAGTTCAGGACCCAGGGCTTTTCCACTGGTGCTCTTACTAGGATATTCATTGCTACCTATGAGGTCAAGTCAGGGTCAGTCCATGTATAGTCTTTAGGTAGTGGCTTAGTCCCTGGAAGCTCTGGTTGCTTGGCATTGTTGTACATATGGGGTCTCAAGCCCCTTCAAGCTCTTCCAGTTCTTTCTCTGATTCCTTCAACGGGGTCCTGTTCTCAGCATGGTTTTGCTACAAGCCTCTGTACTTGCTGTATTCTGGCTGTGTCTCTCAGGAGCGATCTACATCCGGCTCCTTTCTGCCTGCACTTCTTTGCTTCATCCATTTTGTCTAATTGGGTGGCTGTATATGTATGGGCCACATGTGGGGCAGGCTCTGAATGGGTGTTCCTTCAGTCTCTGTTTTAATCTTTGCCTCTCTCTTCCCTGCCAAGGGTTTTTTAAAGAAGGAGTGAAGCATTCACATTTTGATCATCCGTCTTGAGTTTCATTTGTTCTAGGCATCTAGGGTAATTCAAGCATTTGGGCAATGCAACTTATCAGTGAGTGCATACCATGTATGTCTTTTCTGTGATTTTGTTCAGGATGATATTTTCCAGTTCAACCATTTGCCTACTTAATTTCATAAAGTCATTGTTTTGATAGTTGGTAATATTCCATTTGTAGAAAATCCATTCCTCTGTTGAAGGGCATCTGGGTTCTTCCTTTATCTTTTTTGATGACTTTTAGTTGAAAATTGATTTTTATTTGATATTAGAATGGCTACTCAGCTTGCTTCTTCCGACCATTTCTTGGAAAGTTGTTTTCCAGCCTTTCACTCTGAGGCAAGTCTGTCTTTGTCCTCTTGTGCTCAGGCAGCAGAATGCAGGGTCCTCGTTATATCCAGTTTGTTAATCTATGTCTTTTTTTATTGGGGAGTTGAGGCCATTTTTGAGAGATATTAAGGAATAGTGATTACTTCCTGTTATATTCATATTTTGTGTTATGTTTTGTGCTTTTTTCTTCTCTTTGTTGTAAAGATTAGTTTCTTGCCTCTTCTTGGGTATAGCTTGCCTCCTTATGTTGGGCTTTACCATTTATTATCCTTTGTAGTGCTGGATTTGTAGAAAGATATTTGTAAATTTGGTTTTGTCATGGAATATCTTGTTTTCTCCTTCTATGTTAATTGAGAGTTTGCAGGATACAGTAGCCTGGGCTGGCATTTGTGTTCTCTTAGGGTCTGTATGACATCAGTCCAGGATCTTCTGGCATTCATAGTTTCTGGCGAAAAGTCTGGTGTGATTCTGATAGGTCTGCCTTTATATGTTACTTGACCTTTTTTCCCTTACTGCTTTTAATATTCTTTCTTTATTTTGTGCGTTTGGTGTTTTGACTATTATGTGATGGGAGGAGTTTCTTTACTGGTCCAATCTATTTGGAGTTCTGTAGGCTTCATGTGTGTTTATGGGCATCTCCTTCTTTAGGTTAGGGAAGTTTCTTCTATGATTTTGTTGAAGATATTTACTGGTCCTTTGAGCTGAGAGTCTTCACTCTCTTCTATACCTATTATCCTTAGGTTTGATCTTCTCATTGACTCCTGGATTTCCTGTATGTTTTGGACCAGTAGCTTTTTCCGCTTTACATTATCTTTGACAGTTGAGTCAATGATTTCTATGGAATCTTCTGCTCCTGAGATTCTCTCTTCCATCTCTTGTATTCTGTTGGTGAAGCTTGTATCTACAGCTCCTTGTCTCTTTTTTTGGTTTTCTATATCAGGGTTGTTTCATGTGTTCTTTCTTGATTGACTTCTATTTCCATTTTTAATTCCTTCAACTGTTTGATTGTGTTTTCCTGGAATTCTTTCAAGGATTTTTGTGTCCTCTCTATGGGCTTCTACTTGTTTATTTATGTTTTCCCTGGAATTCTTTTTGCATTTTTAGATAGGCTTCTACTTGTTCTCAGATCATGTCTTTCTTGAAGTCCTCCAGCATCATGGTTAAATATGATTTTGAATCTAGATCTTGCTTTTCTGGTGTGTTTGGATAATCCATGTTTGTTTTGATGGGAGGTGGGCTGGATGGTGCCATGTAGTCTTGGTTTTCTGTTGCTTGGGTTCCTGCGCTTGCCTCTGCCATCAAATTGTTCTAAGTGTTACTATGTTCTGCTATTTCTGACAGTGGCTAAACTGTCCTATAGGCCTGTGTGTCAATTGCTGTAACCTGTTTTGCTCTCTTTCAGTCAGTTATGGGGACAGAGTGTTCTGATGTAGTTTTTCCTTTCTACAGGTCTTCAGCTGTTTGTGGACCTGTGCCTTGAGTTAGGCAGGTCACTTGCAGCAGAAAAGTTGGTCTTACCTGTGGTCCCAAGGCTCAAGTTCACTCTGTGGTGCTGCCCACGGCTCTCCAGAGGTGGCAGCAACCAGGAAGATCTGCGCCGCCTTCCGGGAGCCTGTGCACCAGGTTCCAGATGGATTTTGGTGTTTTCCTCTGGAATCAGTAATGTGCAGAGAGCAGTCTTCTGGTTTGCAGTATCTGCCTCTCTGAAGGTTTAGCTCTCCCTCCATGGATTTGGGGTGCAGAGAACTGTTTATCGGTCTGTTTCCTTCAGGTTGTGTCTCAGGCAGGGGGTCCTGCCGCCTCCTGGGCCCTCCCCCACAAAGACCAGTTTCCTCTTGGGCCAGGGATGTGGGCAGGGGGTGGGCAGTGTTGGTGGTCTCTTTTGCCTCAGGAGTTACCTGACCAGGCGATTATAGTCTCTTCCACGGGTCTGGAAGCAGAGAAAAGGGCCAGGATCCATGGTGTGGGACTTCCCCAATAATTGTCTTAAGGAGTAGACCTTCAATCTGAAGGTTTAGCTATCCCAATAGTGTCCATGTCTCTGTTGCACCTAAGAATGTCATTATTGCAGTTCAGAGTTTATAGCTGACTAAGACTATTAATCACACTTTTCTCAAGCAGCTGTTTCTCATTTAGAAAATGATAATTTCAAAAATATACCAGCAGTATAGCATCTATTACTACAAGGAAAGGAAACTACCATGGAAGAAAATTTCTGGATAGTAGTTACTTGTTTTTCTTATGTCTTGTAATAAATGTGTGTGGTATCTTCAGCAATATGGAATCTAACTCTCATATTCCAGTACAACCAAGAGTAGCATCAATGGACGATACCATTTTGGGACTTTCATTACTTTTGACAACAAATTTAGAGGAAACATACTGTGGCTTTTGTTTTATTATCATTACTTCGTTTATATGAACATTTGAGCAAAAATATTTCTTCTATTTTTCATTACAAGAAAAGGTTTATTAGATATATTTTGTTTTCATGTGCTTGTTCTTTCTTTCCTTTTTTATCTTTGCTCATAGTCAATTTGTTTGATGAATAGCTGACTTCCAGATTTGAGATTTATTCAGTAAACTCCATTTTAAAATTACAATGTAATAAGGTTCACTCTTTGTAAGAGATTATTAATGTCTCATATGATTGTTATTGTCATCTTAAAAGTGTCCTGTATTTTCTTGTAACCAAGTATACATCTTTCTTGAGCAAGGTATCTAATTTTGGTAAATTATTTTTAATTTAATCCCTTTCTCTACATATTTCTTCATCTGTGACCTTTGACTTAGATTTTATATTTCAAATAATGTAACATTTTTTAGAAACTATATTAATTTTCCTTGGTAATAAATTGGATTTTGTGGTCAAATTTATAAAAATAATTTTCAAAAATTAGAATGATTCTAAAGGTAACTATCAGGTTTAAATAGTTAGTTGCATTTGCATATTAAAAAATATTGCATTTTAACCATCTGTTAGTATCAGACAAACACTGGAGCATGTTTTAGAATGTTTTATCTATTTCAGAATAATGTCTCAATAGAGAACTTTGTAAACTTGAGCATTATAAGAGATAACCCTTTAAAATGATCTCAATGAGTTACAATGATTTTAGTATTTACTAATATTTTCTAGATAGCCTATGAGACATTTGACCAATGGTGTCATATAGTCCTTTCCCCTTAATGTCTGATAGAACCTAAGCATATGGTTACCTGTCACTTTTATGATTTGACACCAGTTGACTATAATGAAGACAGAAATAATCATATAGCCATAACTCAGTCAACTGAGTCATAAAAAAGACTAGGTCGGCCTTTTGTGAAGTTGGGAAGATCTACATTAGAGATAGACAGACTTGTGAGATTGTTATGGCCTCAGAGATGACTAAAAGACCATTTCCCCCAAATCAAGGTGTACAGGAGCTAATGAACCATGCATGAGAATCACCTCTGGCACCTATATGTATGAATATATGAGAGCATGTGTTCACACATAATTTTTTACCTTAAGGTGTATAGAAAAAAATAAATAAAACACTCCACTTTTATATTTAACATATGCACATGTGTGTGTTGATATAAACTGGGGATTATAGATGTTTCCAAACAGGTGAGCTTGAAAAGTGATAATTTGTGTGCTCATTTTAAGAGAATAATCTGGCTAACCAGTTTTGCTTCATTTTCTTTATTTGATACATGCCATTTCTATTCTGTTTCTAAGATACCATATTTTAAGTCTCTCTCTCTCTCTCTCTCTCTCTCTCTCTCTCTCTCTCTCTCTCACTCTGTGTGTGTGTGTGTGTGTGTTTGTGTGTGTTTGTGTGTGTGTGTTTGTGAGTGTGTGTGGTCTGATTGAGTTAGAAAGAAAAAGCTTATAGATATTGCAGGTTTCTTCAGAAAATTGAAAGAGAACCAGTAAATAAAAATCGAGCTTTAATGTAAAATTATTTTCAATACTAAACCTGGAAGACATCTCTTAAAGATTTATTTGCTGGCAAATTCACAGAAATAGTGTTACCTTAGCAACTCATGACACAGAAATTAAGCTGTCAAAATCTTGATCATTCAAAAGGGTTCAATGACCTTCATGTCAACTCAGCAGATGAAAAAGAGCTGCAGTGATGTACTTTGCCAGGTTTTTGAACTCCAATAAACAAGCCAAGCTGTGTTTATGAATTCTCTAAAATAGACAAGTGGAGAATAGGACAGTATCTGTGAGTGCCAAAATAGATTTACAGGTATTTTGGCAACTCACACCCTCTGCTAAAGGAATCTTCACTTTCAAACTCCTTCATAATAAACAATACTAGATGTATCTCAAACAGCAAAGGCAAGATAGAACCTCACTCATGCTTGTCAAAATATGATTATTCGTCATATTAGTTATCAATGGGAGGTAAGCCTTTAAGTCAATGTTTCATTTAAGAAAATTATGGCTTATCTTTGGAGATGGAGTCTTAAAGTATGACTACCATGAGATTCTTAGATTTCTAATACTTTTCTTGACAGAAAAACAACACTAAACACAAAAACTCTATTTCAGGGATTCGCTGCTATATAGATAGTACAGGAATTGACTTTCTAAACAGAAGAACGTTATCATAGGCATTATGTCCAAAAAAATAGTATATGGGATCTCATGGAACTTAACTGCTTCAATAAAGCAAAGGGAAGAAAGGGTGTCTTCATTCAAACAACACAATAGACTATAAATTGAAAGGAAACTTTTTGCAATTATACACCAGAGAGTTAGTATCTTTAAAATATAAAGCACAACAAAGAAAAAGCCCTAAAAATCAAGAAGTTAAATAGCTCAATTTTAAAATGTTGTTTAGAATTAAATAGAAGAACCAATAAACAAGTATCCAGATTGAGTCAAGATATACCCTCAAAGTCAAATAGTGCATGTCAATCTTTATCAAGTTGGATAATCACAGATATTGTTAGCACAGCAAAGATCTCCTCTAGTGTGAGGAATGGGATATATACATCTTATAGAGTTGTTTTCCAATGAAGTAACAGAGGGCAAGGAATATATTCAAATGATGGAATATTTTTTAATTTAAACAACTTAATATAATTGATTGAAATCTTTCTCTCCATATATATATATATATATATATATATATATATGATATAGATATATCTTGCATATTCACAGGAATGGTTCAGTTTGTGTGATGAGTCAAGTTCCATAATTTCATATACAATAAAAACAGCATCATCTAGATGATGGCTATAAATAAATAAATACTATGTATTCAAGCATGCTATGACTTCTAGGTTATTCTATGCTACATAGAGAACTCTTCCAAGCCTGAGCTGCATCCAATTTGAAGCCTTGTCTCAAAGTTAGAAGCTCTCATCAATTCAGAAAAAAATATTTTATTGCAAGGATTTGAGAATATATATATAATCAGGGATAGGTAGGAACGGGGAATGGTAGCTAAACATGGAAGAGAAATATTAATGTTATTTTGTCAATACCAGTCACTTCTGGTGAGTTCACATGTGATATCTGCTGTTTTGTGGATCTGATTTCCTAATTAAGGCAGTTAATAGGTGTCCTTGGAAGAATAAGAAAATTACTGCTGAAGTCTATGTTCAGTTAAACTTTTATGGATACAATTTTTCTCAAATGATTACATTGCAAGATAAAAAGTATGTTGTCTTATATTAAAGAAAAAATAAGAGAAGCACAATGTTTAGACAGGAAGCTTGCTTCATCCAATATAGTCACTAATCAGAAGTAACTAGTCCTGAATAACAACTTTTAATAAAGTACAGCCATAAAATCTTTGAACAATAGGTTAGTTATAAAAATCCTATGAGATGATAATGGCATGTTGTCCTAAGCAAACTCAGGATTTATAAGACAAATTAAAGCAAGTTATTGAGATGTTTCTTACTAACAACTGCATTGTAACAGAAATATCATCTGGGTATAAATTCTGAGATTCATTGAATTACTGCTATTCATTGATTATACCAATCCTACATCTGATAAAATACTAATATCCAATATATGCAAAGAACTCAAGAAATTAGTCTCCAGAGAATCAAATAACCCTATTAAAAATGGAATACAGAGCTGAACAAAGAATTCTCACCTGAAGAATACTGAATGCCAGCGAAGCACCTAAGCAATGTTCAACATCCTTAGTCATTAGGGAAATTCAAATCAAATTAACCCTGAGATTCCAGGTTAATTCAGTTGACAACATATCCTGGCAAGGATATGGAGAAAGATGAACACTCCTCAATTGTTGGTGGGATTGCAAGCTTGTACAACCACTCTGGAAATCAGTCTGGAGGTTTCTCAGGAAATTGAACATATTACTACCGAAGGACCCAGCTATACCACTCCGGGTCATATACCCAAAAGATGCTGCAACATATACCAAGAAAACATGTTCCACTATGTTCATAGCCAGAAGTTGGAAAGAACCCAGTTGTTCTTCAACAGAGGAGTGAATACAGAAAATGTTATACATCTACTAAATGGAGTACTACTCTGGTATAAAAGCAATGGTTTCATTCAATTCATAGGCAAATGGATGGAAATAGAATATTTCCTGAGTGAGGAATATTGTAATATTATTACCTAATAGAATTACCTGAGTGAGGTACCAATCACAGTAAAACACACATGGTATGCCCTCACTGATAAGTGTATATTAGCCCAATAGCTCGAATTACCCAAGATGCAATCCACAGACAACTTGAAGCTCAAGAAGAAGGACAACCAAAGTGTGGATGCTTCAGTCCTTCTTAAAAGGGGGGACAAAAATATTCATAGGAGGAGATATGGAGACAAAGTTTGGATCAGAGACTGAAGGAATGGCCATTCAGAGCCTGGCCTGCCCGACCTGACAATCAAACCCATATACATACAGCCACCAAACCCAGTCAATATTGCTGATGCTCAGAAGTGTATGTTGACAGGAGGCTGATATAGCTGTCTTCTGAGAGGCTCTGCCAGAGCATGACAAATACAGAGGTGAATGCTCACAGTCAACCATTGAAATGAGAACAGGATCCCCATTGTAGAAGTTAGAGAATGGATTAAAGGACCTGAAAGGCCTTGCAACCCCATAAGAACAATAATACCAAACAACAAGAGTTTTTAGTGACTAATTCACCACCCAAAGAGTACACATGGACAGATCCATGGCTGCAGGTCATATGTAGCAGAGGATGCCCTTGTTGGGCACCAATGGGAGGAGAAGTCCTTGGTCCTGCCAAGGCTGGACATCCCAGAGTAGGGGTATGTCAGGGTGTGGAGGCAGGAAGGGGTAGGTGGTTGGGTGGGGGAACACCCTCATAGAAGAAGGGGGAGGGGAATGGGATAAGGAGTTTATGAATGGGAAACCAGGAAAGGGGATAACATTTGAAATGTAAATAAAAATTATCCAATAAAAATAAAACAAAATATTATTGTGAATAAAATACACATATATATATACATATATATGTGTGTGTAGAATGATAAATTTTGACTTTTAATCATCAAATTTTCCTATAATAGACTCAGTCCATTTGAATCATTTAGGTTAATGACAAATGAGACTTTATTGAGGGAAATTGTGGTAAGGAACATTCTTATGGTAAGAGAAAATATTCCCTCCAAAGCTAAAATATTTTGTTTGTAAATATAAATTTGAAAATGCTTAATAACATTAAAACACCAGAAGATTCTAATATACCTAAAAAGAGTCATTTGTCACATTTATTCTTTTAGTCAGCCTAGAAGAAATAAATGTACAAAACATACTAATAAGCAAAAGTGGCCAAGTAAGAAATAGGAAGTTTGACAGAACAACAAGAAGCCAAGAGACGATATCAGTTAAGAAAATATCCAATCAAACTTAACTGCCTATAACTCAAAGGCTCATTCAAAAGCTACATTTTTGCATGGATTTTATAAGGATAGAATAACACCATTGAAGTCCTTCACTGTGTGATTATGTGTGTGTTTGTGTGTGTGTGTGTGTGTGTGTGTGTGTGTGTGTGTGTGTTTCTTTCTCACATACACACAACAATTAAAATACTACAAAAATGTCACCTGCAATATCACCTTCCTATTTTTGGCTCAAAGATTAAAAAAATTATTATTATAAATGTTAGATTTTATAAAATTCCTATTAATATCCAAGAGCACTCCTTTCAGAAATAAAAACAAATTCCTACCATTCAGAGTCTTGAAAGACTTTAAATGGCCAAATAAATTAAGAAGAAGAGTGTGAAACAATTAACATTTTTAAATTTTAAATTATATAAATATTTATAGTCATTAGAAAAACCAACATTTTATCTTTTACATGGAATCCCAATGCAAGACACTCATAGATCTAGGAGAACAGTTATTATGAAGGGTCCAGAGATGAGGGAAATAAAGAGGTATCAGGTAAAGGAATCACCTTGACCTTATAAAATGAGCAAGTTCTAGAAATCAAATTCTTATTAGGGCACAAATTCATATCCAGGTGATTTGTACATTCACTCCATCATAAAGAATGTCCGTGTGAACTACATACTTGCTTAAATTTACTGGATTGTGATCGCCATTGCATATTGTAAATCTATAATAATACATGCATACATATGTGTGCATATGTATGTGTTATGTCTATATAATATTGATATTGAAACAATAATAAATAAAAAGGACACTATAAAATGTGAAGGATTTGATGAATGGAGGATGAGATAGACTAACTGGATGAAAATTGAAAAAAATCAATATTTAAAAAGACAGAATAGATTGAAGAGTCTGAGACCCTTATGAACAACAATGCCAAACAACCAGAGCTTCCAGGGACTAGCCACTACCTAAGACTATACATGGACTGGACCCTGGACTCCTGACCTCACAGGTAACAATGAATATCCTAAGTAAGATCACCAGTGCAAGAGAAAGCCCTTGGTCCTGCTAAGACTGAACCCCAGTGAATGTGATTGTTGGGGGAGGGTGGCAATGGGGGGTGAGGGGGGGAACACCCATAAATAAGGGGAGGGGCGGTTGAGATTTAGCTCAGTGGTAGAGCGCTTGCCTAGGAAGCGCAAGGCCTTGGGTTCGGTCCCCAGCTCCGGAAAAAAAAAAAAAATAAGGGGAGGGGGAGGGATTAGGGGGATGTTTGCCCGGAAACCATTGAAATGTAAATAAGAAATACTCAAGTTAATAAAAAAAAGACAGAATAATGCATCGAACCAATTAGAAATTATTCATATTTGTCCTTTATTTCTCCTAATGCTAGAAAAAAATAATGTGATTATTGCAAGCAAATGAGCTTTTTTCCCATTTTGCATAAAGAAAATCCGTACATCTATAGCCAACTAATCCTTAGCAATGATGGCAAAGTAGATACAGGAAAAAGTATGGTTTCCACAAGAAATTCTTTTGCAAAAATTGAGTAGTCCCTACAGAAGAATGCAATTAGGCCCTTATGTCAAAATGTGTATAAAAATCAATTCAAGATGAAATACAAAACAAACATAGAATGACAGAGATGGATACTGCATGATCTTACTACAACATAATACATGAAACAAACTCATTATAGCAAAGGATAAAATAACTTGGTAGATCTGAGTTTGAAGGAAATTAAAAGATATGAGTAAAGAGATACAGGGTTTTAGCTATTCAGGATGAAAAATACCTAGAGATTAAATGTTCAATGTACTTCATTTAATGACATGTTATACATTGAAAATTCCTAAAAAAAGATGATATGAAATATTCTTACTACACACAAGATGAAGAGACTTTAAGGAAGGATGTTGGAGTCATAAAACATCTGTCATAAATGTGAAAAGGGAATATTGTATATGGAGGTGCTTAAGCATGGTTGGGGGACTTGGAATTGGAGTAGAGAACTGCAGTTAGATGGGTCAATCAATGGTACTATGAAAAATCCACAAGGTATCTTATTATTTTGTATGTTAATTCAAAATTTTAAATATATGTGAAATGTACATATGTTTGATAATTGTTACATGTGTTATTTTGGTTATAGTAGACATTGACACAGACAGATTAATATACATTATGATCATTTTAGAATTATTCAGCTTGTCAATGCAAATAAAAAGGCAGCTGGAAAATATGAAGATGAATGCATGCTTTATGGATGAAGAAGAACATAAGACAAAAGACATATGAAAAATTTAGGAATCTCAAAATGTTCCAGGCTAGACACAAACTTCATGTATTCAAAACTTCATGGAGCTCATTATTATAGTCCACAACCCCAGCAAACACTTTCTGGGAATCTGCACACCAGTCTTGCCAGGTATGTAAACCATAGGTCTTCACCTCCCTTCCTTTCTATACTCAATCCTCCGCTCTCACCACACTATCTGTAGCAGAATGAAGGACAACTACTTGCACTGTCACTCCTTTCTACTCATTTCCTTTCCATAATGGAGATCTATGCCAAACTCCTACCAACTCATTCTGCATATCAGTTCCCAACTCACGCAGACATTCTATGGGAATAGAGTAGTCAAACCTAACAGAGATGCAAGTACGCCAGCCAAGGACAAGAGCAACAGATTTGAACTTTTCCCTCTCTACGTCATGTCATAACCAATCTGACAGGTTCATCCCCAACCTCTGTAGCAAACTTCCTGTTGTGGCCTCTCCTCACTGTCTGAACACATAAGAAAATCCTGTTTGAACATTCTTCCTCCTGTGAACCTTGTAATCAACCCTTAGCCTGTTACTATTCTTAAGTGTCAGCTCCCAATACTTAGAAACACAGTTTGTTCAAAACATGTTGTAGTTCCATGTCTCCAGATTCCAGAAGATTACCTTACAATACATCACATAGCTATCATAACACACAGACACACACACACACACACACACACACACACACACACACACACACACACACACACTCACTCACCTAAGAACTAGAGAAGACAAGAGAAACAAATCAGGTGGGGGAAAAACAAAAACAAAAAACCTAACTAACAATGACAAGACCTGATATCATCACCTAAAATTATTATCGTTCCCAACCAAGATGCCTATACAGCAACACGAAAAAAAAAACAAAAACAAAAAAAAAACCCTCCACTGAAGGACCTAAACAGTATAATTGAAAAACAAGGAAAAAAAACTTAAAATAGGCTTAATTATGTATAATACAAGTCTATAATATGTACATAAATAAACCACTTACGATAAATTTATACAAATGAAAATAGACAATGGATGAAACTAGAAAAAACAATTTAAGACCTGAAAGTAAATACAAATCAATGAGGAAGACCAACACTGACAGAAGTCTGGAAATGAAAATTTTAGAAAGGAGAAGAAGAACATCAGAGGCAAGGTGCATCAACAGAATACAAGAGATGGGAGGATGTGTTTAGGGTGGCTTAGATATCCCTAGGAAAGACAAATAGGGTGGTTTGTAGAAGCACAGGAATGAGAGGATTGGGTGAAATAGTGATAGGTAAGGCAGAAAAGAGAAACTAGAAAGAAAACATGGAAGAGAAAACTAAAATTAAGCGTTACTCCATGGTTAGTATAAAAACTTAATACAATGGAAGCTTCCTAAAATATGTAATTATATGAAGATAATCTAAATGAAGCTGCTAAACAATGGGGGAGACAGAATTTGACTGGGCATCTCTTGTCTCTCAAGTGACATTTCCAGTATAGGGATAAAATATTAACATTGAGTTGTTGGCCAAGTTTACCACGAGAACAGGAAAATAAACCAGGATGCAGCCAAGACTATGGGTTACTCTCTACAAGCTGACAGCATAGCTCATTACTAATGACAGCACCTACATGTGTGGGATGTTGTTGTCTGTACCTTAGGCTACTTGTCACTTGACCCTTCCTATCCTTTGGGGTTGGAGGTGAATTGGCACAGTCAATAACACAAACTCCAATAGCAGGTGAAAACTGCACCATCAATCTCTCATTCATGTGCACCATTAGTCCCAAGACAGCATCTTTTGTAAATAGTAGTTCTTGGCTAGCTGGCATTGTATGTACCAGCAATCCTTGGTCTCTCAGGCTGTGCTCAACTAGGTCCTCTCTGTAGGAGATGCTACTGCGGCGGCAGGAGACCTGGTCACCATTGTCTCAACATTGTTGACCCCAGAGGATTCCTCAGAGGATTCACCATATATTGGGCTGTGACTGTCTTAGGTTGTCCTGTCTTCCAGGATCTTACCTGTCATTGACTACCAGCCCTCAAAGAGATATCACTCTAGAGGCATGTCACACAGTGGGGAGATGCAGAATAGCCTACATGTTAGTCTCAAGGATCTCAATTAGGTCCTCCTGTAGGAACTGCCTTTGTGACTGTGTAACCCCTGGCACTTACATAGAGGTGACACCACTGCTTCAGTGGGAATAACCAACCACTATCTGATTCTGCTTGAATGGTACCTGTGATGGTTTGAAAGGGATGGATCTCACAGGTTGATAGATTTGAATACTTGGTTACAGATAATGGCAATCTCTGAAAGGATTAGGTGGTGAATCCTTCTTGGAAGAAATGTTTCACAGGAGTTGATTTTGAAGGTTCCAAAAGCTTATTCCAACCCTAACGTCTGTCACACCCTGCTGCTTGTGGAACTAATAATTTCCCATCACCATGTCTGTTTACATGCTGTCATATTACCTACCATGATGACAATTAGATAAAACGATGAACCTTTAAGCAAACCATAATTAATTAATTAACTCTCTTTAGTATGGTCATGGTTTTTTCACATGATTCTTTCTTCGCAGCAAGAAAACACTTGATAAGACAGAAGAAAATATCCCATGCACTGTTTGGGAGACCCATAAACTTATACTTGATTGTCAAGACTTTGGGGTAAAACCAAGGTACTAATGTTCTTAAAAAAAACATACACAAAAAAAACCCAAAAAACTAATGTAGCATAGAATGACGACTAATGACATTGCTCTATTTAATTTATTTATATACTTTCACAAATGTTTTACATATTTTATGCACATGTATAACACAGTGCCTTTAATAGCCATCATCTGAGAAGTTTCTTTCTGAAGCGACAGGAACAAATATAGAGCCCCAGAGCCAGACACTATGAAGAAAGTAGGAACACTCAGCCCTAAGTGAGATTCGGAGTTCGCAGAACCCTGTAGAAGAGGAGAAAGAAAGAGTTTAAGAACCCTAAGGGAAAAAGAGCACCAAGGAAACAAGGGTTGAAAACATTAGGATTGAAGTACAAATTAATTCACAGAGATTATGCAAGCATGCAAAAGGGTTCTTACCAGATAGGGTCCTAAGTTCAGAAAGGGAAGTGGATATCTACAACTATCTATCACCTAGAAGCCACTGTCAATTGGTTTCCACTTGAAAACAAAAATTTACTTTTGTCTAATAGAGTCTCATTGTTTAAGAGAAACAATTCTCTTAAATGTAGGCCACAAGGCCAGCAGTTATTTAAAATCTTATAATTTAAATTTAATTTATTTATATACTTTCACAAATGTTTTATATATTTTATGCATATGTATATACATGCACACAAACACATCCTACACACACAAACACACACACACACGTATATATGTATATACATATATACACACATGTACATGCACATGCACATACATATACACATATACACATTCAAATTTTTTTACTCTATAAGACCTTTGTGTGTGTGTGTGTGTGTGTGTGTGTGTTTATGTGTTTGTGTAGTGTGTATGCATGTGTGTGTGTTTGTGTGTGCTTTCAGTTTAATGTTTTTATGGGATTCCAGCTATGGGAATGATCTAGTCCTGAATCTATAACTGTTTCTTCTTATTGTTTCTGTTTATGTAGGGGAGGGGCTAGTATTTTTTGTACAGTTGTTTTGACCCATTCTATTGTCTTTTATGTTATGTTATACCATAATTCTTTGTTTATTTTCCAATGAGAAACAGAAAGTAGAGGATCTAAATGGGTTGGGAGTTAGGGGGAATGCTGGAGAGTAGTGGGAAGAAGTATAATCATTATAACAATATAGTAATCATAATCACCATAATCAGGACACATTATGTAAAAAATCCATTTTCAATAAATGCTAAAATGAAAAGCTTCATGGATCTTATATAAAGCAACAACTAAAACCAAATATTTTTTGTTTCCTCCATTTCTTATTTTCTGTCTCCTTCCTTCTCTGCCTCCCTTGCTTTTTCCTTCATGCTCACTCTTATTCTTTCTTCTTTCATTGAAAACTTAATTAAAGACTTGTAAACTCTCAGTAGAGATACAATAGCTAATACCAAATTTCCGAGTTACAGAATTACAAAATAATCAAGGGAAGTAGAAGGTAGGAGGGACTTGGGGTGAAGAGAGGAGTGGAAAAAAAGGGGCAGAATCAGGTAGAAAGGAGATGTAGGAGATGCTCAGAGGGTCAGGTAATTGAACAGAGGTTTGTAACAATGAGTATAGGAACCTGGGTGTAGCAACCAGAATGTCTAAGATGCCAGGAAAGCAAGAGCCTCCCAGTATCCCACAGATGACATTAGCTGAAATATCCCAGAAAGGGGAGGGAGAACCTGTTGAGACCATGCAGAGGTTATGCATAGTCCTCTGGTTGAGGGATGGGACCACCGACTCATCTCCAAAATTTTGACCCAGTTTTGCCCCTGTCTCAAGGAAATACAGGAACACAGTGTGGAGCAGATACTGAAGGAAAGGCCATCCAGAGACTGCCTCACATGGGGATCCATCCCATATGAAGATACCAAAAACAGACACTATTGTTGATGCCAAGAAGTGATACTGGCAGGAGCCTGATATAACTTCTCCTGAGAAGCTCTGCCAGATTCTGATGAATACAGATGTGGGTGCTAGAAGCCTGGCACAAGGACCTAAATGGAGGGATTAGGGGAAGGACGACAGAAAGAGCTAAAGGGGCCTTATCTGGCATCAGGTGGAGGGGAAACCCCTGGTCCTGTGAAGTGTTGATGCCCCACTGTAGCGGAATACTACTGCAGTGAGGCAGGAATGAGCCAGCGGGTGTGGGAGCATTCTCATAGAAGCAGGATAAGAGGGTATGGGGTAGGGTGTTTGCAGAGGGGAAGAGAGGAAAGGAGATAAAATTTAAAATGTAAATATATAAAATATCTAATTCAAGAAAAGAACTAAAAAGAAAAAAATTACAGTGTCTGCAGGACTGACTGTGGAAGAATATTTTTGATATCTTAGCAAAATAAACTATATGTTTCTGATTACTTGAAATATACAGGAAAAGGCATAAGGTTGCTTCCTAGAGACTCTAGAAAAGGGTTTCATATTCAGTATATAAAGAAGTACTGACCTGATTTCTCATCTATCATTCTAGAAGGCCATGCGATTAGGTAAATAACCTTATAAAAACAAAAAATAAGTATCTAAATTTAAACTCATAATAAAAATATCAATTCTGTCTTATATAGTTTATTTTAAATATTATAGTTGGAATACATAACATTCTAGTACAAAAAAAGAATTTTGACATTACAAAATTCATTAAAGGAAATAAATTATAAAGATATATATAATATACTACTATTATATATTATATATTATGCATAATATTATATATAATATGTGTGTATATTATATGTACATACATATATAAATAAATACACACATATATACACATGTATGCATATGAACATATACATATATACATATATGTATACATAGAAAGATGCTATAGATTTTTACTTGGGTGCTCATAATTTTTGATATCATGAAATAATTTATAATATACTATACGTACCTGCTATTTTCTTCCCTTAATTGATAATTACCCAGATGTATCCTACATCTAATATCCACTGGACACCACAGACCGTGACACTTTTTGAGATCAAATATTTTCCAACTTCACACATTACTTACTAAACCTGAATATACAATTGGTGTGATTTTTTACATGCAAATAATACATCTCAGAGGAGTGTTCCAAAGACCAACAAAATAAGCCTGGGCTGGGAGCCAAACCCATTAGTTTAGCCAGTACTACTTACCCCAAAGGAATCTAGACTGCAGCCACAGCCACAGAACAGAGAGAATACCAACATATTGCTAGTGAACTGATTCTATTTTAACCTTACTTCCTACCATTAATCTTAAGAGAATGAATGAAGCATCATCTGAACATTCATATCATCTATAGTAGAAATATTGTTGACATCCCTCTGTTAAAGTTACCTCTATTACTTCCCCTTTCTCTTTTGTACTTTCTAAATCTATTGTAGTTCCTCCTCCTCCTTCTCCTTCTCCTTCTTCTCCTCCTTTTTTGCCCTCAGCTTTCTGCTTCTCTTTTTGTTCCTCTTATTTTTCTGCTGCCTATCTTCTACTTATTACTATAATGGAAAACAAAATATATTGAAATATCAAGAATATAAAATTTTATTGTATATATAGAATTCTTATGAATATTCATCTCTCTAGACATTTTGGTAGGAGGAAATTATAAATTATGCATATGCATATATTTTAAGTTAGAGAAAGTATATCATTTCATATTTGTAAAAATACACATTATGTGATCTATTAGAGAAATTAGCATTTATTTAATCTTGTTATATATTATAACATTGATATGCATTTGAAATATTGCTTGGATAGCAAGGAAATATGGTAAATATAATTTATTTTATGTAAAGGCAGAATAAAATGAAACCTCAGTTTTTATTTAACATATAAACACATCAAATTTCTTTATGAAAGGCAAATTTTGGTATCAACCCAAAACCTTTTCTATGAACAAATATTGAACCATTTTCTTTCTAATTTAAATGTGCAACAATATGTCTAGATCAAATTGATAAAAGAAATGATTAATAAGATGAGAGTATAATACTCTGAGAGTTCCTTCCAGTTTCGACCTGTGCCCGAAGCTGACCCGGTCTCACAGCCTTCTGTACAAAAATCCCATTGAGGAAAGAGTTGGACTCACAGAAGTGCAGAGAATCTTGAGAACTCAGAGGAGACCACCACTTACACTCACATTCCTGGAAAAGAGGAACCTCATAACAGCCCTCTGGACACAGGAACATAGGAACAGTCAGGGAGATTTCTGCCTGCGACCAGAAATGAAAGCCCTTCACCAGGAGAAGTGGCACCCCTGAGAACAGAGGTAAAACCATGATTTCTGGTCTGAAGTTCCTCCGTGGAACCCTCAGGACATACAAAACCAGGAGTAGTCTGGACAAGACCCCTCCAGTTTCTGCCTGCTCCTGGATCTGACCTGGTCCCAAAGCCCTCTATATCCAGATCCTGCTGGGAGAAATCTGGTATTCAGGGATGCTGACGCATGGGCTTACAGAAGGGTCAAGCCACTATCAAAGACAGCAAGATCAGCTGTTACCAGAGACAACCAGATGGTGAAAGGCAAGTGGTGTAACAAACAATAGAAACAAAGACTACATGACATCATCAGAACCCAGTTCACCCAATATAGCAAATATTGGACATTCAATCATGCCAGAAAAGCAGGATTTGGAATCACATCTCATGATGATGATAGAGGACATTAAGAAGGACATAACATAAATAACACACTTTAAGAAATGTAGAACTACATGAGTAAACAAGTAGAATTTCTTAAAGAGGATCCACAAAAATCCCTTAAAGAATTATAGGAAAACACAACCAAACAGGAGAAGGAATTGAACAAAATTATTCAGGATCTACAAATGGAAATAGAAACAATAAAGAAAATACAAAGGGAGACAACCCTGGAGAAAAACAACCTAGGAAAGAGATAAGAAGCCATAGAGGCAAGAAACACCAATAGAATATAAGAGATAGAAGAGAGAATCTCAGGAACAGAAGATACCATAGAAAACATTATAACCATCAAAGAAAATGCAAAACACAAAAAGGTTCAAACACAAAACCTCAAGGAAATCCAGGACAAAATGAGAAGATCAAACCTAAGGATTATAGGTATAGAGGAGAGCAAAGAGTTCAAACTTAAAGAGCCAGTAATTATCTTCAACAAAATTATAGAAGAAAACTTCCCTAACCTAAAGAAAGAGATACATATACAAGAAGCCAACAGAACTCCAAATACATTGGACCAGAAAAGAAATTCCTCCCACCAAATGCAAATACAAAGAAAAAATATTCAAAGCAGTAAATGAAATAGGTCAAGTAACATATAAAGGCATACCTATCAGAATTACACCAGATTTCTCATCAAAGATTATGAAAGTCAAAAGATTCTGGGCAGATGTCGTACAGATCCTAAGAGAACACAGATGCCAGCCCAGGCTACTATATTCTGCAAACCTCTCAATTAACATAGATGGAGAAACCAAGACATTCCATGACAAAACCAAATTTACACAACATCTTTCCAGAATATAGCCCTACAAAGGATAATAGCTGAAAAAAAAAAAAACCCTCTAACATAAGGTGTAAAACTACACCCTAGAGGGGGTTGGAGATTTATCTCAGTGGTAGAGTGCTTGCCTAGCAAGCATAAGGCCCTGGGTTCGGTCCCCAGCTCTGAAAAAAAGAAAAGAAAAAAAAAAACTACACCCTAGAAAAATCAAGAAAGTAATCTTCTTGAAAAAAAATCATAGGCAAATGGATGGAACTGGAAAATATCATCCTGAATGAGGTAACCCAATCACAGAAAAACACACATGGTATGCAATCATTGATAAGTGGCTATTAGCCCAAATGCTTGAATTACCCTAGATGCACAGAACACATGAAACTCAAGAAGGATGACCAAAATGCGAATGCTTCACTCCTTCTTTAAAAGGGGAACAAGAATACCCTTGGCAGGGAATAGGGAGGCAAAGATTAGAACAGAGGCAGAAGGAACGCCCATTCAGAGCCTGCCCCACATGTGGTCCATACATATACAGCCACCAAACTAGATAAGATGGATGAAGCAAAGAAGTGCAGGCCAACAGGAACCGGATGTAGATTTCTCCTGAGAGACACAGCCCAGAATACAACAAATAAATAGGCGATTGCCATCATTAAACCACTGAACTGAGAATGGGACCCCCATTGAAGGAATCAGAGAAAGGACTGAAAGAGCTTGAAGGGTTTGAGAACCCATATGAACAACAATGCCAACCAACCAGAGCTTCCAGGACTAAGCCACTACCCAAAGACTATAAATGGCCTGACCCTGGGCTCCAACCTCATAGGTAGCAATGAATAGCCTAGTAAGAGCACCAGTGGAAGGGGGAGCCCTTGGTCCTGCTAAGACTGAATCCCCAGTGAACGTGACTGTTGGGGGGAGAGTGGTAATGAGGAAAGATGGGAAGGGGAACACCCATATAGAAGGGGAGTGGAAGGGGTTAGGGGGATGTTGGCCCAGAAACCAAGAAGGGGAATAACAATCGAAATGTAAATAAGAAATACTCAAGTTAATAAAGATGGAAAAAAACTAATAAAGGCAAACTTTTTTTAAAATGTGAACATGAAGGCTGAAGAATTGGACATTTGAAAAGCTGAGGTAGAACATCCTAGGCAGAGATGCCACAAGTTTGATAGCCTTCAGACAGAAAAATTCTTAAGTGCCCACAGGAAACGGAAAAAAAAAAAAAAAAAAAAAAAAAATCCACCTTTAAAACAAAAATAACAGGAAGCAACAATCACTATGCCTTAATATCACTTAACCTGAATAGACTAAATTCCTCAATAAGCAGACATAGACTAGCAGGCTGGACACAATAAGAGGACCCAGCATTTTGCAGCGTACAAGATACACACATCAGTGACAAACACAGACATTATCTCAGAGCAAAAGCCTGGAAAACAATTTTGCAAGCAATGGTCCCAAGCAACAACCTGGAGTTGGCATTCTAATATTGAATAAAATTGATAATCAACCAAAAGTTCTAAGAAGGAAAACAAAGGACATTTCATTTTCATCAATGGTAAAATCCACCAGATGAGCTCTCAATGAACAAGGGCACCTACATTCATAAAAGAAACCTTACTAAAGATCAAAGCACACAATGTAACTCATACAATAATAGTAGAAGATTTATAATGGGCAGATCATGGAAACAGAAAATCAACAGAGACATAGAGAAACTAACAGAAGTTATGAACAAAATAGATTTAACAGATATCTATAGAATACTTCATCCTAAAACAAAAGAATATACCTTCTTCTCAGCACCTCATTATACCTTCTCCCAAAAAAAGCATATAATTGGTCAACAGATATATGAAGACTGAAATAATCTGATGCACCCTATCAGATCACTATGGACTAAGGCTGGTCTGCAATAACAACAATAACAACAGAAAGCCCACATATACATGGAAGTTGAACAATGCTCTACTCAATGATAAATTGGTCAATAAAGAAAATAAAAAAATATTAAAGACTTTTTAGAATTTAATGAAAATGAAGGCACAACAAACCCAATTGTGGGACACAATGAGAGCAGTGCTAAGAGGAAAAGTCATAGTTCTAAGTGACTCCAAAAAGAAACTGGAAAGAGCATAGATTAGCAGCTTGACAGTACACCTACAAGCTCTAGAACAAAAAGAAGCAAATACACACAAGAGGAGTGGACAGCAGGAAATATCTAACTCAAGGCTGAAATCAACCAAATAGAAACAAGAAGGAACTAAACGAACAATTAACAAAACCAGGATCTGGTTCTTTGAGAAAATAAACAAGATAGATAAACACTTAGACAGACTAGCAACAGGACACAGTGACCATATCCAAATTAACAATGTCAGATATGAAAAGGGACACATTAACAATGGAATCTGAGGATATTAAAAAAAAATCAACGGATCCTACTACAAAAGCCTAAATTCAACAATACTTGAAAATCTGGATTAAATTTTCAATTTTTCTAGACAGATAAGAGGTACCAAAGTTAAATCAGGATTAGATAAACAATCTAAACAATCCTATAATTCCTAAAGAAATAGAAGAAGTTATTAAAAATATCCCAACAAAAAAATTACCTGGACCAGATGGGTTTAGTGCAGAATTCTATCAAACCTTCATAGAAGACCTAATAACACCACTGCTCAAACTGTTCCACAAAATAGAAACAGAAGGTACACTAGCCAATTCCTTCTATGAAGCCACAATTACACTTATAACTAAACCAAACCATGACCAATACAGATGGGGATGCACATAGTCAATCATCGGACTAAGCATGGGAAGCCTAATGGAGGAGTTAGGGGAAGGACAAAAAGAACTAAAGGAGTTAGCAACCTCACATGAAAAATAACAATATCAACCAACTAGACCCTCCCAGAGGTCCCAGGGACCAAACCACCAACTAAACAAGAGTACACATGGAGGATCCATAGCTCCAGCTGCATATGGTGCAGAGGATTACCACATCTAGCATAAATGGGAGAGGAGGCCCTTGGTCCTGTGGATGCTTGATCACCCTTATAAAAGCAGGTGGGATAGGGGAGGGGATAGGGGTTTAACTGGGGAAGAGGACAACATTTGACATGTAAATAAATAAAATAACCAATAAAAAATAATAAAAATAAAAAAATATATTGTCTCCAGAGTTGAGATTCCCTAATTGGTTATTCAATAAAAAAATGGGTAACTCTGAAGTCATATCCACACAAGCAACACTAAAAAGATTTTACAGGATATATTCATATGTTCAATATATTATTCTTATTTTAATTAGTGTTACTGATATATGAATGTGATTACAGAATCTCAGGGTTCCTAGAATCCAGAAAAATGCGTTGGATCCCATGGCTCTGGATTTATAGGCTGTAATGAGATGTTTGATATGTGTGTTGTGAATTCAACCCAAGTCATCTAAAAGAGCAGCAAGAAGTAAATGCTGAGTCATCTCTCCACCTCAGATCTTAACACATTCTTAACACAGTTCCTGAAGTCAGTATATATCAAACAACATTTAGTGCTTCAGTAGACTTAACTGTTTTCAAATCAGTGGATGTTACCACTTATAAAGCATTGCTTGGATTATTACACTTTTCTTCGTCAAGAATTTAGTGGTAGTTTTTCTTGCGTTTGTGACTTACCAAACTAAATAGAATTATGGTATTTTAATATATAAGAGTCCTTCCAAAACCAGAGTTCCAGACTTTCTACTACATTTCTTTCTTTCTTTCTTTCTTTCTTTCTTTCTTTCTTTCTTTCTTTCTTTCTTTCTTTCTTCCTTCCTTCCTTCCTTCCTTCCTTCCTTCCTTTCTTTCTTTCTTTCTTTCTTTTTTTTTATTATTATCTTGAGTATTTCTTGTATACATTTCCAGTGTTATTCCCTTTCCCGGTTTCCAGGCAAACATCCCCCTCCCCCATCCCCTTCTTTATGGGTGTTCCCATCCCCAGCCTCCCCCCATTGCCGCCCTCTCCCCGACAGTCTAGTTCACTGGGGGTTCAGTCTTAGCAGGACCCAGGGCTTCCCCTTCCACTGGTGCTCTTACTAGGATATTCATTTCTACCTATGAGGTTAGAGTCCAGGGTCAGTCCATGTATAGTCTTTAGCTATTGGCTTAGTCCCTGGAAGCTCTGGTTGCTTGGCATTGTTGTACATATGGGGTCTCAAGCCCCTTCAAGCTCTTCTAGTTCTTTCTCTGATTCCTTCAACGGGGGTCTTATTCTCAGTTCAGCGGTTTGCTGCTGGCATTCGCCTCTGTACTTGCTGTATTCTGGTTGTGTCTCTCAGGAGCGATCTACATCCCTCTCCTGTCAGCCTGCACTTCTTTGCTTCATCCATCTTGTCTAATTGGATGGCTGTATATGTATGGGCCACATGTGGGGCAGGCTCTGAATGGGTGTTCCTTCTGTGTCTGTTTTATTCTTTGCCTCTCTCTTCCCTGCCAAGGGTATTCTTGTTCCCCTTTTAAAGGAGTGAAGCATTCACATTTTGATCATCCATCTTGAGTTTCATTTGTTCTAGGCATCTAGGGTAATTCAAGCATTTGGGCTAATAGCCACTTATCAATGAGTGCATACCATGTATGTCTTTTTGTGATTGGGTTAGCTCACTCAGAATGATATTTTCCAGTTCCAACCATTTGCCTACGAATTTCATAAAGTCGTTGTTTTTGATAGCTGAGTAATATTCCATTGTGTAGATGTACCACATTTTCTGTATCCATTCCTCTGTTGAAGGGCATCTGGGTTCTTTCCAGCTTCTGGCTATTATAAATAAGGCTGCGATGAATATAGTGGAGCACGTGTCTTTTTTATATGTTGGGGCATCATTTAGGTATATGCCCAAGAGAGGTATAGCTGGATCCTCAGGCAGTTCAATGCCCAATTTTCTGAGGAACCTCCAGACTGATTTCCAGAATGGTTGTACCAGTCTACAATCCCACCAACAATGGAGGAGTGTTCCCCTTTCTCCACATCCTCGCCAGCATTTGCTGTCACCTGAGTTTTTGATCTTAGCCATTCTCACTGCTGTGAGGTGAAATCTCAGGGTTGTTTTGTTTTGCATTTCCCTTATGACTAAAGATGTTGAACATTTCTTTAGGTGTTTCTCAGCCATTCGGCATTCCTCAACTGTGAATTCTTTGTTTAGCTGTAAACCCCATTTTTTAATGGGGTTATTTGTCTCCCTGTGGTCTAACTTCTTGAGTTCTTTGTATATTTTGGATATAAGCCCTCTATCTGTTGCAGGATTGGTAAAGATCTATTCCCAATCTGTTGGTTGCCGTTTTGTCCTAACCACAGTGTCCTTTGCCTTACAGAAGCTTTGCAATTTTATGAGATCCCATTTGTCGATTCTTTTTTGTTTTGTTTTGTTTTGTTTTTTGTTTTTTTCTCCATCTTTATTAACTTGTGTATTTCTTATTTACATTTCTTTTTTTTTCTATTAACTTGAATATTTCTTATATACATTTCGAGTGTTATTCCCTTTCCCGGTTTCCGGGCAAACATCCCCTTCCCCCCTCCCCTTCCTTATGGGTGTTCCCCTCCCCACCTTTCCCCCATTGAGGCCCTCCCCCCAACAGTCTAGTTCACTGGGGGGTTCAGTCTTAGCAGGACCCAGGGCTTCCCCTTCCACTGGTGCTCTTACTAGGATATTCATTACTACCTATGAGGTCAGAGTCCAGGGTCAGTCCATGTATAGTCTTTAGGTAGTGGCTTAGTCCCTGCAAGCTCTTGTTGCTTGGCATTGTTGTACATATGGGGTCTTGAGCCCTTCAAGCTCTTCCAGTTCTTTCTCTGATTCCTTCAACGGGGGTC
This sequence comes from Rattus rattus, assembly GCF_011064425.1. Lineage (NCBI taxonomy): Eukaryota > Metazoa > Chordata > Mammalia > Rodentia > Muridae > Rattus > Rattus rattus. Next base: position 49,549,535 of record NC_046164.1, on the reverse strand, counting down.
CTATTCTCAGTTCAGTGGTTTGCTGCTGGCATTCGCCTCTGTATTTGCTGTATTCTGGCTGTGTCTCTCAGGAGCGAACTACATCCGGCTCCTGTCAGTTGGTTTTGGCTCCTTTGTCAAAAATCAGCTGCCCATAGGTGTGTGGGTTCATTTCTGGGTCTTCAATTCTGTTCCATTGGTCTATCTGTCTGTCTCTGTACCAATACCATGCAGTTTTTATCACTATTGCTTTGTAATACTGCTTGAGTTCAGGGATAGAGATTCCCCCAGAAGTCCTTTTATTGTTGAGGATAGTTTTAGCTATCCTGGGTTTTTTGTTATTCCAGATGAATTTGCAAATTGTTCTGTCCAAGTCTTTGAAGAATTGGATTGGTATTTTGATGGGGATTGCATTGAATCTGTAGATCGCTTTTGGTAAAATGGCCATTTTTACTATATTAATCCTGCCAATCCATGAGCATGGGAGATCTTTCCATCTTCTGAGGTCTTCTTCAATTTCTTTTTCAGAGTCTTGAAGTTCTTCTTTACTTATTTACTTGCTTGGTTAAAGTCACACCGAGGTACTTTATATTATTTGGGTCTATTATGAAGGGTGTCGTTTCCCTAATTTCTTTCTCGGCTTGTTTCTCTTTTGTGTAGAGGAAGGCTACTGATTTATTTGAGTTAATTTTATACCCAGCCACTTTGCTGAAGTTGTTTATCAGCTTTAGTAGTTCTCTGGTGGAACTTTTGGGATCACTTAAATATACTATCATATCATCTGCAAATAGTGATATTTTGACTTCTTCTTTTCCGATCTGTATCCCCTTGACCTCCTTTTGTTGTCTGATTGCTCTGGCTAGAACTTCAAGAACTATATTGAATAAGTAGGGAGAGAGTGGGCAGCCTTGTCTAGTCCCTGATTTTAGTGGGATTGCTTCAAGTTTCTCTCCATTTAGTTTAATGTTAGCAACTGGTTTGCTGTATATGGCTTTTACTATGTTTAGGTATGGGCCTTGAATTCCTATTCTTTCCAGGACTTTTATCATGAAGGGGTGTTGAATTTTGTCAAATGCTTTCTCAGCATCTAATGAAATGATCATGTGGTTTTGTTCTTTCAGTTTGTTTATATAATGGATCACGTTGATGGTTTTCCGTATATTAAACCATCCCTGCATGCCTAGGATGAAGGCTACTTGATTATGGTGGTTGATTGTTTTGATGTGCTCTTGGATTCGGTTTGCCAGAATTTTATTGAGTATTTTTGCGTCAATATTCATAAGGGAAATTGGTCTGAAGTTCTCTTTCTTTGTTGGGTCTTTGTGTGGTTTAGGTGTAAGAGTAATTGTGGCTTCATAGAAGGAATTCGGTAGTTCTCCATCTGTTTCAATTTTGTGGAATAGTTTGGATAGTATTGGTATGAGGTCTTCTATGAAGGTCTGATAGAATTTTGCACTAAACCCGTCTGGACCTGGGCTCTTTTTGGTTGGGAGACCTTTAATGACTGCTTCTATTTCCTTGGGAGTTATGGGGTTGTTTAACTGGTTTATCTGTTACTGATTTAACTTCGGTACCTGGTATCTGTCTAGGAAATTGTCCATTTCCTGCAGATTTTCAAGTTTTCTTGAATATAGGCTTTTATAGTAAGATCTGATGATTTTTTGAATTTCCTCTGAATCTGTAGTTATGTCTCCCTTTTCATTTCTGATTTTGTTAATTTGGACACACTCTCTGTGTCCTCTTGTTAGTCTGGCTAAGGGTTTATCTATCTTGTTGATTTTCTCAAAGAACCACCTTTTGGTTCTGTTGATTCTTTCTATGGTCCTTTTAGTTTCTGCTTGGTTGATTTCAGCTCTGAGTTTGATTATTTCCTGCCTTCTACTCCTCCTGGGTGTATTTGCTTCTTTTTGTTCTAGAGCTTTTAGGTGTGCTGTCAAGCTGCTGACATATGCTCTCTCCTGTTTCTTTCTGCAGACACTCAGCGCTATGAGTTTTCCTCTTAGCACAGCTTTCATTGTGTCCCATAAGTTTGGGTATGTTGTACCTTCATTTTCATTAAATTCTAAAACGTCTTTAATTTCTTTCTTTATTTCTTCCTTGACCAGATTATCATTGAGTAGAGCATTGTTCAATTTCCACGTATATGTGAGCATTCTTCCCTTATTGTTATTGAAGACCAGCTTTAGGCCGTGGTGGTCCGATAGCACGCATGGTATTATTTCTATCTTTCTGTACCTGTTGAGGCCCGTTTTTTGACCAATTATATGGTCAATTTTGGAGAAAGTACCATGAGGAGCTGAGAAGAAGGTATATCCTTTTGCTTTAGGATAGATTGTTCTATAAATATCCGTTAAGTCCATTTGTCTCATGACTTCTATTAGTCTGTCTACGTCTCTGTTTAATTTCTGTTTCCATGATCTATCCATTGATGAGAGTGGGGTGTTGAAATCTCCTACTATTATTGTGTGAGGTGCAATGTGTGTTTTGAGCTTTAGTAAGGTTTCTTTTAAGTATGTAGCTACCCTTGTATTTGGGGCATAGATATTCAGGATTGAGAGTTCATCTTGGTGGATTTTTCCTTTGATGAATATGAAGTGTCCTTCCTTATCTTTTTTGATGACTTTTAGTTGAAAATTGATTTTATTTGATATTAGAATGGCTACTCCAGCTTGCTTCTTCCGACCATTTGCTTGGAAAGTTGTTTTCCAGCCTTTCACTCTGAGGTAGTGTCTGTCTTTGTCTCTGAGGTGTGTTTCCTGTAGGCAGCAGAATGCAGGGTCCTCGTTGCGTATCCAGTTTGTTAATCTATGTCTTTTTATTGGGGAGTTGGGGCCATTGATGTTGAGAGATATTAAGGAATAGTGAGTATTGCTTCCTGTTATGTTCATATTTGGATATGAGGTTATGTTTGTGTGCTTTTCTTCTCTTTGTTTTTTTTTTGTTGCCAAGACGATTAGTTTCTTCCTTCTTCTAGGGTATAGCTTGCCTCCTTATGTTGGGCTTTACCATTTATTATCCTTTGTAGTGCTGGATTTGTAGAAAGATATTGTGTAAATTTGGTTTTGTCATGGAATATCTTTTGTTTCTCCATCTATATTAATTGAGAGGTTTGCAGGATACAGTAACCTGGGCTGGCATTTGTGTTCTCTTAGGGTCTGTATGACATCTGTCCAGGATCTTCTGGCTTTCATAGTTTCTGGCGAAAAGTCTGGTGTGATTCTGATAGGTCTGCCTTTATATGTTACTTGACCTTTTTCCCTTACTGCTTTTAATATTCTTTCTTTATTTTGTGCATTTGGTGTTTTGACTATTATGTGACGGGAGGTGTTTCTTTTCTGGTCCAATCTATTTGGAGTTCTGTAGGCTTCTTGTATGCCTATGGGTATCTCTTTTTTTAGGTTAGGGAAGTTTTCTTCTATGATTTTGTTGAAGATATTTACTGGTTCTTTGAGCTGGGAGTCTTCACTCTCTTCTATACCTATTATCCTTAGTTTTGATCTTCTCATTGAGTCCTGGATTTCCTGTATGTTTTGGACCAGTAGCTTTTTCCGCTTTACATTATCTTTGACAGTTGAGTCAATGATTTCTATGGAATCTTCTGCTCCTGAGATTCTCTCTTCCATCTCTTGTATTCTGTTGGTGAAGCTTGTATCTACAGCTCCTTGTCTCTTCTTTTGGTTTTCTATATCCAGGGTTATTTCCATGTGTTCTTTCTTGATTGCTTCTATTTCCATTTTTAATTCCTTCAACTGTTTGATTGTGTTTTCCTGGAATTCTTTCAGGGATTTTTGTGATTCCTCTCTGTAGGCTTCTACTTGTTCTCTATGGGAGTTCTTCATGTCTTTCTTAAAGTCCTCCAGCATCATGATCAAATATGATTTTGAGACTAGATCTTGCTTTTCTGGTGTGTTTGGATATTCTGTGCTTGCTTTGGTAGGAGAATTGGGCCCCGATGTTGCCATGTAGTCTTGGTCTCTGTTGCTTGGGTTCCTGTGCTTGCCTCTCGCCATCAGATTATCTCTAGTGTTACTTTGTTCTGCTATTTCTGACAGTGGCTAGACTGTCCTATAAGCCTGTGTGTCAGGAGTGCTGTAGACCTGTTTTCCTGTTTCCTTTCAGCCAGTTATGGGGACAGAATATTCTGCTTTCGGGCATGTAGTTTTTTCTATCTACAGGTCTTCAGCTGTTCCTGTGGGCCTGTGTCTGGAGTTCACCAGGCAGGTCACTTGCAGCAGAAAAGTTGGTCTTACCTGTGGTCCCGAGGCTCAAGTTTGCTTGTGGTGTGCTGCCTAGGAGTTCTCAGCGGCGGCAGCAACCAGGAATATCTGCGCCGCCCTTTCTGGGAGCTTCTGTGCACCAGGGTTCCAGATGGCATTTGGTGTTTTCCTCTGGCGTCCGAGATGTGTGCTGAGTGCAGTCTCTTCTGGTTTCCCAGGTGTGTCTGCCTCTCTGAAGGTTTAGCTCTCCCTCCCACAGGAATTGGGTTCAGAGAACTGTTTATCCAGTAGCTCCCTTCAGGTTATGGTGGTGTGTCTCTCTGTTTCTTTCAAATCGATTGTTTTCATAACTTTTTTGTGATCTAGGTTCAGGACTGTCTTATATACTTTTAGTTATGTATTTTCTATGTGGGACATGCTTTGCATTTTCTTTTTTCCATAAAAGCCTATGTGATATTTATGACAAATTATCATAATGGTGTTTCAAAGCATAAAATTGTTTTATTTCCTGTAAGCTAAATATAATTATTCTCATATTGTAAATGATCAGTATGATTTGTTTGATAACATTAAAAAAGGTAAAATTATAATAATAAGTTATTCCATGTACATGAGTTGATAAGAACAAATATAACTGTTTATTCTAGAAACAACCAAAGACAGAGTAGCTACACTACCATTCATCAACTCTTTCAGGACAAGGTGAAATGTGTTTCTTTGAAAGATTTCCCCTTTAAAGAATACTTTTCTTTGTATGCTAGAGATTTAATACTAATTAGCATTTGACAATTCCACACTGAGACTTGGAGTATCAAATATTCACTGAAGTAATTTATAAGGCATTTGATAAGGTGTACTGATGATTAGATGTAGGTTAAGTCCCAGCATAACTTTCTCAAATTGTTTTAATGAATTCAAGTCACTGATTGAAGGGGTTTAAGTATAATTCAAGAACTCTTTTATAATCTTCAGCATAGCACAGTGGCTAACTTATTCCCTTATCTTACTTTAAAAAGGCATTTTCATCAAAGATGTAACAAACATATCTATTTCACTTTTACCTTTAGTTTTCTACTTTTTATGTAATATGTACATACTTATTTAGAAAACATTAAATATCATTTATTATCAATTAAAGTAATAAGTAATTTTTGGAGACAGTCTCAAAGAGCGCTTATGGTCTCGAAAAGATTTAACTATATTGAAATTGATTCTTTGGTTAATCTCAGTATTTACATTTAATGGATAGCCGCATAATAATGGGATTCTACTAGGTGATTTAATTATAATAAAAACTAGAGTTTAAAGTCATGAGATTATGTTCTATCTTTTAAAATTAGACAAGATAGTCCTTTCCAAATCTACCATAACAAATTTCCCAAAGATAATTTTTATAGATCCTCCAAATTATTTGATATCTTTGTGGCACAGTATATTATTTTTTGTTTTCCCCGTTATTTTCAATATGTTTTTGTCCACACCTTCTTTTGGCTCTAACTAAATGGCCATTTTTTTTTCATTTGGGGAGATGTCTACAAATTTTTGCCCAATCTACTAGTTATTTGTAGGCTTAGATTTTCCAAAACCCACTTTAATTACGATTCTTTAATGCTTCAACCTCCTGTGTAGCCTACCATCCAACAAAGGTAAGAGTAAAGAAAGGATAAGAAGAAACAGGGATTGTGGACGTGTTTAGAAAAAAAATTTTGATGCAATTCCAATCTTCATTGTTGGGAGTTCAGTACACTGGACAAACACCAAACAAGACCAACTTGATCCAGAAGAAACTTCAAGGTTCCTCTGATCCACTTTAGTTTGAGGAATGGGCAAGATGCAGCCACAATATCTTCTGAAATTCTTTGGTGCATTTTTCTTTCAAGGAAGTCTCAGAAAGATAAGATTAGTGAAGAATTCAAGGATTTCACTGTGAGTGTGTAATCTGCTAAGTCCTGCACCAGCAAAGCCCAACAAATACCAGCAAAGAGTTGCAATTTGAATTAATGCAAGAAGAACATCATCCACTGAATCACATAATCATGAACCAGGCAGCTTCCGGAAAAACACTATATCTATTCTCAGCAAAGCATCCTGTTGTATATTATAGTTTCCAAAAAAAATATTACATAATACAACTGTGTCTCCAACAAAACCAGACATTTTCAATTCAATTATTTGCATTTATAAGGTTGTGATCTTCTTATAAGATTGGGCATAAAATTTTGTCTCACTCAATTTTAAATACCTATCAAATATATTGTTTACATTTATTTTTTGTTTAGTGGTATTTCGCCTGCATGTAATTTATGAGAGATTTTAAAATTTTTGAATTGCAGACAGTTGTGAGCTGCCATGTGGGTGCTGGGATTTGAACCTAGATCCTCTGGAAAACTAGGCAGTGCCCTTAAACACTGAAACTCTCTGTCCCAACAACGAATATTTTTTAAGTTAATTTAATGGATGAAAAGGTCCCTTTTTCAATCTAATGGTTATATGTTAGGAAGGTTAAATGTTAATGAGCTATGCACATGTGCCTGTAGGCATGTGTGTGTGTGTGTGTGTGTGTGTGTGTGTGTGTGTGTGTGTGTGTGTGTAGTGGGGTGAAAATACTGTCATCCTGACACTCTAAAGAAGCAAGAGGCAATAAAATAAAGGGAAAATATAAACAGGAATTATAATGTTATAATACTTAGGATGAGATAAGATAAAAAAATTCTTTTTTATTGGTTATTTATTTACATTTAAAATGTTATCCCCTTTCCCCTCTACCAAATCTTTACCACATTCCCCTCCCCCTGCTTTTATGAGGGTGCTCCCCCACCCAACCACCCACTCCTGCCTCACTGACCTAGCATTCCCCTATGCTGGGGCATCCAACTTCCACAGGATCAAGTGCCTTCTCTTCCATTGATGCCAAATAAGAAAATCCTCTGCTAAATAAGCACAAAGAGCCATGGGTCCCTCCATGTGTGATCTTTGGTTGGTAGTTTAGTCCCTGGGAGCTCTGGAGGGGTCTGGTTGGTTGATATTGTTGATCTTCCTATGGGATTTGCAAACTCTTCAGCTCCCTCAGTCTTTCCCCTAAATCCTCCATTGGGTTCCTGTACTCAGTGTGATGGTTGGCTGTGAGCATCTGCATCTATTTAACAACTGCATGTATATTTTATCTACTATCTACCTATCTACCTAGGTGTCTATGTATCTATGTCCATCTATGTATCTATCTATGTCTGTCTATTATCCATCATCTATTATTTGTCATATCTCTGTCTGCTGTCTGTTTATCTATCCATGGTTTCTGTACATAGGCGCATCTATGTGCGCACGTGCGCGCACGCGTGTGTGTGTGTTTTGTGTGTGTGTGTGTGTGTGTGTGTGTGTGTGTGTGTGTGTCTGTGTGTAAGGTTACCTAGAAAGGGCAAGACAGCAACTCAAACATATTTTTTCTTATGTAGTAGTATTTTAAAAATAAATATTCAATGTCATACCTAGCTCTGAAGACTGTATCTTAAATTATGACTCTCCTGACAAGATATTCCCACCATGGTGTATTTAATGAGTGGTACCTATGTTATATGAATATCAAACACTTTCTGATTGGAATAAATAGAGTTTCATGCAGTATAACGAGTATTTAGCATCATATTTAAGGCCAATAATATGTGCCTAGGTAAACCATAGATCCTATGGAAGAAATTAGAAGTATTACTGTGCTACATTTACATGTATTATTTATATTTTTATTGAATCATTTCTATATTAAATGTGACAGAGGACACAGAAACAGAAAGGTTCTAAGATCCAGAGAAAGTAAATGACTACAATGCGAAATATTTTTCCCAAGATACTACATGGCAGTGGTATCTATTATCTGTCAGTGGCTCTGACAGAATGGATATCTACATAAGATCAAACAAGCTGAAATCCTAGCATGGACCTGATCCTATAGGCACGAAGTTTTCCCCTAGCAGAGGATCTCTAGAAAAATATACAAGATTATTAGGTGGTAAATTGATCAAAATAAAGTATTAGATACAAATAAAAACAGTAATAAATAAAGCTATGCTTTTAATGTAGCTTCATCACTATAAATTATTGAGATAAGTTGCCATTTTAGATAGAATTTCAAAAGAAAGACATTCTGCATCTCTTAGAAATACCTGGTCTGATATAGAAATGACTTGATGTGTTGGGCTGAGTCCTCTACATTTAATCAACTACACAGACTGCATAAATACAATTTTGTTGAACCAGAGATCAGTTTTTATCCTGTGAGCAAAAGTACTGTGAGGAGTACTTTTATTAACAATAATTGCACTGGTCCAATTACAGTCACATGGTCATTTTCTGTTTAGGACAAACTAATGCTACCGATTATTGAAATGTGCTACTCAAAATTTTAAAGTGGGATAACACATATGTCCTGTTTACCCTTTGCCCTTAGCCATCTAAGCGCAAGTCACATTACATTTTGTCCTTTCAATGTTCCTACTAATCCTGTGCTTAAATTTATGGTAAAGTACACGTCAATCAAATTGGCAATGCTTTTAGTCACATTTAAGGTGAAAAACCTGGTTGAATATAATCAACATATGCACGTTTACTCCCGTGTACCTAACTATAAGCCCTATTCCAGTATTAATGGCTTACTTCAGAGAGTTTCAGAAGCTGATAAGCATTTATATAAATGCGTCTGAATGCTGCTTCCTCCTAATACTTGAAATGAAAAGAAGGATGTGTGGGGATCATCCTGAAGCTTAGCCTGCCAATACTGCTGTGGATGCTACTTAGAACTGCCTTCACATAGCAGACAACTTGACTGCCTCTGCCAATTGGATTTGCTTAACTATTATTTGCCTTTAGCCAAGGGCACAGAATGTAGCAAATCTTTATCTGAAGGCTCTGGCAAGAGCTTAGGTGTTTATCATTAGAGTGAGGATCAAGAGGACCAGGTGTACTGTTTATTTTAATGAAGCCAAGATTGGAATGGGAGTTCGGAATACAAAATAAATAATTATTTACTAACTCTGTCCATTCTCTGAAGTGCAAGCTTACATCAGTTTTTTAGGACCAAAATATCTGGCCAGTAAACTCATTTTGTGTTATATTTTCCAACAGAATAAACTACTTATTGTAAGTGGTGGGGGAGCATTGGACTTGCACACATATACAGACATGCATATTTGATGTAGATGGAGGGTTTTATTTAACGTAAAGTAATTGCACTCTTTTCTGAAACATACTGTGCCCCAAACCACAAAGCTAATAGCAAAGTGCCTTGTACTCTGATATAAAAAAGATTATAGTTGTCTAGAAGCAATCTGAGAAGATTGAGTCTTTGCATGTACAATCAGTAAATAGCAGGGTTCTAGAAAGTGATTCCAACGTTGTTTACCTTGTTTCCTGTACACAATATTTGCCATATGTCTGTCCTCTAAATACTGGTACACTCCACTGTTGAGGGAACAGTTTAAGTTATAGTTAGGTTTTTCAGTGATAGAAAATAAAAACAACTTGTCTGGCATTGATGTGCCCTGTGAAATCTCTTTCACAGATGTGAGTGGTAGAGAAATCTGTGATTTTTTTTCTAATTTTATAAAAAAATGTTTTTCATTAAAAATTTTTTAAAAAAATATATTCTGATCATATTTCTCCTATTTTCTCCACTTTCCTATACACTCAACTCTGTTTTCTTTTCTCTATATATCTCAAAAAATAAAAGGAAAACAAAAACATAAACAAGTAAAATAGACACGTCCCAGAACCAAAACTAGCACACAAAACCATCTTAAAATCATTTTTGTGTTGGCCAACCGCTCCTGGGTATGGGCCTTGCCTTGGACTCTGGTTCATATACACAATCATACTCCATTGGAGAAAAGACATTTTATTCTTCCCAGAAGATGTCACTTGCAAAGAGCTTGTAATAGGTGTGAGAAAGTGTGTCTATCTCCCCTTTACAATGCTAGGATTTTGCATGGTTTCAATATGTCTAAGTTTCCAGAGTAGGGAGAAGGAGAGAAGCTATGGCAAGACAATGGAGGCTGATGTTAAGACTCTGCTGTGTGTATTTACAGGTTGTTATTAATGTTCTTAAGGGATGGTGGTACTGGGCTTTGTATGTTTAAGTGGGCAATTATATCTTATCGATTGGGTCAAAGGTTATTGTGTTGTGTGTTTTTTTAGTGACGGTTTGAGTGTAGGAAAGTGTGCGGCTGCCTGAGACACTGGGCTGCTGCAGAGTTGAGATGTGTTTTCGCCAAGATATCGAGCAGATGTCTTGGGGCACTGAGGTGCAGAACCTAGCAAGGTAAAAGACAATACATTCTTTTAGTTTTTATATTTTTACAACAACAGATGGCAAACTAATGTGATGGGTAAGAATCCATTAGTAATCCTAAGAATTGAGAGAAAGTTTTATTTTCTAAGTAAGAGGAGGCCAACACTATATTAAGTCATGTGATCTCTCAAGTGTGAGGAATTTAAATAAAGAAACAGGGAAATAGCCTGGGCTGGCAGGCTGAAGTTCTCCTGCTGTGTGATAAGTAAAGGCAGATCAGAGAGTTAGAGATTAAAAGCTGATTTTTAAAGAAAGTTGTTTAGAAAGTCTTTCAGAATACTCATATTCTTTTTAAAGTGGGCTCCATGGGGAATTTTGAGTGGAAATCCTAGTTAGACATGCTATTTCTTTATTATAGGTATTATTAAAAGGTGATTAACTTTGTTTTTAGAAAGGAGAGAGTAAAGAGATGACCTGAATCAGATGGGGATTTTCATCCACGTTTCAGAACTTAGATAGGGAAAAATTAGTCACTATCTCCAAGTAGAGAGTTGTGATGAATGTCTGTAACACCAGGCAGAATGAATGCAGACATATACTATAGAAGTTATTAAGGTTAAATGAAAATCTGTGGCTCTGGGTAGAGAGCTTAACAGATGGATATATTTTGGGTTAAAGTCCTGAGTTTTGAGTTGCTTATTGGTATTAGAATTGATAGAAGGTGTTTAGGTTTGTTTTTAGGAGAGTAAAGAGATTACCCGAATCATGTGGGGATTTTCATCCATGGTTCAGAACTTAGGGAAGAATTAGTCACGGACTCCCAGTAGAGTATTGTGATATTTACAAGTTATTAAGGTTCAGTAAAAATCTGTGGCTCTGGGTAGAGAGCTTGACATATTGAGATATTTTGGGCTAAAGTCCTGGTTTGATATGTTGCTTATTGGTATTAGAGTTGATAGAAGGTGTTTAGTTTGTTTTATGAATTACCCTGCTAAAAGCCATATGGCTCATTGATGCTGAAAGTGATTATTCTAAAGGGGGCTGAAAGTGATTATTCTAAAGTTGATTTTATGAGGAATTTAGACTTGGTTGTAATTTAACAGGGAGGAATTAGCTGGGTTGAGTTGTACAGTCATAATCTCATTTGGTAGCCAAGCTAAAATCATATCTTTGCTTTGATATAGAATTTATTTGTTAGAAGAGTTTAAAAGTTTTAGAGCCAGTCCTTCTAATGATGTAATTACAAACTTCTGAGTTGATTACACATGTGAGTTAAGGGCCAAATAGCAAACATATTGCTGACTTTGTGAGAGTACTTTCAAGACATTAAGATAGAAAGACAACAGTACAGATTGTCTTCTACAGGTAGATGGTCAGTAATCCACAAAATTTGAAATTTAAAGTTATTTATCTTTTGTTCAGACATATCTGCTCCTAACAGTTCCCCTTTGGCAGATTTAATGAAGAATTTGAACACCTCTACCTCCAGGTGAGGCAATACTTTGTGGCTAGGGAGCCACTGGACAAGACTGCCTGTTTCATCTGCAGACTAATGATGTCCAGAAAAGGACAAATTATGCAGAATAGTTGACTTATAAGCTCTGCCAAGACAGGGTGATCAGCCCTTCAAAAAATCTACATTTCAACAGCCTGTCAGTTGATTTTGAGCCAGAAGGCTGAAGACTTGCTAACAGGGGACTGTGCTAGTGGAGATTTGTCTCCACAACCTCCCAGTTTTGGAAGCTGTGTTAGGCTTCCTATGTTTATAGATAATTGGTCATTCTCAATGACGGGGTTGAAGACTGATTATAGTCTCATAGCCTATCAAGCTGTTTAACTCTGAAAATACATATTTTATTGAATAGTTATCAGAGAGTATACAAGCTAGCCAAGATATAATATAGATTTTAAGCCTATCTTAAGCTGGAATGGATAACTAAATGTTTTGTTTAACTGATATAGTGATGGACTGGGTGTTAAGTATATCATATGTTTTATAAATTGTAGAATGGTAATAATTGTACTCTATATATAAGTGAAAAGGCTTTTTAACTGGACAAAAGGGGGGAATGTTGTGGTTTGCCCTGGCATTATCTCTTTTTTGATGCTAATTCCACTGCTGCAAGGATATCTGCCTAATCACATACTCAGGAATCAGGTGACTTCACCAGAACCTTCTCTCCATTGAATTTGTAAAATATAGGTGAGGGGCAGGTACAAGATAGAAGGAGGACTGTTGGAGGAGAAGGAAGGATGGGCTGGGCGGGAGAGAAGTTTGAAGGAAGACGAGACTGGAAAGGAAGGAGGAGACAGAAGGGAGAAGGAGAGAAACCATGGCAGGAAAATGGAGGCTGACCTTAAGATTCTGCTCTGTGTATTTATAGGTTGTTATTAATGTTCTTAAGAGATGAATGGTACTGGGCTTTGTAAGTTTAAGAGGGCAATTATATCTTATCAATTGGGTAAAAAAAAGTTTCCTCATGTTTAGTCGCTTTGAGTTCATATGCAGATCTGTCTCATGGTGTGGGGAAAACCTTGTTTCCTTGAATTCATCTACCACTTTTGGCTGTTACCAAATTTCTATCTCCCTTTTCTGCTTAAATTCATCAGACTTGTGGGGAGAGGTTTAATAAAGACATCCCTTGTGGGTATGTATGCTCAAAAGCCTCTTAATATCTCTACATTGTACAGTTTCAGATCTCCTTTCATTGTCATTTCCTGGAAAAAGAAGATTTTCACATGAGGATTGAGTGGCATTCCCATGGGAATGCCAGCCTAATAACCTGTATACAGAATATGACAGAGTCGAGTGTCCTTGGTAGAGTGAGCAGGTATGACAATTTTCAAGGGCAGATAACATTTATTCAGAGCCTTCCCAGGTTCCCGACTTTCAACATTTGGGGCATGTCAATGATGTGTTACTCCTTTCTCATGGATTTGAACTATAAAATAAATAAATAAATGAGCACTTCAATATTTTATTATACTGTAAACCTGAGGCTGTATCAAAGGTTTTCCTAACCTGCACGATTAGAGTGATTAGAGCATTTTCTTCATTAGCCAAGAACTTAGGATCAATAATTCTAAAATATGTATTTTTAATGGGACAATAAAATGTCTTTATTAATTCAAGTTTAATTTAATTCTCACTTATCCAGAAAGCTCTCTAAGTAGCATTGAGGCTATTGCTTTTATGAAGTTATAAAGTAATATATAGGGAATGATGTGGTTTGTCTTGCTACATACTTTGTGGATACTTGACATTGCGAGGTCAGATTAAATATCTTACTGAGGATATAATTCATAGGTAGTATAGATAAAATAATGATACATGTGTAACCTCACAAAAATGATTGAAATTGCTAATGAAATGTGAAAACCATCTTCCTGACTTAGACTTTACATTGCCTATTTTCCCCATCAGAATATTTTTTTTTTCTAAATGCTTACTGGTTCCATACTTGATTTGTGTCTGTTAAGATTCCATCTTATCAAAAAGCGCTTTGAATAAAATACAGAATTGCACCACATGATTAGCCTTGTTTTATTTTTTATCATAGTGCTCTTACACCACACTAATAAACATACCCTTGCTTAATCAGGTTGTACTCAGCACTTCTCTCTCTCTTTCTACTACAACAAAACAATTCCCAGCTGTCCTCTTGTGCTTTTTTCTTTATCCCTACTATCTAGGGTTTCTTGGTTTGCCCTACTCTCAGGTATGATTTTATGGCAAGTTATACTTTAGATATAACTGGTTGATTTGAAGACCAAGAATTGAAAGTATTTTATTGACATGCTTATAATGTGATATAATCATTCCAAAAGATGTGGACTCAATGTAAAATACTATCAATAGCTAGTTATTACAAACTATTGGAAATATTTTTTAATTCCTTTACTAAGAAGTATTGACAAATATTTGCTGTGATAAATATTTGATATAAACATCTATATGAACATAAATATAGAAATGTTATTAAGTGGTTCTGCCAATATTTTTATTGGAAATCACAATCAAAGAAAAATCTTTTGTAGAATTATCCCATCTTTTCCACATGATTATTTTGTGGTGTGTAATTCTTAAAACAGCTTTAATGTATACAATTGGCTTCATATATTTTATACAGGGAATTATACCACTTCAGGGAGTTTTCAGACATGAATATAGCTGTTATACATGATAATCAAAAGAACAAACCTAAATGTCCATCACCCAAATGTCTCTTTCTTCCATTCTCAACATTCTCATCATTCTACTCCCCGCCTTCCTCTCAGGATTACCATGCAGAACATTTAGGGTACTCTCTACTGTATTGTAGTGTTTTCAAAAGCACTGTGTTATTTATTTTTTTCTTTTGCAGTATTTTCATTATAATGTTTTGATATCTGATAATGTCATACATGAATATAATGAAATGTGAGTATATACATCCATACATTCTTTTCTCCAATTACTCTTCATAGAGCTCACAGCCTCTGTCCTACCAACATCACCCATTGAGTAGGATCTAGATGGGCAGTTGATGGCACCTAGAGGTGGAAGAATATTCCTTTTCGGTGGATGTGGCCAATGATAGGTTTCAGTGGATGGCTCTACATCTATGTGTGTGTGTGTGTGTGTGTGTGTGTGTGTGTGTGTGTGTATAAAACAGTGCCACTAATTAGATTCAATGAGTTATCAATATATCTTCTGTTTACTTGATTAATCACTTTGAACAGAATGAGTAACTTATACTTTATTATGGTTGATTAATGTTCTAGTAACAAGTTGTATTTAATTTCTGGTTGAGTTCATTTGAAATTTTAACTTTTGTCTATTGAATCTGATGCTGCCTCAAACATTTTATCATAGGTCTAAGGATTGGAATTAATCTTCAATCATTCTGCTGAATATTGTAAAAAAAAAAACTTGCTCTCTGAATCTTACTGGTCCCTGATTATCAATAATCTTTTCCCAGATTCCATATTATGATTGAAAAAAACCCAAATGATATAGCTTATTCATTCCTTTCTGTTTGGTTACTGACTTGTGTTACTTATTATGTCTTCCATCTCTGCTCATGCTGACCCAAATTTCAGTCATTATGTTTTCAAAAGGTCTCTCTCTCTCTCTCTCTCTCTCTCTCTCTCTCTCTCTCTCTCTCTCTCTCTCTCTCTCTCTCTCTTTGTGTGTGTGTGTGTGTGTGTGTGTATGCGCGTGTATGTGTATGTTTATGTATTTCTAGCTCTGTCTTTGTCTCTCTGTCTTGAAATAAATACACACATACTTAAAATCATAAAATATATCTTTAAATAAAAAAAATGTTAAAATTTCAAAGATGATGTCTTATGGATATAAAATATTCATATTCACTTTCTCAGAACAGTGGTAACATGTAGCTTTTGGTATCCCAGTTTAACCATTTCAGAAGTAAAAATAAAACATACAAACAAATGATAGGATTAACTGGCATCTGGAAATGTATCATAAAATGTTATTTAATAAACAGTCAAAGCTACTCTTTCTGTTTTTGTTTTTATTCTTTTCTCATATCCTATATACAAACTGTGTTTTCCTCTCACTCCTCTTTTCCCAGTCATCCCCCTCCTCTCTTCTCCTAACTCATCTACTATCCTTCCTTTATTGTTCAGAAAAGAGAAGGCCACAAAGGAATATCAACCAAACCTGGTATATCAACTTTAACTTAGACAAGGCACCTGCCAAGAGCAGGAAAAGGGTCTGAAAATCAGGCGAACGAGTTGGAAACAGCCCCCCTGTTCTCACTATTTAAATCCTACAAGAAAACCAAGATATACAACTGTAATATATGCACAGCACATGGGATAAAACAGAAAGTTGATAACACTACGTAACTTCATAAAAGACCTAAGGAGATCTCATACTAGCAACTTAATAGCATATTGAAAGCTGTAGAAGAAGGGGGTTGGGGATTTAGCTCAGTGGTAGAGCGCTTGCCTAGAAAGCGCAAGGCCCTGGGTTTGGTCCCCACCTCCGAAAAAAAAAGAAAAAGAAAAGAAAAGAAAAAAAAGAAAAAAGAAAGCTGTAGAAGAAAAAGAAACAAACATACCCAAAAGCATCAAATGGCAGGAAATAATCTAGGTGAGTGCTGAAATCAATAAAATGGAATCAATTAGAACAATACAAAGAATCAAAAACAGAGTTGGTTCTTTGAGAAGATCAATAAGATAGACAAAAGCTAATATCTACTTCTAAATGAGTACATATCATGTGTGTCCTTTCATGTCTGGGTTACCTTACGCAGAATCATATTTTCTCATTCCACCCAGGATACAACTCACAGACCATATCAAGCTTAACAAGCACCAAAGTGTGGATGCTGTGGATGCTTCAATCCTACTTAGAAGGGGGAACAAAATAATCACAGGAGGCAGAAGGAGGGAAGGATATGGGAGGAGCAGAGGAGGGAGAAGGGAAAAGGGATGGGGGCAGGATCATATATGGGAAGAGACAGGAGAAAGGTCCAGAGATTCAGAAAAATGAATAGAAATACATAGCCGTGAGCAGTGGAGAATATGGGAGCCACTAGGAAGCCCCAGACTCCAGGGAAGTGATAAGTTGCTGGGAATCAATGGAGATGACATTAGCTGAAATACACAACTAAGGGGAGATAAAACCTGTAGAGACCACTTCCAGTAGATAGGCATGGCCCTCAATTGAGGGATTGAGGCACCCACCCATCTCCAAAATTTTAACCCAGAATTGATCCTGTCTCTAAAGGAAATACAGGAACATTGAGTGGAGCAGAGACTGAAGGGAAAGGCCATCCAGAGATTGTCCCACCCAGGGATCCATCTCATCTACAGATGCCAAACCCAGATACTACTGCTGACGCCAACCAGCGCTTGCTGACAGGAACATGGTACAGCTGTCTTCTGAGAGGCTCTTCCAGCACCTGACTGATACAGATGCAGATACTCGCAGCCAATCATTAAACTGAGTCCAGGGATGCCAATGGAAGAGTAGAGGGAAGAACAGAAGGAGCTAAAGGGGATTGCAGCCCCTTATGAAATGTCAACTAACTAGAGCCTCCCCCAGAACTCCCAGGACCTAAACCACCAACAAAGGTATCGGTCAGTGGATCCAGCTGCATATGTAGCAGAGGACTACCTTAACTGCTGTCCATGGCAGGGGAGCTCCTGGGTCCTGTGGCGGTGATGGATGTCCCAGCCTATGGAGTGGTGAGGCAGGAGTGGATGGGTAGGGATGACTGAGTGAGCACTCTCTTAGTGGCAAAGAGGAGGGGGAATGAGGATGGAGGTTTGTGGAGGGGAGACCTGGGAGGAGGACGACATTTGAAATATAAATAAATAATCAATAGAAAATAAAAATAAAAAATAAAGACAAAAGCTTCCCCATACTAACTAAAATGCAAAGAGAGAATATCCAGGTTAATAAACTCATAAATGAAAAGGCGGCATAACAACAAACACCAAGGAAACCCAAGAATCATTAGGTCTTACTTCAAAGACCTCTATTGCACAAAACTAGATAACATAGATGAAATAAATAACTCATCTTGATAGATAAGACTTATCAGTATTAAGTTAGGATAATATAAACATTTTAAAAGACCTATAATCCCTAAGGTAATAGAAGAGGTTATTAAGTTTCTCCTAACCCCCTTCCCCTTCTCAAAAAAAAAAAAAAGAAAAAAAAAAAGACCCAAGGACAGGTGTTATCAGTGCAGAATTCTACAAGTTTCAAAAAATAGCTCATACCAATAGGGCTCAAATTATTCTACAAAACAGAAGACAAGGAACATATTGAAATTAGTTTAACAAAGTCATGGTCACCTTAGTGCATAAACTACTTAAATATGCAATAAAGAAAGAAAATTTCAAATTAATATTTCTCATGAAAATAGAGAATAATGTTTAATATAATACTTGCAAAGAGAATACAGGAACACATCAAAAATTATCCACTATGATTGAATAGGCTTCATCACAAGAGATGCAGTTATAGTAATAAACATGAAAATCTGTCTACATAATTGTTGTATATTTGTTTTGTTGGTGTTGAAGTGGCAATTTAATTTAAAGCCTCATACATGCTTGGCAACTGTACTATCTTGGACCTATACCTCAAACATTTATTTAGATACAAGGGTAACAGTGCTGGATATTAGGTTATCTTGCCACTAGGTAAAAATTCAGGGTCTTTTATTCACTATTAAATATCACTGTAATGAACATTTAGAAAGTAATCAACTAGAAATTGTTTATTATTTTTGTGCATACTCATTAAAACTTAATTATGAAGAGAAAAGGGTTAGTTCATAAATTCAGTTATAAGTTCTTTTTTCATTATATTATTTTGTAATTTTTAATAACATAGTTATTTTACATTGTAATGTTGAAAAATCTCAACTTATACAATATTTAGATAATTATGTAAATCTGAAAGCATTGTTACTTATTGGATTGGTACTCCTTTTTCATACCTCCAACTTAGAAATATGTAGTTTTAAAGTTATAACTATTAAAAAATGTATCTCTATTCGAAAAGCTAAAATTACCTGTAGCCTCCTTTTGAGAAAAAAATTGAATAAAATAGTTTTTTCTAAACAAAATAAATAATGCAGGCATAAAGGCATAATGAATGCAATATACCTTTCTTATTAAAATGCCTACAATTTCTTTTTATATTTTCAACTATACTTTATCACTTACATATTCAAAGTGTATTTCAAAATATTCAAATTTATCTTATAAAAAGAGTTAAATATTTTTGCAATGAATTTTGTTGTTTAACAACTTTATATCAAAGACTTTATATAAAAAATTTCCTTGTTCTTTATTTTTGCGGTCTTTCCATCCCTTGGGAATGTAGTATATGTATGTGCATACAGTTGTGATGTTTTTCTTCTCTGTGCAAGTGTGTTTGTCTAGAGGCAATGAGATGCCTTCCACAGTTGTTTCTCCACTTTCTTTAAGACGAAACCTCACTAAGCATGAATTTTATTTTAAATTCACCTTACATCCCAATTGCAGTTTCCTTTCTTCCTCTCCTCCCAGTCCCGCTCTCTCACAACATTTACCCATCCTCTATTTATTTCAACTATGGAAAGTGATCCAAAGGAAGAGAACCAAATCTCAGTCTAAGACAGCCCGTGCTCCAATTGTTAGAGGACACACACACATGAAAACCAAACTGCCCATTAGCTCCACATGTGTAGAGGGCTTAGGTTCAGTCTATGCATGCAGGTAAGAGATGAGAGAAAGTGTATAATATGACATAGATTTGGTTTCATCCTGATTTTTTGCTGTAATTTATTGAAATACTCTATCAAAGTGATCACACACACACACACACATATATATATGTATAATATATATATATATATATATATATATATAGTTAACAGTATTGGCCAATGTTTTTATTAGTCAATGAGTCTATGGCAAATAGATAACTTACTGTTCTGTGGGTTTTATGTATTTTCCTTGATTTTCTTTCTGTTTATAAGCACAGTGACAACTTCATATGAGAATACTGTATTTACAACATTTCAACCACACTCTCTCCTGCTTATGATTCCTCCTGTTTTTCATGTCCTCTTCCTTTCAGGTTCAATACATCCTCTTCTTTAATTATTATTGTTATTATAGTAACAATGTATTATGTGTTATATAATATTATTATAAAATATATAATATGTTATATATAAATATAAATGTAACCTATTAATTACATACAATGTTGTTCTTATGTACATGTGTTTAGGGATAACCATTTGGAATTGCATAACCTCTCAGAAACTGTCTGTGGAGAAGACTGTTTCTCCCTCTTTTACTAGCCTTCATTTCTTGTAGCTTTTGTAAAGAAGTGGGAAACTGAGATTTCACCCTCCATTGATACTAACATTTGTTGGTTTTTATTGTGCAGCTCTTAAATAGGCACCATCGCTATGATTTTTTGGAAGAAGCTTCCCTTAACACACATACATTTGACAGGATGTGAAAACACACATTCTGGTTCTCTGGTCCTTAAAATTTGTACACCTCCTCTTCTACAATAGTCACTGGGCCTTGTAAATAGTGTTGTTTTGAAATATTTCTTCATAACACTGTTTTCTTAGACATTGGTCTTTGTAACTCTTTCTCTTTCTGTAGTAACAGTGCATCATGAAGGGTGTGATGCATTTTAATCACTTTGTGTTTATTTTATGCTTTATGTACAAGGAATGGAACCCAAGTTCTCTTACACATGTCATGAAAGTGTCTTATAACAACTACATTATGAGAACTTCCAAAATAATTATGGAAGCCTCTCACTTAGATTTTCTGAGTATATTTGGCCTCATTGCATATTATGCATAGGCCTGAACTTCCAATTCTGTGAGCCTTAGACACCAGAGTAGCTGTGATTACAGGTCTAATACAGGCAACAGAACTAAGAATAATAGATAATTTTCTATTATACTCATTCTCTCCTTCTCTGTCTCTCTCTCTGTCTCTGTCTCTCTGTCTCTCTCTCTCTGTCTCTCTGTCTCTCTCTCTCTCTCTCTCTGTCTCTCTCTCTCTGCACACACACACACACACACACACACACACACACACACACACACACACACACACACACAAGGACCTTGATTGGAGTAAGCAGGCAGTGCGGCCTTCTAGTGACCCAAAAGATCTCCTTGTCTCCACCATCCCCTTTCATGGATTATAAGCATGCATTACAACCTCCAGCTTCCATCTATCTTATCCAACTTTTAGACAGAAAACTGTTACAGCAATGATTTATTAGGACATGTTCCTGGGTCAGGGCATGGATTGTTTAAATTTTTCTTTATTTACTTAGTTTTTATTTCTTTTTTAATAAGAAAATGGTTCATAGGAAATGCATTTAGTGCGCTAATCTAGTATGAAGTTTGTTGTCAATTTTTATTTTAGCATATATGTTGACCTTTTTCCCCAACACATACTCAGGGACTCTTAGTAATAGCTTAGCACTGGAGTTCTACACGGATGGCTACTGCTTGCTTTGTGATTATATTTTTGTGTCTAGTCAAACTTTTAGGAGGCTCTTGTCATCATTTGTCACATTCCTGCATTCTATAGTGAAGTTTCCCACAGGCAATATTCTGAGATATTAAACAGGCTTTGTTCAACATATTTAGTACTGACAACATTATGTTCATCTTCCAAGAACCCAATAACAGCCACTGTAAACATTACTGCATATGAGTCTTTAAGCTGGGTCTTATCTTCTTAGACTTAATTTTGTATTTGAATTGAATAATGAAGCACTAATCTAAATACTGGTGATATTGTTCATTTCTAAAAGTTCAAATAAGCACTGTGCCAGACAAGCAATTCAGATAGTGTCTGGAATCCATTTCTGTTTCTTTTTATTCTTATATTATTCTGTGTTTATCTTCCACATTATCTGTGCACAACTTATTCTAAATATTCTAAATACAATCAGGGATATCATACTATTTTAAAGTTGATTTAGATTTTTTGTTTTTTATTTTTAATTACTTACTTTATTTATTTACAATCCAGGAGTTGCTTCCCTCTTGCCCTCAGTTCTTCATCCCATTACCATCCCCCCTTTTTTGAATATTTAAGTATTGTGAAAAAAAAATGAATGACAAAAGGAACACAAAAGATCATTAAAGCTTTTCTCTTTTATTACTTGATACCAAGTTTTCCCAGTCTGGGTTGAGTCTTTCTACCTCAATCTCTTCTTCCTGGGCATCTCTGTATGTCTTTATTTTTGAAGTCACACTGGATGACTCTTGAATGACATCTCTTAGGAAATGATGGAAGTAGTTGGGATAACCTAATCCTTCTCATGGGTGAGGTTATCCCCTCACATTCCTCTCCATGTATCTCAAAAATAAGTAAAACCACACACTTAACAGTGTAACAGATAACTCAGAAAGAAGGTTGCATTTACATGTGATGTTTTTTGCCACTTTTTCAAAACAGGAGTTACTTCTATGTTGTCATGAAAAGAATATTGAAATCCTACTTATTTTGACCATTTTAAAAAATTTTTCTCCTATTAAACTGCAAAAAAATGGAGTGTATATCATATAGTTTAGGATGATCAGAAAAGAGTAAGAAAGCATGTTTGCCTGAATCTTGTGTCAGTAACAAAACTTTTTATGTGTTTAACAATGTTGACAATTATAGAAAATAATGAATATATGTCTTTCTTGCCTATTTTTTATGAGTATTTATTTTATATGAGTACTTTTTGTGTAGGTATCTTTACCTCTTTAACTTTCTTAAATGAAGCCTTTTATACAAATTATAGATAAAGCTCAACTTAATGCAAAAATCATGTCGCAGATGATATAGCCCAGCTCAAAGACATGAATATAGTGAATTTTAAAGTGAATTTTGTGGAGTCCTTGGTAGATGAACATTTTACTTTGTCAGCACTGAAATTGTTGAGATAAACTTATTTAATATCTAAGAAAATAGCGAATATGAAAGAGATGGAAGCATGCACTGGAATAAAATATACAGAAAGAAAGAAATCCCCCTGAAAGCACATTTTATTAACATTTATTACCGTGAACCTGGACCATGTTAGGTAAAGCACTATATGGGCAATGATGACTCTAAAGATGTGGCTGTTTTAAAACAAAACAAAGCAACAACACCAAAAACAAAAGAAAAACATTATTTACAACATATTATAATCGAAACAGCATCAATGATAAGACAACTATCAAAAAGTAGAATTCACTCGCATCTAGGAATATGTTTCTCATCTTGTAACTCTTAATTCATATTTTTATAGAGCCACAAACCTGACTTTACAGTGACATCATGTTTTTATAATCAGAACTGCATAGAATCCTATACAACAAAATATAAACTTTTAAAGCTAGAGTCTTTTATTAGTGGATACTGCATTATAACAATCTGGTTGGGTGTGAATGCCTTCATTATTTGGGTTGCTTTACCAATTCATACTTAAAAGCATAAACTGAGATTGGTTTATAACAATAGACAAGTTGATCAACCAGTGCCCAAACATGTTCATTTTATTTTTATTGAACTTAGGCATTTGTCAGAGACAGTCTTTAGTAAGTAGTAAACAAATAGTAATGAGGAAGATTCTAAACCATAGTGACAGTTTAATCTGTGAGTAACAGTATATACAATTTCAATTAACTTATGACATAGCATTGCTCTTGCAGCTTTATCTACTTTTTTCATAGTGTCTATTAAAGTGTTGTATCAGTAAACATTAAATACTGAAACATGCATTTTTCAGTTTATGTCATATAGAAACCAAAACTTCCATTATTAATAATAACATATTTTGACCTATAAGAAAATTCTCACTAAAAATTTTATAGTGAATTCTGCTGCCACTGTGGCAAGATATGAAAAAAAAAATACATGCATGGCATTGTGAAGAAAATTTTTACCAAGTCTGAAATATGGAAACACAACAGAGAACATAATGATCTTCTAACCTCAATTTTCTTTCTAAGAAAGTCACAGAGTCGAGATAACGCATTCCAGATCCACAAAGGAACGGATTCTTTTATTAGTATATCCTTTCAAATGCTTGTTTAGATTAAAATGTGATCCAGAAATTCAGGGGACCTGAACAATCACAAATAACACATCAAAACAGTAGGTCTGAATGTATTTTAGGGCTGTTTATTATGGAATTTATATGTCTGATCTGACTGTATTTCAATGTGGGACTGAAATGATGGAATCCACTAACATAGCCAATTATCTAGTAATGGAGTTAATAAACAATAATAACTCTTCCAGAATAACTGCTGCTTGTCTCTCTATTTGATACTGAATAATGCTTTTCATAGTTCTGTAGATAATCTTTTTTGTTTGTAATACTAGAGGCAAACTTTGAGGACACTGCCAAACTAAGTCAAAGGAATGAGATTCTAAAAGTTCTGTAAATCCTTTGTGGAAAACCTGAATTTCCTAAACCCAGTCACTAATCATATTCTCATTAAAAAGCTTATCATTTGCCTCTTCAAGTGTCAATTTATTACATCCTGTATCATGTCTCTTCCTAGACTACATTACTAAACAAACATTGGTACAGTTCTTAACGTCTTTTGAAATTATCCCTGATTATTTTATTGGACTAAATTGAATACTTCAAATTCTATAGGTTTCTTGACATCATTGGTAAAATATCTTTTAAAAATATTTTGTGTTATTTGATAATAACCCATTAGCTCCAATTTGTACTAACTATATACTCCTCTCTTTGCTTCCGTCTGCCATAGCATGGACAGCCTACCAGAAGCCACCACCTTTATCTACCCATAATTCATCAGTTAAGGAGGGGCTCTCATGATTCCCATCATTTCCATCTAGAGTGGTAACTGTATTTGTCTTATGTAGGTTTATACAAACAACCCGAGATAATATGAGTTCCTGAATATAGGGGTGCGATCATGGACAGAAGACAGTTGCTTATACTAAGTTTCCTGACTTTTGGCTCTTAAGATCCTTTCTGCCCCTCTCCCATGATGGCCCCTGAACTTAGAACTGGGTGTAGATAGAGATGTCTATTGTGGCTCAGCTCTCTGTATTCTCTTATTCTCTGGACTTTGACTATTTGTGAATTCTCTGATGCTGATTAACCACTTTACACAGATATGTCTATTCTGTCTTTCCAGAGAGCTGCAGGAATCAAGAAGTTTAGAGCTATGAATTTAAAGGGAAGTAAGAAACGTGTGTTATAATAGTAGCGTGTTCAATCCTGGGGCCTATAAGTTCCTCAAACATGGAATTTTGACCAGAATTACAGTACTAGACATGTGTTGTCTCATGTAGAATGGAATTATTACCATTCAATGACTCCAGAGATGGAAATAACTGTTGATGACCTTTCTCCTTCATTACGATCAAATCTAGCCAATAGAGCTGAAGCTTCCTGATCAGTACTGCTTGTAAATAAAAACAAAATTTCAGAAATAATCTGGATATAATACGATAAGCATCTAAGTCCCAGACTTAGGAGAATTTTTACTTAGGACATTTTGCTTAGGACAACCTATGCAATTTGGAAAATGAGAGCCTTGGGTGACACAGAACACTAAACCAAAAAGCAAATAAAAGTAAAATAGATATAAAAATGACCAAAACCACAAAATTGAACATAACCAATGAAACACCACACAACCTTACTGATATAAATGTTTCATTTCAAATAGTTGCCTATGCATTTGCAAGTAAGTTATTTATATCTTTGCCACTTAATCTTTGAGTGTTCTCATTTCAAATTGTTTCATCAACCTGATACAGTTATAGTCCACTTGTTACTGCTGAACTGTTTGAAGGTCATCTAGTTTGCAGCTCCAGATTCTTGTTTCCCTGGAACACACTATTTTGTTTCTCACTGTTGACTATTGCATTTCAAATATGGTTCTGTCTATTCTTAGTAATTTTTGAATAAATAAATTTCTTTGTTTTGTTGATTCACTAAGTTTATATAAAGTAGTTTGCATATGACTGTGTTAGATTTTCATTACTAAAGCTTCAACAGACAATATATCAGTAGATACAGGACTGAAAAAAATGTCAAACCAGTCTCTAGAACCCAAGAAGAGCCCATAGACATTCTGGGTTCAGTGAAGCCACAAAAGACCCCCTTGTACTCCTATGGGGCAAGTGTACTCTGGCACTTCTGGGACAGAAGAACTGGTAAGGTTGAGCATGCGCGAACCCCAGGGAATCACAGAATTGAGAAAGAATAGCAGGAGCAAAGCCAGCTCCATGCCAAACTACCTGATCTGGGATGAGTGACCATGACACCCCACTGAGAGGACCATGATAATCTGTCACTTAGCATAAAAAACCTGGAGTTCTCCATACTAATAAGGCATACTAGATAGGCTCCCAAATGTTCAGCCAATGAGCTTCCATTTCTGGACATCCCTTCCCAGAAAAGGTATTTAATCCCTGCTTCACCCTGAGTAAAATGTATGCATTCACATCGCTTATTAAATAAAACAGTTTGGACAAGCAGGAATGATTCCCTTCATTAAGGATGGAAGGGGGAGGCTTTGTTGAAGGCCATCTCTCTTCCAGCCTCTCTGTATTCTTAGTTTTCACTCAGAAACAAACTAGGTCCTGCCCACTTTCCAGGCTCAGCCATCATCTTCTTGCCTTGCTTGAATGCACTAAGGGGATCCATGGCCCCCTATCTCAACTCCTAGTGGTACCCCATTAGCAACAGGGGGCACAGAAAACTGTAAACCCCACATTCACCTCAGACTCCACACTTTCCCACCTGGGGAAAAAACCTGGGATCCCTATTATGGACTATGTTCTTCTTCCTCTGAGGGGCTTGCTGGGTAGTGCTTACTCAGACACCCAAGAGGAGACTCAAACACCCCAATATACTCTGGATGAAATTATGTGTGCCTGTCTTGTTCAGGAATTTTGGAACTTTGAGTTTGAGTGCAATGCCCCTGTCATGTAGAGACAACATTGTTTTAGTCTTTTGAAGCCTTTGTTTTTTATTGTTTTCCTATCCCCTTTTCAGTTTTGTTTTTTATGCCTCTGGAAGGAGTTCTGATGTTAGGAAATATTGTACTATTGTTCATATTTTCGTGAAAGTCCTTCCCACTATGTGATTGTTTATGTAGCTGTGACCTCTGGTTTAAGAAGATCTGCTTTAAAAACATCAGGCCAACAAAGTTTTTGCTTTCATGCAGAATTTTGAAAATGCAAGTTTTCCACAGTGAAGCAATAGTCTAATTAATCATTTCTCATGATTCCTGCCATTCATCTCAATTTAGACATTTTTAATCTATAAGCAAATTAAATATGGTATTGGTTCTAACTTAATCATTTTTTATTTTATGAAATTGTTGTGTTTTTGAGGCCTTGTCATAAAAATAATATTTATATTCTCCATTCTTCAAATCTTGTCTTAGGTACACAGTGAAACTTAGTAAGTTTGATTATTATATTTTTTTTCCTGAATTCTAAGAGGGATAAATTATCTGATTGTGTGTAACAGAAACACTATTATTATATAAAAAGTATTTCATTATACTGATTTTAAATATTGATCATCGTTCAAGCTGACTGGGAATCTTATGTTTGCTTATTCATAGGAGTGAACTGGAATTTGAATATTATTAATTGTAAAAACACATAGTTATTGAAGGTAACTAGTGTGTGAAGTCAAAGTTCATCATCTGAAGATTGTAGTACTATATTGTGAGGCTATGTCACTGTATCCGGAAATGAATCCACAGCTTTTCTTGAAACTAAAACTTTATCTTATGCATACTGGTAGTAAACCAAATGAGAAGTCACAATTTATGCAAGAATTTCAATGATCAAAGCCATTGAAATATTGTACAGTAATAAAAAACTGAGTAGTGAGAGGTTAGGAGGGAAATACCCACTTTGAAATTTCCATTATTAGACAAATATTAACTAAGAACATTCATTTCATAGACTTCTCCATAGACATATTTGTTTTCTATGATAAAAACAGTTTCAGAAAAGCAACTTGACTTTTGTTAGCCAACTTATGTGCAATCAATCAGATTGACCCAATGGCACTCCACTCATTCATTCCTGTGTGCAGAAACAGTGAATTGACCCTGCTAAAATCCACTTTGTGGGTCATACAATCATCAACTATGTTCACATGTCCAGAGTAAATGGATGAAAGAATAGGAACAAAGTCAATAAGTTTCACTGACCCATTAAGCTTGATCTGTTTAGATTCACTATAGCATCCAATACTGAGCTCTGTACATCAGTCATTGACAGAGTTACAAAGTCTAGCAATTAAGCAGTTATTCAGTGTTAACTTTTGTGATTACAAAATTTAATCAATAGTTAAAGATATCTTACCTTTCTCTTTCTTTAGCAGTTCTCATTCATTTACAGTACCAATATCTTTCCATGAAAACTTGTAATTATTTTTCTTGAAACCCAATTAAGTCTGTTTTTTAAATTGAGTAATTTGCGACAAATATCTAAACAACTACAAGACGTAGTGTTGATCCAATATTGTAATGTGACACACCCTAGTATAATCTTTGAAAAACCTTTTCAAATGTGATTTCCTCAGCTTTAAGAACAAGATATTTGAAGATATAGAAAAAATAGAGTATTAAGTTACTTCTGATTACTTTTTTTTTTTTTTTTTTTGATATATATTTTTTTTTATTAACTTGAGTATTTCTTATGTACATTTGGCAAACATCCCTTCCTCCCCCCCTTCCTTATGGGTGTTCCCCTTCCCACCCTGCCCCCATTGCCGCCCTCCCCCCACCAGTCTAGTTCACTGGGGGTTCAGTCTTTAGCAGGACCCAGGGCTTCTCCTTCCACTGGTGCTCTTACTAGGATATTCATTGCTACCTATGAGGTCAGAGTCCAGGGTCAGTCCATGTATAGTCTTTAGGTAGTGGCTTAGTCCCTGAAGCTCTGGTTGCTTGGCATTGTTGTACATATGGAGTCTCAAGCCCCTTCAAGCTCTTCCAGTTCATTCTCTGATTCCTTCAACGGGGGTCCCGTTCTCAGTTCAGTGGTTTGCTGCTGGCATTCGCCTCTGTATTTGCTGTATTCTGGCTGTGTCTCTCAGGTTCGATCTACATCCGGCTCCTGTCGGTCTGCACTTCTTTGCTTCATCCATCTTGTCTAATTGGGTGGCTGTATATGTATGGGCCACATGTGGGGCAGGCTCTGAATGGGTGTTCCTTCAGTCTCTGTTTTAATCTTTGCCTCTCTCTTCCCTGCCAAGGGTATTCTTGTTCCCCTTTTAAAGAAGGAGTGAAGCCTTCACATTTTGATCATCCGTCTTGAGTTTCATTTGTTCTAGGCCACTAGGGTAATTCAAGCATTTGGGCTAATAGCCACTTATCAGTGAGTGCCTACCATGTATGTCTTTCTGTGATTGGGTTAGCTCACTCAGAATGATATTTTCCAGTTCCAACCATTTGCCTTGAATTTCATAAAGTCGTTGTTTTTTGATAGCTGAGTAATATTCCATTGTGTAGATGTACCACATTTTCTGTATCCATTCCTCTGTTGAAGGGCATCTGGGTTCTTTCCAGCTTCTGGCTATTATAAATAAGGCTGCGATGAACATAGTGGAGCACGTGTCTTTTTTATATGTTGGGGCATCTTTTGGGTATATGCCCAAGAGAGGTATAGCTGGATCCTCAGGCAGTTCAATGTCCAATTTTCTGAGAAACCTCCAGACTGATTTCCAGAATGGTTGTACCAGTCTGCAACCCCCCAACAATGGAGGAGTGTTCTCTTTTCCGCATCCTCGCCAGCATTTGCTGTCACCTGAGTTTTGATCTTAGCCATTCTCACTGGTGTGAGGTGAAATCTCAGGGTTGTTTTGATTTGCATTTCCCTGATGACTAAAGATGTTGAACATTTCTTTAGGTGTTTCTCAGCCATTCGGCATTCCTCAGCTGTGAATTCTTTGTTTAGCTCTGAACCCCATTTTTTAATAGGGTTATTTGTCTCCCTGCGGTCTAACTTTTTGAGTTCTTTGTATATTTTGGATATAAGGCCTCTATCTGTTGTAGGATTGGTAAAGATCTTTTCCCAATCTGTTGGTTGCCGTTTTGTCCTGACCACAGTGTCCTTTTGCCTTACAGAAGCTTTGTAGTTTTATGAGATCCCATTTGTCGATTCTTGATCTTAGAGCATAAGCCATTGGTGTTTTGTTCAGGAAATTTTTCCAGTGCCCATGTGTTCCAGATGCTTCCCTAGTTTTTCTTCTATTAGTTTGAGTGTGTCTGGTTTGATGTGGAGGTCCTTGATCCACTTGGACTTAAGCTTTGTACAGGGTGATAAGCATGGATCGATCTGCATTCTTCTACATGTTGACCTCCAGTTGAACCAGCACCATTTGCTGAAAATGCTATCTTTTTTCCATTGGATGGATTTGGCTCCTTTGTCAAAAATCAAGTGACCATAGGTGTGTGGGTTCATTTCTGGGTCTTCAATTCTATTCCATTGGTCTATCTGTCTGTCTCTGTACCAATACCATGCAGTTTTATCACAATTGCTCTGTAATACTGCTTGAGTTCAGGGATAAGCGATTCCCTGAAGTCCTTTTATTGTTGAGCATAGTTTTAGCTATCCTGGGTTTTTTGTTATTCCAGATGAATTTGCAAATTGTTCTGTCTAACTCTTTGAAGAATTGGATTGGTATTTTGATGGGGATTGCATTGAATCTGTAGATCGCTTTTGGCAGAATGGCCATTTTTACTATATTAATCCTGCCAATCCATGAGCATGGGAGATCTTTCCATCTTCTGAGGTCTTCTTCAATTTCTTTCTTCAGAGTCTTGAAGTTCTTGTTGTACAAATCTTTTACTTGCTTGGTTAAAGTCACCCGAGGTACTTTATATTATTTGGGTCTATTATGAAGGGTGTCGTTTCCCTAATTTCTTTCTCGGCTTGTTTCTTTTTTGTGTAGAAGGCTACTGATTTATTTGAGTTAATTTTATACCCAGCCACTTTGCTGAAGTTGTTTATCAGCTTTAGTAGTTCTCTAGTGGAACTTTTGGGATCACTTAAATATACTATCATATCATCTGCAAATAGTGATATTTTGACTTCTTCTTTTCCGATCTGTATCCCTTGACCTCCTTTTTGTTGTCTGATTGCTCTGGCTAGAACTTCAAGAACTATATTGAATAAGTAGGGAGAGTGGGCAGCCTTGTCTAGTCCCTGATTTTAGTGGGATTGCTTCAAGTTTCTCTCCATTTAGTTTAATGTTAGCCACTGGTTTGCTGTATATGGCTTTTACTATGTTTAGGTATGGGCCTTGGATTCCTATTCTTTCCAGGACTTTTTATCATGAAGGGTGTTGAATTTTTGTCAAATGCTTTCTCAGCATCTAATGAAATGATCATGTGGTTTTGTTCTTTCAGTTTGTTTATATAATGGATCCGTTGATGGTTTTTCAGATATTAAACCATCCCTGCATGCCTGGGATGAAGCCTACTTGATCATGGTGGATGATTGTTTTGATGTGCTCTTGGATTCGGTTTGCCAGAATTTTGTTGAGTATTTTTTTGTCGATGTTCATAAGGGAAATTGGTCTGAAGTTCTCTTTCTTTGTTGGGTCTTTTGTGTGGTTTAGGTATAAGTAATTGTGGCTTCATAGAAGGAGTTGGTAGTGCTCCATCTGTTTCAATTTTGTGGAATAGTTTGGATAATATTGGTATGGAGGTCTTCTATGAAGGTCTGTTAGAATTCTGCACTAAACCCGTCTGGACCTGGGCTCTTTTTGGTTGGGAGACCTTTAATGACTGCTTCTATTTCCTTAGGAGTTATGGGGTTGTTTAACTGGTTTATCTGTTCCTGATTTAACTTCGGTACCTGGTATCTGTCTAGGAAATTGTCCATTTCCTGCAGATTTTCAAGTTTTGTTGAGTATAGGCTTTTATAGTAAGATCTGATGATATTTTGAATTTCCTCTGAATCTGTAGTTATGTCTCCCTTTTCATTTCTGATTTTGTTAATTTGGACACACTCTCTGTGTCCTCTCGTTAGTCTGGCTAAGGGTTTATCTATCTTGTTGATTTTCTCAAAGAACCAACTTTTGGTTCTGTTGATTCTTTCTATGGTCCTTTTTGTTTCTACTTGGTTGATTTCAGCTCTGAGTTTGATTATTTCCTGCCTTCTACTCCTCCTGGGTGTATTTGCTTCTTTTTGTTCTAGAGCTTTTAGGTGTGCTGTCAAGCTGCTGACATATGCTCTTTCCTGTTTCTTTCTGCAGGCACTCAACGCTATGAGTTTTCCTCTTAGCACAGCTTTCATCGTGTCCCATAAGTTTGGGTATGTTGTACCTTCATTTTCATTAAATTCTAAAAAGTTTTAATTTCTTTCTTTATTTCTTCCTTGACCAGGTTATCATTGAGTAGAGCATTGTTCAATTTCCACGTATATGTGGGCATTCTTCCCTTATTGTTATTGAAGACCAGCTTTAGGCCGTGGTGGTCCGATAGCACGCATGGGATTATTTCTATCTTTCTGTACCTGTTGAGGCCCGTTTTTTGACCAATTATATGGTCAATTTTGGAGAAAGTACCATGAGGAGCTGAGAAGAAGGTATATCCTTTTGCATTAGGGTAGAACGTTCTATAAATATCCGTTAAGTCCATTTGGCTCATGACTTCTCTTAGTCTGTCTACGTCTCTGTTTAATTTCTGTTTCCATGATCTGTCCATTGATGAGAGTGGGGTGTTGAAGTCTCCTACTATTATTGTGTGAGGTGCAATGTGTGTTTTGAGCTTTAGTAAGGTTTCTTTTACGTATGTAGGTGCCCTTGTATTTGGGGCATAGATATTTAGGATTGAGAGTTCATCTTGGTGGATTTTTCCTTTGATAAATATAAAGTGTCCTTCCTTATCTTTTTTGATGACTTTTAGTTGAAAATTGACTTTATTTGATATTAGAATGGCTACTCCAGCTTGCTTCTTCCGACCATTTGCCTGGAAAGTTGTTTTCCAGCCTTTCACTCTGAGGTAGTGTCTGTCTTTGTCTCTGAGGTGTGTTTCCTGTAGGCAGCAGAATGCAGGGTCCTCGTTGCGTATCCAGTTTGTTAATCTATGTCTTTTTATTGGGGGAGTTGAGGCCATTGATGTTGAGAGATATTAAGGAATAGTGATTATTGCTTCCTGTTATATTCATCGTGGATGTGTTATGTTTGTGTGCTTTTCTTCTCTTTGTTTTGTTGCCAAAACGATTAGTTTTTTTGCCTCTTCTTGGGTATAGTTTTTGCCTCCTTATGTTGGGCTTTACCATTTATTATCCTTTGTAGTGCTGGATTTGTAGAAAGATATTGTGTAAATTTGGTTTGTCATGGAATATCTTGGTTTCTCCATCTATGTTAATTGAGAGTTTTGCAGGATACAGTAGCCTGGGCTGGCATTTGTGTTCTCTTAGGGTTCTGTATGACATCAGTCCAGGATCTTCTGGCCTTCATAGTTTCTGGCGAAAAGTCTGGTGTGATTCTGATAGGTCTGCCTTTATATGTTACTTGACCTTTTTCCCTTACTGCTTTTAATATTCTTTCCTTATTTTGTGCGTTTGGTGTTTTGACTATTATGTGACGGGAGGTGTTTCTTTTCTGGTCGAATCTATTTGGAGTTCTGTAGGCTTCTTGTATGCCTATGGGTATCTCTTTTTTTAGGTTAGGGAAGTTTTCTTCTATGATTTTGTTGAAGATATGTACTGGTCCTTTGAGCTGGGAGTCTTCACTCTCTTCTATACCTATTATCCTTAGGTTTGATCTTCTCATTGAGTCCTGGATTTCCTGTATGTTTTGGACCAGTAGCTTTTTCCGCTTTACATTATCTTTGACAGTTGAGTCAATGATTTCTATGGAATCTTCTGCTCCTGAGATTCTCTCTTCCATCTCTTGTATTCTGTTGGTAAAGCTTGTATCTACAGCTCCTTGTCTCTTCTTTTGGTTTTCTATATCCAGGGTTGTTTCCATGTGTTCTTTCTTGATTGCTTCTATTTCCATTTTTAATTCCTTCCACTGTTTGATTGTTTTTTCCTTTAATTCTTTCAGGGATTTTTTGTGTCTCCTCTGTATGGGCTTC
The DNA here is from genome assembly GCF_011064425.1 of Rattus rattus. Taxonomy (NCBI): domain Eukaryota; kingdom Metazoa; phylum Chordata; class Mammalia; order Rodentia; family Muridae; genus Rattus; species Rattus rattus. Next base: position 49,515,468 of record NC_046164.1, on the reverse strand, counting down.
TACTTGTTTATTTATGTTTTCCTGAATTCTTTCATGCATTTTTTGATTCCTCTCTGTAGGCTTCTACTTGTTCTCTAAGGGAGTTCATCATGTCTTTCTTGAAGTTCTCCAGCATCATGATCAAATATGATTTTGAATCTAGATCTTGCTTTTCTGGTGTGTTTGGATATTCCATGTTTTGTTTTGATGGGAGAATTGGGCTCGATGGTGCCATGTAGTCTTGGTTTCTGTTGCTTGGGTTCCTCGCTTGCCTCTCGCCATCAAATTATCTCTAGTGTTACTTTGTTCTGCTATTTCTGACAGTGGCTAAACTGTCCTATAGGCCTGTGTGTCAGGAGTGCTGTAGACCTGTTTTCCTCTCTTTCAGTCAGTTATGGGGACAGAGTGTTCTGCTTTCGGGCGTGTAGTTTTTCCTTTCTACAGGTCTTCAGCTGTTCCTGTGGACCTGTGCCTTGAGTTCACCAGGCAAGTCACTTGCAGCAGATAAGTTAGTCTTACCTGTGGTCCCGAGGCTCAAGTTCGTTCTCGGGGTGCTGCCCACGGGTTCTCTGCGGTGGCAGCGACCAGGAAGATCTGCACCGCCTCTTCCGGGAGCCTCCGTGCACCAGGGTTCCAGATGGCCTCCGGTGTTTTCCTCTGGAATCAGCAATGTGTGTAGAGAGCAGTCTCTTCTGGTTTCGCAGGCGTGTCTGCCTCTCTGAAGGTTTAGCTCTCCCTCCCACGGGATTTGGGTGCAGAGAACTGTTTACCCGGTCTGTTTCCTTCAGGATCCGGCGGTGTCTCAGGCAGGGCTCCTGCTGCTCCTGGGCCCTCCCCCACAGGAACCCAGAGGCCTTGTACAGTTTCCTCTTGGGTCAGGGATGTGGGCAGGGGTGGGCAGTGTTGGTGGTCTCTTCCACTCTGCAGCCTCAGGAGTGCCCGCCTGACCAGGCGGTAAGGTCCTGATTACTTTTAAAATAACTTCTCATAGAGCATTTAAACTCTTTAAAGCTTATATTTAATTATATTACTTATATATATATTATATAAGTAATTATATTATATATTATATATATATTATATATTATGTATATATATAATTATATATATACATATATGTATATGTGTGCGTGTGTGTGTGTGTGTGTGTGTGTGTGTGTGTGTGTTACTTGCCCTCATGCATGTGCATATTCCACAGGCTATGTGTGGAGGGCAGAGAACAACTTTTAGGGATTGATACTGTCCTTCCAACATGTGGGTCTTCTACTGAACTCAGTGTTTCAGGCTTAGCCACATGCACCTTTACCTGTCGAGTCACTACAACAACCAAGAAAAACATAGTTCCTTATAACTTTTCAAACCATTTTAACATCTCTGTATTTCTTTTGACACTATTGATGGTCAATTATTAATTCAGTTTCAACTTTATCTTATATGCAAGTTCCTTTGAAATTCAAAAAAGCAATATTGTTTATGGTAATTTTATACAGAAAAAGTTGTAGGCATTTGAGGATATATTTTTTAAGTTAATGTTTCCCTTCTTCCTTAAAAAAAATAATTCTTAAATATTTGACCTGCAGAATATTTCCCAGTTGAACACATGTTTATATTTATTTGTGCTACACAATAAATACATAATTGCAGAAAAATGTGTATCCTGGTGATTCCAAATATTCCAGATCATTTTAAGATCTGTATTTGCATGCCCATTATTTACATGGACATATTTTGGGTCTCTTTAAGTTCAAGTATACTGAGCCAATTCCTATCGGTTAACTTTATACTAATGTTAATTCTTCTCAAATATAAGAAAACAATGTCATTATGCCCCATTATTTTCTCCATTCTTTAATTTTCTGAATAAAATCAATTAAAAATTATATAGAGGTATATAATGATATATATTATAGAAATATCTACAGTATATGTAGTGTTTTATAAAACAAAATGACATAAACAACAATCATTAAAGTCTACCAGTGACACTATTAAGTTTGTTTTATTCAGAAATTTGAATATTATCATTATATCTAGGTCCTATTATCTGTATATTTAATCTGAGAGGCAGACCAGACATGAATCAATAATGAATTTCTTGCCCTCTGCTATTAAAATTCAATCTTAAAAGAGAAAAATAAATGGATGGAAGTAAGTATAACATTGAGAAGTAGATATGAGAAAATACAAAATGCTCACATACAGATTAGATTCATTTTCCAAGATATTTAAAATGTAAAGACAATGTTAAGTATATAAACCATTATGGTACATCTATCTGAATTATTATACTCTCCAAACACACTTGTTAATATTTGGAAAGGTAATCCCCTCACGATTATCTCCTATAATCTTATATTATTCACAGAGTTAACACCTTAGCATCACCCTGCTCTTACTGGTGTTTATCATTAGAATGAATGATTGCCAAACTTTTAAGGTAATATTTTGATAGCAAATATTTTAGTCCTCATTGACTATATATTTTTGTTGGCAGGTAATCAACTTAATTAATGTAGCATGGAATTATTGTATATCCATGGAAAGGACAGCATGATTGTGTTTAGTAGAAATTCAGAAAAATTCAATTTACACATTAAAGATGTAGAAGAATTTTGGACTCTAGATTGTAAATCCTTGGATATTATTCTGGGGGACAAATTTTATGTCGAAAGTAGTTTGAGGCTACATTGATTCAGCTAAACAATACTCTTAAATACCTCATTGTGTCTAGTCTTTTTAATCATGGATGTTGTACCAAGTTTCTTCTAATAGGTATGAGTTCCCATTTCCTGAGTGCGTCTTAAGCTTCAGGGCCACACAGAAGACCCTGGTGAAATGAACACTACTTCTTTGTTTCCTTGAAGCTCCTGTTGGTATTTATTGCAGGTTTTTGTTTGTTTTTTGTTTTTTGTTTTTTTGTGTGTGCGTATTGCCATCTCTCTTGTGTAGTTATATCCTCCTTCTCCCCAGGAAATGTCAATTCCCTTTGTGATTGGGATATTGTATGATGATCATATGACTACTGTCATCATTGTGTGAATGTGCAGATACTCTTGAAACCATAATTAGTAGAAACTGCACAGTGGGTCATTCACACGTGGAAAGATAATGAGTTTTTGACATTTCACATGACACTCAGGCCTGTCATAATGATATTTCAGTACCTACAAATTGATCAAATGAAACAGGTATTTCTTTCAGAATCATGGTTAATAAATTCTGAAATTTTAAGAATATAAATTAAGTCCATCCATAACAACAAGAAACTAGAAAACAACAATAATTCACTCCTTTTCAGCAGATTCATAGGGTACTTCGTAATTAAATAATAATCCCTGGGAAACATGTAAAACTGATGGGTTTTTCCATTTGAAGGTAAATGTAAAATGAAAGCACTGGTACACCTCAGCCTCATACCTTACTGTCAGAAACCTTAGTGAACACAATTCTAAGGCTTTGTGGATTAGGAGAAGCTCTATTAGAGTAGTATATGGGTACTTTTTTATATTTATTGTTTGTTGTTTGCCTTTTAATTTATTTTTACTTACTCATTTTAATCCTGCTCTATGCCTTCCTTCAAATTACAGTCTTTCCCCAGAATAAAGATTCATTAAAATCCTTGCATACCTGAAGAGAAAACTGAAATCAATGAAGAATTAGGAAAGATCTGACCATAATTTGAAGATTAATATCATAGATAGGATGTGATGGTATCTCAGTGTCTACAAATTGATTGCATAGAACAGATACAATCTTACATTTTCCCATAATAAAAGCTCATATTCCCTACTTTTTGCACATATGTATATTTTTCTGCTACTATATGTTGTAAAGACTTCTACCCCTGAATAAAACCAAGAAAATTAAAAGAAAACTCAATATATTTTTAACACTTTGGTATCAACCGAGGTTATGTAAATCTTTTGATTTAAATATTTCTTAATTTTAACCAATCTCAATCATTTAATGTTTTCAAATTTTGTTTTACTAAGCTTTGTAATATTGTTTATAATATACTCCATTTTTTCACTTATATATTTTTAAAGGGAAGCAAGTAGCATCTGTAAATACTTCAGGGTATTATGAGAACCAAACACAAGAACTATGCTAATCATCTTCCACTGAATTTACAAAATAAATTTTTTTTACCTCTAATGATTTAGTACATGGGAATAATACAACTATAACTTCTCTTATTGATATACAAATGTTTATTAGGTTTTTTTTCTTATTTGAGTAACATGAAGAAGAAACACAGATGTGAATTAATGATCCAGCATCTAACAATATCTATCGCATTACATTCTGCAAGTAATCTCAATATTTTAGAAACAAAGACAACTGTCACTGGGATTTCAAAAGAAAAAAAAGAAAATTATAAGTATTGTGAACACTACCTTGATGTTCTTTCATTTTTAATTCACCCCAAATAGATTTTTTTCTTTAGATTTGTGTGTGGTCTGTGCTTTTTGCATGTTTCTACTTCCATTCACATCATCTGTATCTTACCCCATCTGCATTGGCCTTTGATTGCAGAAAGTCTGCCCTGTTTGCACGGGAAGGACAAAAATCACAGACAAAAGTTGAAAGCAATCACCTTTGTAAAAGGAAACGTGAAGCATCTTGTTAGCAGATTGTCATCAGAAATGTTATTCTAAAGGTTGTCAACTCAGTAATTATTGAGTCAAGTATTGGGTTTCATAATGACTTCCCTTTGTATGAATTACCTCACAGGATTTCAATAGATTACAATGTATCCATATACATTGACTTTTTAAAAAAGGTATTAGATGTTAGTGATTAATTAATATAAATATTAATCAATGATGATTGTTAGTATTATATTGTCTAATATTTATACAGTATCAATTTTAAAAGTCATGGACAATGAAGGCTTCTTAGTGCTTCAAAATGATTATTCAGTGTTTAGCACTGAAGAAGGTTGTGGACACTTGAATACATCCAAAATCATTGTCAGTTGGAGTACAGGAATTGAAAATACCTTGTTATGTAACTTGTCCCTTGAGCTTACTTTCTATTCAATCTCCCTAAGACATTGAATATATAATGAGATAATTAAAGCAATACAATGTAAAAAGTTCTGCTGATTTTGAAAATTGGAATAATAGCCTTAAATTTGACCATATCAAAGATTCAAAGTTTATAATGTTGTCATAATAATTTTCTGACCATAAATACTTTGTGAAGAATGGTAGAGACCTCATGTCAAATTTGGTTGTATTTTTGGAATGAGTATGCCTATTTCAGTTATAAAAGCAGAAAGTTCAGGCACAATTATAGCTTCCACTAGCTTTCAGATGGATGGCTGTCATTAAACTTGCTGTGTATAAGTATGGGTTTTAAAAATAATTCATATCACACCGTATCATTAAAAAAGGCATGATAGGGTTATGTCATCATTACATAAGAATCTGACCAAATGCAATCATTTGCTGAGAGCTTATATTTACTTTTAATATCTGGTAAAGCGTATTTTTTCTGCAAATTTTATTTATTGATTGATAAATACATAAACAAATTTAGTAGAAGAATAGATTGTATGTGAAATTTTCAAATTGTAGATTTATTGATTTTTAATTTCATATTTTTCAATAGAAAACATACTTTGTAGTAATGCAGTGAAATATTATTTTTGGTACCAAGTCTAAGCATTCGTACATGCTACATAAATTCATTTCATGTAAAGATAACTAATAGCTGCCTTGAAAATTTCTTTTAAAATTTAGATAAGCTCTTTGTACAGTGCCTCATGATATTAACACATGAAGCAGGGGCTGGATGAACTTCAACCTGGAGACTGTAAGGAAGGACTGTTTTTGAAGGACATGGTTTTAAACCATAATGCTCAGTAATTATTCTTATCTGAGTAGTCTAATATTATTTTTAAGATCTATAGTAGGCAATATGTATATATTGATTATTTGGTTAGAATTATTTTCTTAGAAAATAAGACATTAATAAATTAATTAAATAATAATTTTTATTTTCTAGCTTACAATATGGGTGTTCTACTGTATAACTTTCATTTATACCTCACAAGCAGATTATATATGGATTTTAGGTATGATTCTCTAATTTGCTAATCAGTTGAGACTGTGACTCTATAGCTCAAATATATGTTTCAGCATAATAAATCATTTTATAGTATGATATCTTTGATCAAATAAATTTTTGTAAAAAGTATATTTCTACAGTGCACCTCTCCTGCACTATTTAAATAGGACCCATCCAATAGGTTTTTGTGTTTCACTGAAATTGAAAGAAAAGAAACATGAGTAACTATATTATTTTTTAAAGTATGCATTTTATATATACAACACTGTCTACCTTTATGATGTCACTGCTTCATTACTACCAATGTATTTTGACTCAACATACTCTGTGAAAGTTTATTTTCAAATGCATTGATTTATAAATTATGAATCTAATTGAATAAATTGTACTCAGGAATTTCATGTACAAGTACAAAGGATTTTTTTCTTTTAAACATTAAATATTCCAAAGTTGAAAATATTTTAGAATATACCCTCTCAGTAAATACCACAAAAATATAATTAATCTTTTCTGAAAATTAATGCTACTGTTTTATATTTCAAAAGATCATTCACTTGTATATTATATAAGTGATAAATTGACTGTGGTGGGAATTTAATTTTAGTCTGTTTTATAATGTCTCTTACAGATAAGACAATGTATTGAACAAAATGTCACTAATTGTTGGTTAACAGTATGGTTTTGAGAGAGCCTGTTGGCTAGTTGTAGAAAGAGGCTCTGATTCAAGCTGTGCATGAAATAGTAATCTCAGAGGCGAATAATAGTGGAGACTCTTAGGCCTGAAATTTTCGTTTTTGTTCATGGTTATAAAAATGTGATTCAGTGACAAATACTCTCAAAGGACCAAAAATCCTAGGACAACTGAAGTTATCCAGAAGTATATATGTAAAGTTTCATTTGGAATAACATTTTTTATAAGGACAACTCCCATAGTCCATAGCTTCTGTTCTTTCATCAAAATGTGTTTTCAGTACTCTAGAGGTTTTTAATCTCTTTTACAAAGATCCCATAGAGGTTTCCTAGTGCTGATAGCTAGAAATATAATTGGCAAAATGTCTGCAATGCATGCTGCCATCTGGTAGTAGTCCCCTGATTATCACACTAAATCCCCATTCTGACAAAATACTGAGGTTGTCCTTGCTTCATTTTCTTGTGAAAATGTCTAGCCACCTGCTGAGGTGACTGCACACCTGGGGATAATGGGCGGTTTGCACTTGTGCTCTAGAATGTGTACGCACTATCTGTATTTATGGATAGGAAACCAGAAGAATAAAGAAATGCATAATTTTGCATTGATACTATCCCTTCATTAGCAGAGTAGCAACTTCCTTTAAGTGTTACCATATGGTACTTGGAAAGGGTGAGACAGGAGAATGACACCAGATTATTTTTTATGTACCCTTTCATTATTAATCACTGTGTAATTTATTTGGCTGAAGCTGAAGAGATAACCAAGGCACCCCCATTGCAGGCATGAAGACTTTTACTTTGATACCCAAAACACTCATAAAATGACAGGCTAGGTGGCATGCCCTAGCAAGCTCACTACTGGAGAGTCAGGGGGTAGAGAAGCTTTTGGATTTCTTGGTCAGCAAGTCTAGACTAACTGATGAGGTACTGGTAAATGAAGGATGCAGTGTCAAAAAAGATTATCTTCTGGGGCAGGAAAAGTGCCTCCATAGTTAAGGGCATTGGTTACTCTTCCAAAGGTCCCTGATTCCAAACCTACTACCTCTATGGCAGCTCACAACTGTCTATAATTCCAGTTCCAGGGGTTCCAACACACTCACTCAGGCATAAATGCAGACAAACCACCAGTGTACATAAAATAAAATAAAACCAAATGAAATGAAATAAAATAAATAATAAAAAAGAATTTGTAGGGTTCCTGAGGACTACACACACATTTTCACTTGCCTATATGTGCATGCAAATTTATAAACACACTCACACATGCACTTATTTACATTAGAAAAGTGGACATTTGGAATTAGTTTGAGAGAAGTTTTGTGCAATCAACCCATTGGCCATAAGAAACACATTACAATTTGGTGACAGTCTCTAAACAAATAATGATATAACATTATGAGTAGACATATAGGGACCATATAAATATACCTATTTGATTATATATAAACATTTATATGTTTAAAATAAAAACATTGCAAGTGCTATCAAGCTCCTGCCCCTCCCCAACACCCCAGGGACAGCCTGCTTCCAAGGAGGTCACCCATACAGGAATACAGGTGAGACCTTCGCCTTAAAACCTGCCCCAGCTTGGAATCCCGTGGAGACCATTAGACACAGAATCTATCCACCCTGCTGGAGATACAACTTCCTTTCAGTCTGCAACTCCACAAGGGGGAGATCGGTCCCTCCTGACCTTCTCCGACACCATCGGGTCTATTATCATCCAGGAGGCCTGTTGTAACCATAAGGTCCCCTAGTCAGAGACAGCACTGTCTGCTTCCCAGGAAGCCTGCTCTTACTCATGTCACAGAGCACTACCTGCCTACAAGGAAGGACAGGCTCTATTTAGAGACAAACAGGCCAGTTAACACCAGAGATAACTGGATGGGGAATGGCAACCACAAGAACTTAAGCAACAGAAGCCAGTGTAACTTGTCATCATCAGAACCCAATTCTCCCACCAAACAAGCTCTGGATACATACATTCCTGAAAGGCAAGAGTCTGACCTAAAATTCCATCTCATGAATATGATGGAGGCTTTTAAGGAGGATATAAACAACTCTCTTAAAGAAATGCAGGAGAACACAGGCAAACAAGTAGACACCCTTAAAGATGAGAAAATAAATCCCCTTTAAAGTAATGTTCCCCCCCCCGCGAGTTCCCGGGTGCTAAACCCCAACCAAAAAGTACACATGGAGGAACCCATAGCTCCAGCCATATAGGTAGCAGAGGACAGCATTGTATGGCATCATTAGAAGGAGAAGCCCTTGGTCCTGTGAAGGCTCATTTCCCCAGTGTAGGGGAAAGTAAGGGTGTTGAGGTGGGATGGGTGGGTGGGAGTGAGAGGATCTTAATGAAGAGGGGGAAGATTGAGGGGCGATATGAGAGGGGAAGGGGATAACATTTGAAATGTAAATGCATAAAATGTTCAATAAAATGGATTGAAAAAAGTATAGTAAAACATAATCAAATAGGTGAAGGAATTGAAAAAATCAATCACGGGCTGAAAAATGAAAATAGAAAAAAAGAAATCACAAAAAGAGGTAATTCTGGGGATGGAAAACCTAAGAAGGGTATTGAGAGTTACAGATACAAGCATCACCAACAGAATACAAGAGATGAAAAATACCATAGAAGATATTGACAGAATGGTCAATAAAAATACAAAGAGGAAAAGCTCCTAACCCTAAACATCCAGGAAAATCAGGACACAATGAAGAGATCAAACCTAGGAATAATAGGGACAGAAGACAATGAAGATTCCCAATTCAAGTTTCAAGGGCCAGAAAACATCTTCAACAAAACCATAGGAGAAAATTTCCCTAACATAAAGAAAGAGATGACCATAAACTTAAATAAAAGTTTTTGCAAACTCAATCAAAAAACACATCAAAAATAATCATTCAACAAAAATCAAGTAGACTTCATACCGAGGGTTTAGAGATGGGTCAATATAAGGAAATCCATCAACATAATCCACAAGATAAACAAACTCAAAGAAAAAGAATCACTATCATCTCATTAGATTCAGAAAAGTTTTTGATAAAATACCACACCACTTATGTGTAATCCAGGCATTTCTACTCTTAATACAGATGTAATAATAAATATCTATATGTCCATGTCAAAAATATTTGACTGTATGAAGTAAGTTTTTTCAGCTGGATGATTTTATGGAGGAGGACCTCACCTTAGAAAGTATAGTGCTTGAAGGCTGACTTTTTAGGAACACATTATATTCTGGAAGAATAGCCAAATAATGGATATTATCTATTTTGTAATCTTATCTGTAATGACAAATGATAGAATTTATAGTCTCATGATTGTATATAAATCTTCTTGTTCTTTATCATCTTTTCATTAACTTTCTATTTCATTGACAACTTTTGTCCACATTTTATATATAAATTGTTTTTATCATGTGTATGGTGGACTATGACCAATTCTGATACTAAACTTTATCTTAACGTAAAGCTTTTCTTCTTATTCACAATATGTATGTACATATCCTTCTCTTCTTACCATATATGTATATATTACATTAATTATGGTTCTTATGTTGTTCTACAGAACACCAATGTTCCTCTATCATTTAGAAAATTGTCCAAATATTTGTCTTCATCATAAATGAAATAAAAATATGTGATCATATATGTTTACATACAATAGATAAAAAAGCATATTTTAGATGATAAAAAGACATATAATTATATAGTTCATTAACCATATTTAGTTCCATTATACTTCATTCTCTGAATCCATCTGAAAAATCAGAGGGATCAGAAAAATTCAAGCACTTGAAAGTTAAAACCTTTGTGCTTACTGTGAAACATTTGACCTTGTAATTATAGAGTATACATTCATGAAAACTTTCTGGAGTTCTTTTTATCAGTTGATAAGATTTCATATATATCTAGAGAAAGAAAGTATCTTACTTCAGGATGCTATTCATTACAAAACACACACACACATATATATACCTATTTTATACACACACACACACACACATATATATATATATATATATGAAACTTTTCTCAAATCTTGTACACACCTTTTTCCCTCTATTTCAATAAAATATTTTTAGTCCCTTGCTTTTGATTAGTATATGAGCAGCAATTATTGCATTGTTTTCTCTGTTTTTTTTTTATTTTTTCTTCAAGGAGCTCTATTTGTATATTACAATTACAGTTGGCAAACTAAATCTGAGTTGTGGCATAATTTTGTTTAATATCATACTTACTATGGGTGAAAACTTATACTATGCTGATGTGGTTTTCATCCTTAACTAATTATTATGATATAGTTATAAGGTTGAGAGAATTGTGTGTTATCAAATGTTATTGGTTTCATGGTAAGAAAAAATTAATATGGAATTTCCCAGTTACATTACAACTCTTTTATTAAACTTCTAGAGCTGAACAATTATTTTTATTATATGGATGAATTAAACTATAATTCTTTTATGTCATGCTGTCTGCTACTTCAGTGTGCAAATTTAAAGTAAATTTACAATTGAAATAATAAATAAGAAAGTACTCCGTGCATAAACACACAATGTTCTGTCTTTTGTAAACTCAAGGACGTAATTTATCTGCTAAGTACCAGGATTGATGCTTTCTTACTGTTATCCTTTCTGTGTTCATAAATTGGAACTCAGCAAGCACCTCCAAATGTTCAGTCCTGACCCTACAATTAGCTTTCCACTGACTCTCTTTCCTGATTATCAGCACAAACCCTTACTTTGAGCTATCCCATAATTAGCCAGACAATAAGGTTTCATGTGCTAAAATATCCTGACTGGTTGAACATTTGCTAACCGCTCATCTGTCATGCTGCCTGGATGGATCGCCTGCCCTTGTTTAGTTAAGAGGATTGTCAGTCCTACTTCTCATTAAGCTGACATTAATGTAGCCTCCAAAATTTGAGTGCAGCAATTAAAAGTTTTGAGCTCTACTTAAATGGCATCGAGCTAAATCCTACATGCAGGAATTTGTACTGATCTTTAAAATAAAATTTTAAAGGAAAAATTGAGAAAAAATGATAGTAGCACAGAGAAAAATCAAATGTTTATGATTATTTTGTCATAAAAAATGACAACTGAAAATAAACTTTCCAGACATGTCAAACAGTTTAATATCAATTTATCATTCTCCTATATCTTTCAAATTTTTCATTTTAATTCAGTAATTGTGTCTATCCCTCTTTGTTTTTACTCTCTTTAAGTGAATGTAAGAATGATTCTCTATTTATTGTCTTAGAAAATTTTACAGTCAAACTATGTACATTGTAGAATTACTAAATCTACCTAAGAATCAGTTGAACTCTGTTTCCTGATATCATATAATACTATTTACATTTGCATGTGTATTTTTTCATATATACAAAATAGTATGTTTCTATGAAATAAATGAAAGGTAAATAGTGCTCTATTAAATTTCCTTGCTTTTGGATATTCTTGGCCTGTACATGCCACTTTTCTTTTATGAGTTCTTCTTATAACATATTCCCATTGACCAAATGTCTGACAATCAATTTAAGGGATAAAATGTTTATTCTGCTCATAGTCTTGAGGTCAGAGAGAACAGTACAGTGGCAAAGGCAGAGAGAGCACCAGGAGCATCCTGTAGCAGTGTTCCTGGGAAGAGGATGGACTAGGAAGCAGATAGGGAAATACCAGTACTTTGTGTGCTATATCCATACGTGTAAGGCAAATTTCATCTATTTTTAAAAATGTTCAGTGTGGGGCTGCAGGCTGTGAAAGGTACCCTGTTCCTGGTCAAGATAGGATTCCTGGTCGAATCTCTGGAAGACCCTAAGGAATGGCAGGCACATTTCCAGTCTTACAGATCAGGTAGCTATAGTCCCCCACAGCTTCCTTGTAGAGAGGTTTAAGACAGACCAGTCACATAGGGCAACACCCCAATCCCCTCCTCCACAGGTGAGGATGTAACTATCGGTCATGTAGGCTCAAGACAGATCAGTCACCTAGAAGCACGACCACACCCTAAATATGCAGATGATGTATTTCCAAGCCCTCACACCAAACCAACAGGAAGTACCTGCTGTCAGACACTGACCCATCTCACAAGACTATTTTTAAGAATCCTATTCAGAAGGATTAAAGGTGTACAAGAATCACACCATCGTCCAAGAGCTTCTGTCATAAGAACTGTGACACCAGTGCTTGGGAAAGAGATCTGCTCTCCCAAAATCACTGCCAGAAGCTCCCCTGCACACCTCAAGCGCTAGTCAGAAACAGAGACAGAGCTGCACCAGTAGCTGAAGCAGCAAAAGCCATTCCCCCACCCTGCACAAGTTCTCTCCCCTTCTCCTGACCAGAGATCTCCTTGGAAAGCCTCCAGCACAGAGGCCCACAGTTAAGTCTTTTTTTAATTTTCACAAGTTTAAAAATTGTATGTAATTCCTACTGTCATTACTTACTTTAGTTTGTTTATTGTAAGGAATAATTTGTATATGTAAAATTTAAAATCTTTATTTTTAATATATCTATAGTGTATTGTCATTTAAATAACCTTATAATTCTTACATAATGTCAGAAAATGTTTGTACATAAGTAGAAAGCTAATGATTAATTGAGGAAAGAAATAATGGCGTATAGCTTCCTATCAAAGATGGTAAAACTTTAACATCAATCACTCAGAGCCAGGAAGTAATACACAGATTTTTCAAGCTACTGTATGAAACAGAATCTTGATATATTTTAATTGAACGGGTTGTCTCATGGATGTTTTACCTATTTATTTTGTTAGTAGAGTCCCTTCAAGTATGTATTGAAGTTTTCACTTGGGGATCACAGAGTCTGGATTTGATATTCATTTGAAAGACTTTTCCTTTTTCTTTCAATTATTTGTGATAGCTTTGATGATGTAGAAATATAGTGATCTTATTAAACTGTAGTGTTAGCTCTCACCTTTAAGAGCATAAAAGTACTTTGCACAGTGACCTCTTTGACTCTTGAGAGATTCTATTGAGAAATCTGTTATACTGATGGGCCTAACTTTTTATTTGCCTCAGTGCTTCTCTGAAAAGTTTAAGGTGTTCTGTTCTTTTCTTTGTTCTCTGAATATTCTAATTAAGCTAACTAGTGTTTAAGACCCCATACTCTGCCTTTTAGTTGAACTATTCTGGTTTTGAAGCTTTCCACTTAGTTCTTTGTTGTCGTAAATAAATAAAAATAAAGTAAAAGTAAAAATGTATAAACGAAAACCGGGGGTGGAATGTTTTCCCTCAGGGTGTTTTTCCCTGCTAGGGTTCCACACCTCGCTTCCCCAGATATCTTCTGGATATCTTGGCAGAAACACAACCCAGCCACACACTTTCTTATACTGAGACTCTTACACAAAAGAACATACAACTGGTGTTTTTACCCTGCTAGGGTTCCACACCTCAGTGCCCCAGATATCTGCTGGATATCTTGGCATAAACTCAGCCCAGCCACACTTACTTAAATTGAGACTCTTTCTTAAAAAAAAAAACACACTCATTTAGCATTAAAGCAATCCAGCGTCTAGATTTGGCAGATCCACATTACACTGTCCTAATCCCAGTTCCCAAATTACTCATCCCTGCACCTTTTATTTACCAAGTCTCCAGCTTCTTCTCCCCCCTGGTACCTCTAACTCCTCTCAGTTCCCCATCGTCTCTCCCACTCCCTCTTCTTCCTCCTGGCTTCCTTCTCTAACCCCTCCTCCCTCAACTGTCAATCCTCACCCCCCCCTCCTCAGGTTCCACTCGCTCAACTGTCTCCAACTGTCAACTGTCAACCTAACCTCTGAATCTAATCCCCCTCTCACTCCCAACTCCTACCTCTGCCCAAATCTCACGCTCTTGCCTTTATTTAACAAATTCAGAGAAAACCCCAAGGCAAACCACAACATTTCCCCCTTTTTGTCCAGTTAAAAAACTTTTTCCTATACATAGGTGAACTAAGCATCATTATTACCATTCTGCAATTTATAAAACCAACAATATGCTGATCACCCAGTCCACCAACTCTGTTCACCAACCATGTTATCCACACCACATCTTGGCAAGGCAAACCACAACATTTTCCCCTTTTTGTCCAGTTAAAAACTTCTTTTTTCCTATACATAGGTGAACTAAGCATCATTATTACCATTCTGCAATTTATAAAACCAACAATACGCTGATCACCCAGTCCATCAATTTTGTTCATTAACCATGTCATCTATACTAAAACTATACTTGACTATATCCTGGTTCTAGATCCTATGCCACCCTAAAACTACTCTAACAGATTTATCATCTTTTCTCAATACTAAACCATTCGGGTTGTCTATGAGACTACTAGTCTCCAACCACATCAGAAATCCAAGAATGATTAATATTACCTGAAAACCTAGGGAAGCACAAAACATGGCTTCCAAGCTTAGCCAATTTATAAAGACTGCTGATCACCTGGACAGTCCCCTTATTCCTTAATATGCTGGAGCATCAGTCTTCAGCCTTCTGGCCCAGGATCATCTGACAGACCTTATCAATGCAGATTTTGAAGGGCTGATCACCCTGCCTCGCAGAGATTATCAATCTAACTATTCTGCATAATTTGTCCCTTTCTGGACAGTGTCTTGTCTGTAGATGAATTGAAGCAATTTGCTCAGTGGCTGCGTTACCACGATTTGAGCAACTCCATTGATGCTCAAGTTCTTCTTCGAGTCTAAGGGGCCCTGTCAGGGCAGACAA
Organism: Rattus rattus; assembly: GCF_011064425.1. Lineage (NCBI taxonomy): Eukaryota > Metazoa > Chordata > Mammalia > Rodentia > Muridae > Rattus > Rattus rattus. The sequence goes on along the minus strand of NC_046164.1, from coordinate 49,499,996 downwards.
GTCTCTAGTAAAATGATCTAGATGAAGAAATGTCCATAAACAGGTTATTCTTTGGACTTCTGATGCCCTTGAAGATTTCCTATCTACATAGGCGTTTCTGAACTGTTAAGCATAGAGTACCGTTGGCCCTCTCTAATCAAGTATTTACAAAACCCATCTAAACTGACTTAGAACCATAACCTTGCCATCTGACCCTTAGCTGGTACTGGTTAATCAACTAAAAATAATGTATAACAGCAGTTATAGGACCGGTCTAAGACTTGTATTCTTAGATGCATAGTGGAGGCACAATGCCCATGTTAAAGTAGCAATATTAATCTCAATTAAATCAACAAGAAAGTATACCATTGAAAACCTCGTGATTTGTGTAAAATGCATTCTATACCAATGAAAAAGATTACAGCTTCAACTTTGTATCAATTACAAACATTTCTATCAATGTAAAATATAGCTGTAAAATTTTGTTTAAGAGTAAGTTTGCCAATCTATCTGTTTGTCTATTTTCTAATTTCTATGTATTACTATATCTAAGAAGGATACAAAAAAAGGAAAGGAAAAGTAGCAATCCCTGAGTTTACATTCTCTAGTTTCCCCTGCCCAAAGCTACATTTGTATTGTATCCCTTAAAAGAAAACTTATCCACAGTTCTTAAAATAAACAGAACCATCCACCCCAACATAAGGAAATGGGACGACGATCTTCCTTGTCTGCTTCCAGCTGGATTGGGGCGAAGAATTCCCTTCTGGGGCCCAAGGGGTATTAGGAACAGTTGGCTTTGTCGAATTAGATCTAGCCGGGATTTGCCTGCCAGTCATTCTGTGCTGAGAAAGTTCATCGCTATTAGCTGACATCTTGACTATGACAGTCTGAAGGGCTGGATAAGTAAGATGTCCATTCTGGGAAAGTTCTGAAAGCAGGCCTTTAAATCAAGCATCTTCAGTGTAATTAAGGGAGAATCAAACAAAGTTGGACTGGAAAGTCCGGAATCTCAGCATCCCAGAGTGTGTATCATTTCAGAGCTATCTATCTTTTCCTTCATCCTGAAGCACACAAAACTTTACAAGCATTATGTAGTTCTATAAGCATTTTCAAATGGGATAAGCAGGGTGCACAGTTTAGTAAATAAAGATCAAAAAAAAAAATGACTACCTTTTTTCAGGTTAGGTTAATCATATAATCAAACCGTAACATAATTTTGTAATACATATGTATTACAAGTTATGAGGAATTTGCACTCAAAATATCACTGGCTGTTTATAGACATTTCAGTCTCAGCCAGTTCATACACGGAGACCTAAACAACCTCATATATACATCACCTATTTGTTGATCGTCTTAGTCTCCTTTTTCTTCTGTGTTGCCAAGGACTTCAGGAGGTCTCCCCCTGTCATTTCTGATTTTTATCAGCTTGGAAGGAACCCACAGCTTTTCTTCTCCTGTAGAAACATAGGCATAACCCCTTCCCCAGCGTAACACATTTCCCATTTTCCATTCTGACGTCAGAATATCCTTAATATAAACAGGCTGGTTTAGTTCAGTAGTCTTTTCCACAATCCAATGTCTTTCAGCAGCTGTGCTGTTTTGTTCATCAGCATTTAAAAAATTTAAGGTTAATAAAGCACTATGTATCCTATCTCTGGGAGTTTTTGTTGACCCCTTTTGCCTGTTAAGCATCTCCTTTAGACTTCGATTAGATCTCTCCACAATCGCTTGTCCTGTAGGATTGTGTGGTATACCTGTAACATGTTTTATATTATAATAGTCAAAGAAGCGCTTAATCTTGTTAGAGATATATGCTGGACCATTGTCCGTTTTAATTTGTATAGGTATTCCCATTATAGCCATAACTTCTAACAAATGTGTAATTACAGAATCGGCCTTTTCTGACGTTAAGGCAGTTGCCCATTGAAATCCTGAATATGTATCTATAGTATGATGTATGTATTTCAGCTTACCAAACTCTGTAAAATGGAGAACATCCATTTGCCAAATTTCATTTCTTTGGGTACCCTTAGGGTTAGTTCCTGTAGGCAATGGAGTTTGATTATATAACTAGCAAGTAGGACATTTGCCTCACAATCTCTTTGGCTTGTTGCCAAGTGATAGAAAAATTCTTTCTTTAAGCCTTTGCTGTTAACATGGTGTTTTTTATGAAATTCTGAAGCATCTAGTACACTTCCTATCAGTAGCTGGTCAATTTCATTATTACCTTGTGTCAGAGGGCCTGGCAGACCTGTATGGGATCTTATGTGTGTTATATATAGTGGGTAAACTCCTATTTCTGATTTTTGTTGTAGCTGAATAAATAGTGATGTCAATTCGAATCATCCTGAATAAGTTCAGCAGTCTCTATGCAAAACAACCCTTTCTGCATATTGAGAGTCAGTTACTATATTAAGAGGCTCTCTAAAAAATCTGACAACACCATGAGTATTGCATACAGTTCAGATTTTTGAACTGACTTATAGGGACTCTCAGTCACCTTGTTTACATTTTTTCGATTTATATCCTGCCTTCCCTGACTTACTGGCATCAGTGTAAAATGTAGGGGCTCCAGATATTGGAGTTCCCTTTACTATCTGAGGAGGATCCAGTTAGTTCGCTTTTATGAACTGAAGTCTTTTTTTGCTTTTAGGGTATTTGTTGTTAATGTCTCCTAAGAAGTTACTGCATGCTCTTTGCCAATGTTCATTTTGTAAACCCAAAGAGTTAATTTCTGCATTAGTAAAAGGTACCACAATTTCAGCCGGATCCATTCAACTAATTGTCAAGTCTCAATTTTCCTTTAAGTATCAATTCAGAGACCTTCAATGTAGGTTTTCAGTTTCTTACTCTGTTTATGTGCTAAAATATCCATTCTAAGATATAATCTTCCCTTTTGCATGAGAATTCCTGTAGGGAATGAGTAGAGGGCAAGATGACTAATATGTAGGCCATCTTTGGATCAATGATCCAGATGTGCGCCCTGCAGTTTCCTTTCTACCAAAGCTAGCTCTTTCTCAGCCTCAGCTGATAGTTTCCTTGGGCTATTTAATTTTTATCGCCTTGTAGTGTTTGAAATAAATTGCTCAACTCTTGAGTGGTCAAGCCAATCACAGGCCTCAACCAGTTAATGTCTCCAAGTAGTTTCTGAAAATCATTAAGTGTCCTTAATTTGCTTCTTTTGATTTGCACCTTTTGTGGCCTAATTCTTTGTAACTTATTTTATACCCTAGATAATTAATAGAATCCCCTCTTTGTATTTTCTCAGGGCGATTCAGTAATCCCAGCATGGTAATGTTTTTTTACTTCATCAAACATTCTTTCCAGGATATTTATATCTGAATCAGACAATAAAATGTCATCCATGTAATGATAAATAATAGATTGGGGAAATTTTTTTGAATTATATCTAATGGCTGCTGTACAAAATATTGACACAAGGTTGGGCTATTTAACATTCCTTGTGGAAGGACTTTCCATTGATATCTTTTTTATGGGGCGACCTCTATTAGGGGTAGGCACCGAAAAGGCAAACCTTTCCTTATCGCCTTCATGTAGAGGAATAGTGAAAAAGCAATCTTTTAAGTCAATCACTATAATAGGCCACTCCCTAGGCAACAAAGAAGGCAGGGGGATCCCAGGCTGCATGGAACCCATCGGCTGAATAATCTTATTAATTGCTCTGAGATCTGTCAATACCCTCCATTTGCCAGACTGTTTTTTAATGACAAATACTGNA